>NC_056691.1:78758809-79058809 GCF_018350215.1 Panthera leo
AGGCAAGGAAAGCTGAACACTACTTATAGACTCAGGTAACCACAGGGGGCATTAGAGATTGTCTTGTATCCTACAGGAGACTAATACACATTTTTCACCATTTTAGAGTTGTTGCGTTTTTTTTTTATATATAATTTATTTTTTTCCTGAAAATTATATGGAAACAAACACAGAAGAAACCAATTAGATAGAAATACACTCAAGGACACCTGGATGGCTCAGTCGGTTGAGCGTCCAACTTTGGCTCAGGTCGTGATCTCGTGGCTTGTGGGTTCGAGCCCCACATCAGGCTCTGTGCTGACAGCTTGGAGCCTGCTTCGGATTCTGTCTTCCTCTCTCTGCCCCTCTCCCACTCGCACTCTGTCTCCCTGTCTCTCTCAAAATAAATAAACACAATAAAAAATTAAAAAAAAAGAAGCACGCTGATTAAAACGGTTTAAAATTTTGTGATATAGTAATATATGTGTTTCTTTGTTGACACATTAATTAACAAGATAATGTAATGACTACTATAATTTGAAAGGAGTCATATATATCAATAACATTTCAGGATATCTCCCATGACTGTAATGTGATATGAAAATATCAATTATCTCTGCATTTTACAAAGCCACAGATACTAAAACGAATGTGATATGTTGCTTATATTTATAAGGGAAGGGAAGGACACATTTCAGTCAGAAGTTAGCAAAAATAAAGATGCTTTCCCCCCCACCCACCCCCCCCAACTTCACGGACCTTTATAATTCTGTTAGGGTTTCATAATAAGAATCTCTGAGTTAGATTTGAAAAAAAAAAAGAATTCCCCCTCATTCCTACTGTTGAGATCAAAAATGATAACTCAAACGGAAGAGGAAAGATAAAAAGAAGAAAACTAAGCACGTTAGACATTATTGACATATGTGAGGAAGATGCCCTTGGCTCTGTCTCCCCCAGGGCGACCAAGAAATTAAGAGAAATCCAACATAGGTCTAGGGAATCTGAAGTTTACAAGACCCCAGGGTCTGGGCAGACAGGATGCAGAGAATCTTCCAAAGTGTGACCCAAATGTCAAGGCGGTTCCTGCCGGGTGGGTGCACAGAGCCCATCTGAAGACGTGGTCAACGCGGGGAGGTCTGTGGTGACAACGACGGAAAGAATTCAGCAATCTCCTGGTAAGTTCATGCTGCGGCCAGAAGAGGAGTGAGGACGGATCTTGACGGAGTCCACACCCAGCATGTCTATACCCTGTGCCCATCCCCCCGCCCCCCAGGATGTAGAAGTCCTGTATCTTGCACATGAGTGGGCTAAATGTTGCCTTTTTTTATTCCACCTGAGAAAGTCTCCCAAGTGTAACTTTCTCCCCATCCCAGGGCACTTCACTGATTCAAAGTCCTTACCCTGGGAATCATGGTCCTTCCTCCGATGGCCCCACCTGATGTTCGAGTCGGATTTCTCACCGTCTCCGCCAACATGCCCCCATCACTGCCAATCACTGCTTCTCAAGCACTCTGCCCTCTGACCCCACTGTGGCTTGACCTGGGCCTTGTGCTCTGCCTGGAAGGTCTCCCCAGCTTCTTAGCAATCCTGAAAGCTCTTCTTTGCTTTGGCTCAGAATGTGCTCTATTCCCCAAGTCACCTTCCGACCTACTAAATCCCATTTATCCTTTCTGACCACGACCTCCAGCATAATTAACTCTTCTGTGATGCCTTCCAGAACCTCTTCTCCCAAGGTTCTTGTGATATGGTGACTTACAACATATATATATATATATATATATATATATATATATATATATATATGAGCTCTTTGGCTCAGACCAAATATTATATATATAAATTCCAAAGAGCTCCTTGGAATTTCCTAAGGGATGAGAGCCATAAAGGTGTCTTTTGTTATGTTAATGGAGTGACCCCTGGAAGGCACCTAAGGATTGGGGGCTGGTTAGCCCTGGAGCCTACCCAGTGATCCAGGGTTAGAATTTTCCATCCCACTCCCCAGCCTCCCCACTGTCCAGAAAAACCACAAGAAGGGAGGCAGAGGGGAGAAAGGATTCGCGTACAGGTTTCAGAGGGAGTGTGGTCCTACTGATACCTTGATTTCAGATTCTAGCCTCCAAAATGATGAGAGAAAAAAGAAAACATGTCTGTTGTTTCTAACCACCCAGATGGTGGTACTTTGTTATGGCAGCCTTAGAAAACTAACACAGAGCCTTCTTGGAACAAGTGACATTTGAATAAATTTTGTATTTCCACCCAGAAACGTGGAATTTATTTGCCCAACAGATGTGGGCCAGAAGGAATTTTCCTTTATTTTGTCTCGTATTTACAAGTCTGCGTATTTCACATAGGCATTCTGATGTCCAGCTTACCTTTGTTAAAAAAACAAAATTCAACCAAGCAAATGTGAAGATCTAATAGGCATTATTAAGCAATTCACAAATCTGGCAACGTCCCTTCCAGAAAGCAGAGATGTTCTGAGAAGTGGAACCAAACAGAAGGTTTTTGGAGACAGGAGACAGGCGGGTGGGTCAAGGAAGTTATTAGCAAAAGAATAAAAAAAAAAAAACGGTGGGGGTGTGAGTATTTCTGGCCAGGGCATCTTTGTTTGGAGAGATAGGGAACTGCAGAATTCTCATCACCCAGATGACCCCACTAAGTCCTATCTGGACATTTCAGATTGGCTGTTGAAAGGTCACATTCCTGGGATAGCTTTCACATTATAATTAGTCTCGGTTTGCTGTCGTGGGGTGGGGGTGGGGGGGCACGTAACTTCATTTCGGGGCTTCTCGTTTCTTCCAGAACACCTCGAAAGGTGAAATAGCCACGTGCCAGAGGGGCTAGCGTTCGGTAGAGATTGCCTCTTCCTAAGAAGCCTGGGTTCTCAGATAGCCCTGTTGCCTAGCGCTGACATCCGTGCTCCTCGTCTCTCATTACACTTCCTGCCTGGTGTCGATGGCATAATAAATGCATGAATGGGCTCTAAGATATTAGCCAGAAAAGAGTTCAGACAAGAAGTCTCTGCAAATCTCCCCCGGAGCCCCAGCGAATGGCACTGATTGTCACCTGTCCTCCAGAGCCCTGGCCACTTGGCTGTGTCAGTAGCAGTGGGGGGATGAAACCTATCCCTCTATCTTTAATTAAATCACCACTCTGCAGACATTCCCTTGGTCTGAACTTATTACCATACCTGGATCTTCTACCCTTGCCGCTGAATTCCAATGTGATGGATCTCAAGTCCCCTACGTGTTCTACAATTTGCTCTTTAAGTGAAAACGTTTACATTTTGATTGCCTAATGTGTTTCTATCATTTTCCATCCAGCAGGACGTCAGGGCTCTGTATAGCACTCAGTAAAGTAAACCAGTCTAGACTGCAAGGCCTTCGTCAAGACAAAGCTCAGGTCGTACCCGATGCATCCACAAGCCTTCCGGCAACAGACAAGAGTGTGAATATCCCCACACACCACGGGAAGCGGGTCAGAAAGACCTGGATCTGAATTTCAGTTTTGCAACATATTAGCCGCTTACGCAAATTACTTGACCTCTCTAAATCTTATGTGTAGTATGGACATAAAAACCTTCTGTCACAAAGGATTCTAATGATGATTAAATGAGATCAGCATATATGAAGTATTTAGCACATGGCTGGCAGGTCATAAATACCTTTTCAAGTTGCCTGTTGTTTTTACTGTAATTGTTAACGGTTTCATCGCTGTTCTTACAGTTGCCGTTATTATTATAGAAGTAATGCTCCATTGTAACGCTCCAAATAGGGTCCAAATCTTCAATTGCATAAAGCGTGGGATCACGTTATTGCAAAATTTTAGGGAAAAAATTAGAATAAGGCTACGATGCAGAAGGGGAAAATTGCCTATCATGTTATATCTGAATCCATGCCATCATGATGAGTTTTTTATACAGTTTCTCTGCAGTGCATTTGCTCTGTGGAAAAACTAAGCCTGTCTGACACCAGTTGGCAGATCAAATATCACAGAAGAGCCCTCCCTGGCCAGAGGGCATTTGGAGAAGCCCAGAGCTGTGTGCATGAAGCTATGAGCAATGAGTTTAGCCAAAGATCATAAAGAAGGGCCACACTAGAGGGAGTATACAAGACAATGTGACAGACAGACTTCATTTGGGATGTCACCTTAGGCTGACGGAGATATAAAGGGATGGGACCTCTGAATAATAATAATCAGATTGACAGATACCCTCCCCTGGGAATCTGGGCAGTCTATGTTCTCATTAAGTTGGAAAGCATTGTTTTTCTCTCTTCTATGGTTGAAACTTTCCAGAGGACTGCAATCTATCTGTGCAAAAGATGTGGCCATATTAATCCCATGAAGAGTCTTAAATATGAACAGACCAAAGCAGATACAAGGTAGAGTCCTCTGTCTTGCATTGTTATAAACCTCATAATCTGCCTAAACAACAGCTTGTTTCCTGCCATTCCTCTGATCAATCAGCATCAAGGGTTCCCTGTTACTGAAAGCGAAAGGTCTAAAGTCCTTGGATGTCTGCATGCTGTCCAGACAGGGGGAAGACGAGAGTGTAAGAAAAAGAAACAGGGGTGCCTGGGTGGCTCAGCTGGTTAAACATCTGACTCGGCCTCAGCTCAGGTCATGATCTCATGGGTTTAGTGAGTTCAAGCCCCATGTCGGGCTCCGTGCTGACAGAGCGGAGCCTGCGTGGGATTCTCTGTCTCCCTCTCTCTCTACCCCTCCCCTACTTGTGCTGTCTCCGTCTCTCTCAAAATAAATAACTAAACATAAAAAGGAAAAAGAAAAAGAAACAGTAGCCAACAGAGCCTAAATGTTGCGCGTCCTATGTTGGGAAAAAACACCCCCACCTGACGAGTAACCACAGTCAACTCCCTGGGCATTATCCTTGACTCATGTTGACTCACCTCTTTTCTTCTCCTTACACACCCATTCCATCAAATAACCAGTCAATCAATCACTAAGCTCTTAATGTAATTCCCCAATAGCCCTTGAACTCATCCACTTTTTCCCTACCCTGCCACCACTGTCCAGATCTGAATCAGAGCCTGAGCATAATCTGATGCGCAGGATCATCTCATCTCTCCCCCTAAATCCATCCATTCACCTCAACGTGGGAAAAAATGACTTGCGTGCACAGAGGGAAAGTGGTGGGGAGGAAGGTAGCGACCATGAGGAAGGAGAGTTGGCTGGAGAAGAAGCAACTAATCATAACAGAACGCTTTTCACTGAGTGATTATTATGTGCCAGCTATTGTGCCAAATGCCGTCAGCCCGTTACCTCATCCAGTTCTCCCCAAGTCCCATGAGGAAGAAAGTGGAGGCTTGTGGGGGGGCGGGAGGGTGCACAATAAGTTAAAGATGGCTCTACATTTTTTGTGGTTCCTCCAATTGGAGCTATGAGCATGAGGCTATGAGCAATGGGTTGAGCCATTGCTCTCCTTGGATCTAGGCTGTCTTAATAACTTGCTGAACCACAAGAAGTCAGCAGAAATGGTGTCTGGGACTCGTGAGGCTGGGTCCAAGATAAACTGTCCACCTGAGTCCTAAATTCTTGATCCACTAAATTATGATCAAAATAGAATAGTTATTACAAACCATGAAGTTTTAAGATCGATCTTTGTGCCATAAGAGATAACCTGAACAAATTAACCCACTGGGTCAAAGTCATATTGTGGATGTCAGAACGGAGACTCACGTTTAAGTGAGTCTTCACCACCAGGCCATCCTGTTTCCCTAAGTGGAGAATGTTGGTTGATAGACCCGGAAAATCAAATGCTTCCAGAGAGGAAGGCATCAGTGCCCAGGCTACGGAAGGGAGAAGGGGAAGAAAATCAACACTTATCCAGGCATTGTACTAGAAATATTTCATCAGAAGACAAAAACTTTTAATTAAAAGAAGAGAGAGAGGGAGAGAAACTGTCAGAGACCGAACAGGGAGTCCACACCATCTGATAGCTTCAATTCTCACTTACAGCTTACTTATACCAATTGATATCCTTCTCTTGTCTGCTGAGGGGAACCACTGGCTTCCATAAATCACCTTCCCGAGTCACAGGCGACCGCCATGTTAACCCCTGCTTCAACAGAAACTTTGCCAACAGTGACACGAGCCACGTGTCATTGACCACTACCCGTCTGGCAGAATCTACGCAAAGTGCTTGCGTCTGTAATCTCACTTAAGCCCCACAAAACCCTAGAAGGTAGGGGACTATTAGCACTTCTAAGTTAAAGACGCACGGAGTCTTAGCAACGTTAGCCTGACTTGCCCAAGGTAAGGCGGCAAAAATGTGCCAGAGTCTAGAATTTCTCTAACATCTGAACCTCAAATTCTTACATCACAGATTTTGGCCATCCTCGTTGGCACACGATAATGGTCCATACTTTTCACTCTCCACCCCCCCCCTTTTTTTTTTTGTTTGGAGATGCACAATGATCCTAACAATAATGTCCACGAACAGTATTGCCTCCGCTTTATAAAGACTGAAAAGAGATGAACGCAGAACCATTCAGCCCATCAAATGGTGACAATAACAGTCATCATGCCTACTATAATATAGAAGTATTATAGTAGTACTATAGTATAACAATAACTTATAAAAATAAGGGGCGACTGGGTGGCTCGGTCGGTTAAGCGACCGACTCTTGATTTCAGCTCGGGTCATGATCTCACGGTTCGTGAGTTCCACCCCCGAGTCAGGCTCTGTGCCGACAGTGTAGAGCCTGCTTAGGATTCTTTCCCCACCCCACCCCCAAAATAAGTAAGTAAACTTAAAAAAACAATCATGCCTACTTGGACCTAGGCAATGTTTCACTACTTGAAATATATTAATTAGTTTACACAAAGTAATATAATAATAATAATAATAAGTCTTATTTGACTGGATTGACACATAATATCGGCATCACTAAAATCACACAACTATTAAAGCGAAGCTCCGAAATAAAACCCACTTCTCCTGCCTCTTAACCTAGAATGTTTTCCACCGCACCGACCACGTCTCATTACATATCTGTCCTTTCCTTAAAGAAATGGAATAATGGGGGTGGGTTCTTCTTGGGCTGAGGGATGGTGGGTTTGATACTGAAGCACCCGCACGTTGGGCAGTTTAATTAAGAAAAGTGCGTATTTGGGCAAAATTTATTGAAACCCTCACCTTCAGGGATAGCGCTTGTCTGACCCGGATCACGACAGCAAGCGCTTCCTTAAATTTTGCCCTCCTTTCCCCCTCCCCGGAGGCTTACTCCCTTCACCCTAGTCCTGGCTTTGGAGCACATTAGGATTGGTCTCCGGACAGTTGTGAAAGATGTCCTGTGGGGCTGTGATGAGAGATAGCATTAAATATCTCAATTTATCATTTATTAACACCAAAGCACACACACAACAGGACAGGGGACCCGAGGAAGGCGCCTTTCCTTTGGCCACTCAGCACTCATTAATGGCGCGTCTCTACTCTCCCCAGCACCGCTGACACGGACAGAAGCCTGGTCCTTCGTCCTGCGGAGAGAGGTGAGGAAGTCCTCTGCAGGATTGCACACTGGAGTAGGGGCGTGTATGCCCGAGCGTGGGGAGGAGGAGAGCCTACACCGCATTAAGTTCTTGGATTGCTGACATAGGAAATCAATCCTCGCTCAAGAAGAAAATGAAAAAATAATAAAATGAAATCAAAATTACTGGAAGGCTATGGAGTCGGGCCTTGGTCTTGAAAAGGAGCAGGGACGGCTCCGGGGGTCTCGGAAAAAGAAACAAAGGGACAGTTCAATTCCCAGTGATGCCATAGACAGAACTCAGCCCCGACCATTTGTTTCTCCAGCTCCTGCCAGTCTGCATAAGCTTCAGATTTCCAGGGAGTGTGTCTGAATGGCTTAGCAGGTCAGGGGGCCACCCTCTGGCTGGAGAGGCCCGCAGGATGGGGCAGGGCCACTTTCAAAAAAGGAGATCAGATGCCCTCGTCCCCGGGATGATTAGAGACAGGCAAACGTGACAGCTGTTCACTAAAAAGACCGAGACAGAACAGAACAAAAACAGAAAAGCAACTATATTAGTTTCCTGAGGCTGCTGACATAAACTATGACAAACCAGGTGGCTTCAAACAACAGAAGGTTATCCTATCATAATTCTGGAGGCTAGAAGTCTGAAATCAAAGTGTCAGCAGGGCCATGCTCCCTCCAAAGGCTCTAGGAAAAAAATCGTTCCTCCACTCTTCTTAGTTCCCAGGGGTTGGCAGCAATGGTTGGTGTCCCTTCCCTTGTAACTACATCATACCAAGAAATCTCTGCCTCCGTGGTCGCACGGCCTTCTTCCCGGTGAACGTGTCTCCTCTCTCCTTGGGAGGACACTGGCCAACTGGGTTAAGGACCCACTCTCACCCAGGATGGCCTCATCTTACATTGATTACATCTGCAAAGACCCCATTTCTAAATAAGTTCACATTCCCAAGCCCTGGGAGTGAAGACTTCAATGTATCTTTCACAGGGATACATTCAACCCATGACATCAACCAAGTCGAGAGAGATACGGCTGGTGGAACTTCAGAAGCCTCGAAGGAGGCAAGATCTCAGCAAATAGTTATGTGACCAGAGGCAGGGGTCGTGGGATAAAGACAGGGAGATGAGGTAGACCTTGGTTGCGTCATACAGATGGATGCCTGGAAACCCAGCACAGGGAGGAGGTAACTTAGTGGCTAGAAACCCACATGAGTGACGCTATAAGCTGATCTAGGAGTGGTTGAAAGACACACCTCCTTCCGTTTCCACATTAACCTTAAAAGTCTCACAGATTGTCCTTCTTCTAATCTAATCTCCCTGGCCATCTCTTCAGCCTCTTCCTCTTGGTGGTTCCCCTCATCACATCTCTTTGAAATGTACTTGGGGGGAAAACGAGGGACATCACCAAGAAAGAAGAGCGAAGAAAAAAGAAACCCCCCACCCCCGACATACACGTCCAATCAGCTTTTTCTTTTGTTCACCCAGAGGGGAGTCTGAGATCAAGTCCGGATTCAGTCTTCAGTGCCTGAAGGCTGCAGAGTGGACGAAAGTCAAATAGATGCAGAGATCTTGAAAATGTCACAGACTGCCCTCAAACCCGAGAAGTACAATCAGGACTTAGCATTTAGAGCATTCTCCATTTCGTAGGGGAGGAAACTGGGGCTTGGGGAGATTCAAAAGGGAGAGACTCGAGCTACTCTGAGCCCAGTGCTTTGCTGAGCTTGGAGCTCTGGTCATCTGTTTCCTGAGACCTTTTCAAGGTCTAGATGCAGGTGTCTCAGCGCTCAGTGCTCCGGCCACACTGGACTTCTCTTGGTTCCTAGAGCAAACCTCTCTCTCTCTCTCTCTCTCTCTCTCTCTCTCTCTCTCCCCTCCTACCCCCATCACCCTTGGTCTAGCTGTCCCTCATCCTTTGGATCTCAAGTTGGAGGTGACATCCTCCAAGAATCGCTCCTGAATCCACCAGATGGGAAGAGGCTCCCGTGTCGAGGCGGTCCAGGCTCCTCGGATTGCCCCTCTTCCACCTCCTCCTGTAAACACTCAGTACCAGTATGGCTGGCACTCTGCCCGGATAGGATACAGGGATGTGGTGGCAGGATGGCCTCAGTGAGGGAAAGGAGCCGTCTGTTCTCTGCCTCTGATATTTCCGTGCTCAGCCTGTGAGGGCAGAAGACAGAGAGCACCAGCCCCAGCAGGACGCTGAGCATCCCAGGACAACACCTGCTGACGACTGATAGAAGCTTCTGAGAGCTTCTGTACCTTCCCTTTGGTGACTTCCTCTGAATCTTTGCTCGGCTGCTGCTGCTGTGTCACTGGCTCCCAGGCACGGAGCTGAGTGATTTCGTGAAGTAAAAGGAACTCAGCCGCAAGGATCTTGGGGATCATTTCGCCCTGCCCTAGCCTGGATACACGCTGGGAAACTGAGGCCCACAGAGTGGAAAGTGCTTAGAATCTTCATAAATTGTTGGCAGAGGTAGGACCACAATGGGAATTTCCTGACCCCCAGTCTGGTTTTCTTTCCAACCGTGCAGTCATTTCTTAGATTGCTCGCGGAGGGAACTGAGCACAGTTGGTCCAACTGTCTCATTTTATAGATAGGAAACTGGGGGGTCTGGAGAGGAAAAGCCTGGCCCCGAGTCACAAAATATCACCTTGCCTTGATTATTTGTGTTCCTGTACTCCCCTCCTGAGCTTGCGAATGCCACGAAAATTAAGTCCTCCCTGGATTCATCTCCATACCTAGGAAATGACTGGCACAGAGCAAGTGCTCAATAAATACTAGTTAAATGGAGGATGGCTCTAAGAAGAGATGAATAAACATATAGATGAATGAATGAATGAACGAGCGAACTGGAAAAACAAATTCGTCCTGCTTAACCTTTTGGTCCCTATTGGGAAGAAACGCCTAGGAAAGTAGCCCTTGAACCTGTCATCACTCAGGAATGTCAGAGTTCAAATCAGTTTCAAATGCTATGCTAAGCATGCAATCCGATGAAGAGAGAGTAGGAAATCTACACCAATGTGGGAAGTTTCTGCCAGGGTGGAACCACTAGACAGATAGCATGTTTACGTTTCTCTGCAGGTTGCAAAGTTCTCCTCAGACCCATTATCTCATGAATCCTCAAGACAGCCCAGGGTGCTGGGTATCTCACTCCCACTTCCCAGATGGGAAGACCGAGGGTCATCGATCAAATAGAACTAGTCCACGGCCCCTGGGATCCCGCTGCTATGTCTGGTTTGCAGTCCAGTCTCCTCGTTTCCCCACCCCCCTCTGCCTGGTGGTGTTGCAAACTGTGCTGGGGGCCAGGGCAGGTCTGGAGGGTACCTCGTGCCCCGTTAAACCGAAACCAGTTTGTGCTGTTTCCAGAAAGGAATCTGAAAACAGCTGGTGCCATCATGCTGGGACCCTGTGGGCTCGGAAAGGATTAAATTGCAGCTGCACAGACTGAGCTCATTTCTCACCCTGTCTCATTAGGAGCGGCCACCAAGTGCCTGTAGCGGGGAGCTAGCACGTCATCCACTCACACCTTCTGCTCACAGGTGACAGGCCCCACCGGCTGCCCCATGCTACGTCTGATGTCAATTTCTTGGAGACAAATGGTGGGGCTTTTGCTAAGAAACTGAGATGCGCTGTTTGTTCCACCAATATTTATTGAGCACCTCGCTGTGGGTACCCCTAAGTGCCAGGTGCTTTGGGAAAGGAAAAGAATGAGCAGTCCTATTATCCGTTAGCCACAACCCTGAAAATACACATTATCTTGTTCATTATCATCACTTTGGAAATAGGGTCTTTGTGGGTGTAATCAAGTTAAAAGGAGGTCATAGTGGATTAGGGTGAGACCCAAACCAATCACTGGTATCCCTGTATGAAGAGGAAAATTTGGACAACTCCGCAGAGAAGAGAAGGCCCTCTGAAACCAGAGACACACAGAGAGGGTATCGTGTGGAGACAGAGGCAGAGATCAAAGTGATGTATCTGTAAGCAGAAGAACACTATTGATTGTCAGTTACCACGAGAAGCTAGGAAGAAGCAAGGAAGGATTCTTCCCCCCAACATATGAAGGGCACATGACCACGCTGTCACCTTGAGTTTGGACTTTCAGTCTCTGGAACTCTGAGAGAATCCACTTCTGTTGTTTTGAGCTACCTGATTGGCGGGCTTTTGTTATGGCAGCTCTTGGAAACGTATGTAATGATTTTAGTTGTCTTTTCTGGAATGCTTTCCACAAATAGCACTGTATGAGAATTTCACGTGGATTGTCTCCTTTAGTCCCCATATTAAATCTGGAAGATGGTTCTCCTGACCCCTCTTTTGTGGAGAAAGAAACAACACACCCAGAGAAGGGAGTCCGCGTGTCCCAGGCTCACAGATGACTGGGTTTTCTTCACCAAGCAGTCAGCACAGTGTTTGCTTTCAGCAAAGTCTTCCACCTGGCATTCGGAGCGATCCTCTGCCCAGCCCTAGCCCATCTATCCAAAGAGAACTCCCACCTCAGCTCCTCAGGTGGTAACAGAGAGCACAGGTTGGGGGCACAAAAGGTTTTGGAATCCCAGCAACGTGACCTTGAGCAAGTTGCTGAAACTCTCTAGACCTCCACTTCCTCATCTACAGAATGGTGAAAATGGAATCTACCTTCCAGTGTCACGGTTAGGATCAATGAGATGACACAAAGTTTATGGCATACAACGCAATATATAGCAGTTATGGTTATTTAGATTATCATTCAACCTAAAACGAATTTGCTCTTACTTCTATACTTTTATTGCCTTTGGGATGCCCCAGTTTTCTCTTTCACACCCACTCTTTGATCTTCTGAGATGCCTTTGCTCATCATTTCTGTATAAGACAACCCGACATAGGATCCAAGGCCAAGTTCAAAAGCCTACTTTCCCATGGTGCCTCCCTAAACCCCTCAGCTGGAACGGCTTCTCCCACCTCCAACAAAGAGGGCCATTTACAAATATATCCCTTAAATGGCACCTGCACTTCTGTCTTGTGTCTCTTCCTCAGTTTGGATGACAGTTGGGGATTTGTCTTTATTTTTTAAGTAAAATTTCCTCAAACCACTCAATTTCCTAGCAGAGGTAACTCCTGTAATCTCAGACCCTTGGGGGAATTTCTTTAACGCAGTCCCTACAACCATCCATGAATGCTGTCTCTGTCTCTTTCTCCCTGTTGACTTAGATCTTTCACTGGCTTTCTCAAAACTTTGTTCCAGATCCTCTCTCTTCCAACCCATGAGGGGTGCCATGCTGCTATCTTTCTCAGTCTTTGTACCTCCTCTCCTCAAAGGCTTCCTGCTGCCTCTGAGCCCCCAGCCCCCACTTCCAGAAGACTCATCAAACATTTCCTCAAATAACTTTATAGTTGGATGCTAAGAGGAAGTCTATCAGTCCCTAAGAGTTATTTCCAAATTGATCGCGATAGACTGAGCACCATTCCTAGTGTTTTACTTGGATTAATGAGTTCAGTCTTTCCCACAACCATTGTACTATGATGATCCTTCCCTACGGTTGAGGAAACTAAATAGCTTGCCCGCCTTGCGCAACAAATGGGAGTCAGATTTAATTTTTAATGCAATTAATTAATTAATTAATTTGGAAAGAGAAAGCGTGAGCAAGGGAGGGACAGAGAGAGAGGGAGAGAGAGAGAATCCCAAGTAGGTTCCACCCTGTTGGCATGGAGCCTGACGTGGGGCTCAAATTCAGGAACTGTGAGATCATGACCTGAGTTGAAACCAAGAGTCGGATGCTTAACCGACTGAGCCACCCAGGTGCCCCAGCAAATGGGAGTACGAGTTAATCACAGGGCCATACTTTGTATAGACTAAAGGGTATAGACTTCTCAAGAGTATAGACTTCTTTCTGTTGCTCGTTCTTTGTGTCCATCTCTGATCTTTCCTCAAACTTCGAGAGAGGTGGCCTTCTTGGTGACCCTCTCCCATTGCCTAGAAATGTGTCTAACTCTGGTCATCTGTGAACTGGAATGGCTGGGCCTGCCACACCTAAGGCCCTCGGGCGCTCCACAAATGGCAAGCGTTAGCTGCTGACGCTCTTTAGTGCAGGCCCAGCCTCAGGGAACATAGCTCGGAAGGGATAAGCTATCTGGAAGGGAAAGCACACTTCAAGATACCACCGAGAGCCATCTGAAAAGCAGACGGAGACATGTTTCTAGTGGTGGTTGCACACCTCTGTAAATTTACTAAGAATCATCACATTGTACACTTAACACGGATCAGTTTTATGGCATGTAAATTATATCTCCGCAGAGCTCTTAAAAACAATAGGATAAGGACGCCTGGGTGGCTCAGTCGGTTAAGCGTCCGACTCCAGCTCAGGTCACGAGCTCGCAGCCCATGAGTTCAAGCTCCGCGTCGGGCTCTGTGCTGACAGCTCAGGGTCTGGAGCCTGCTTCGGGTTCTGTGTCTCCCTCTCTCTCTGCCCTTCTCCCGCTCACTCTCTGTCTCCCTCCCTCTCAAAAATAAATAAACATTGAAAACAATTTAAAAAAAGAAAAAAACGATAGGATGAAGGAAGAAGGGGGGTTGGAGTTGCTATGAGCTTGGCTATCGTATCCACAGGGCCTATAGGCAGAGCCTGAGGCCTGTGGGGTTGGCCAGGGTCCGAGGTCCCCCGCGGTGGGGGTGGGGAGAGGACACTTCCTTCAAAATCGACACAAACGCGGCGTGCACAATCAGCATCAACTGCTTCACGAAATCCCTCTGAAAGGCAACATTCTATCAGTTACATCAACTGTAGTCTCATCTTAACGTAAGTTTTAAGGAACTATAGTTAACGAGGGGCGTGAAGGTATTTCACAACGTTTCCCAGAGTATCCAGAGTCCGAAACCTGAAAATCCTTCGAATGACCCTCGTTAGGAACACGTGCCCTGGAACACTGGGAATTCCGTGGGCTTAGCGCAGAGGTCAGCAAATGTGTTCTGCACGTGCCCAGGCTGTCCATATTCCAGCCTCTGTGGGCCATCTGGTTTGTGCTGCAACCGTACGACTCTGCCATCGTAGCCCGAAAGCAGCTACAGATAATACGTCCACAAAAGGGTGTGGCTGTGTTCCAATAAAATTACTTGCAAAAATAAGCTACTGGCCCGATTTGGCCCTGCAGGCTACGTTTGCTGACCCCCGGCTTAGTGGTAGGACACTAACTTCAAACCAGCGGGCTTCGGAGGGAGCAGGAAGAGGCTACCTCTCTCTCTCTTGCTCCCCCACACCGGTACAACAATCTTAATCCCTCCTTTTTGTTCTCCCACCCTCCTCTCCCATTCCCCAAGCTTCCTCCGTTGCCTTATCTTGAGAATAAGCATTGAGGGCTGCTCCAGCCACAGAGTCTGTAAAACTTTCGGGCACTGGAAGTCACTGCCATTTAGTTCACTCCCTGAGTTTCCTCAAGTCCAAAATTCTTCTTTTTTTTTTTTAATGTTTAAATATTTATTTATTTTTGAGAGAGAGACAGACAGACAGAGTGTGAGCAGGGGAGGGGTGGAGAGAGCCAGAGACACAGAATTGGAAGCAGGCTCTGTCAGCACAGAACCCAACGTGGGGCTTGAACTTACGCACCATGAGATCATGACCCGAGCCGAAGTCGGGCGCTCAACCAGCTGAGACACCCAGGCACCCCATTCAAGCCCAAAATTCTAAGGAAAGAACTAAATTGGCCCATTTCACCTTGGGTCCAAGCATGGATCATAGGTCAATGTAGAGCCTAAAGGTCTATCATTCTCCCTTCAGGGGTCCACATTGCTTATTCTGGGCCTCAGTTCTTTGGGTTGGGAGAAGGAACAAGGGACAAGGTCAAGTCCAAGACGTGGGTGTTTAAGAGCTCATCACTAAGTCTCTCTGGGGTGCTTTTCCCCATGCGCCCAGAGACCCAAGGTCAAGCAGAGAAAATGTGGGCTCTAGTAAGAGGAAGGGGGTGCTATTTTCCAGTCATTCTTTCCCTCAGCGACCTTGGAAAGTCACATAAACTCCTTACGCTTTAATTTTTTCACCTACAAAATGGGGATAATGATTATTTTCTTAAATGAGTATGCTAGAGAGAAAATAAAATTAATATTGACAGGAGGAAATACAGGAGACACCCACCATGGGGCTGTTTCTTTTCCTGTTACAAGGATGATGCTATTTGTCCTATCTATTTGGGTACTGGCATTATTCATTTGAAGCAATTCAGTTAAGCATTTATTGGGTGGCAACCACGTACGTGACGACCCCCATACGCGAAACGTCTCTCAGAAGGGATCAGCACTGGACACGTGTCTGAGTTCTGTTACTGGCATTACTATTATCATCCTCCTGCGTCTGGTGGGTGGGCTCCAGAGAGCTGGGCCAACACTGCACAAAACAATCTGACTTAGGAATTCTTGGCAGGCAGGCAGGCAGAGCCAGAGCCCTGAAATGAAGGTAATACAGCTCTAAATAGATAGCCAGGGGACTTTTTTTCTATATTAAACTATTGATTTTTCATAAACTAAGAGCACAAAAGGCCAGTGAAAACAATCGAGTCCCAGAGCAGGATGCCAAAAAAATTAGACAGCTCTTTGTCCCTGGTCGGCCGCTTTCAGGAAGTAACTTCCTTTTAAAGAAAAGATAAAACTCCTTTATGTTTAGGAAGTAAATGAAAGGAAAAGGGAAGGAAGGAAGCCAGCAAAGAATGAAAGAAGCAAGGAAGAAAGGAAGGAAAGAGGGAAGCAGAGAAGGAAAGAAGCAAGGAAGGAAGGAAGGAAAGCAGGAGGGAGAGAAGGAGGGAGGGAAGGAAGGAAGGAAGGAAGGAAGGAAGGAAGGCAGGAGGGAGATAAGGAGGGAGGGAAGGAAGGAAGGAAGGAAGGAAGGAAGGGAAAGGAAGAAGAAGGGAAGGAAAAAAGGAGGGAGGGAAGGAAAGAGGGAGGGAAGGAGGGAGGGAGGGAAGGAAGGAAGGAAGGAAGGAAGGAAGGAAAGAAGAAGGGAAGGAAGGAAGGAAGGAAGGAAGGGAAGAAGAAGGGAAGGAAAGAAGGAGGGAGGGAAGGAAGGAGGGAGGGAAGGAGGGAGGGAGGGAAGGAGAGAGGGAGGGAAGGAGGGAGGGAGGAAGGAAGGAAGGAAGGAAGGAAAGGAAGAAGAAGGGAAGGAAAGAAGGAGGGAGGGAAGGAAAGAGGGAGGGAAGGAGGGAGGGAGGGAAGGAAGGAAGGAAGGAAGGAAGGGAAGAAGAAGGGAAGGAAAAAAGGAGGGAGGGAAGGAAAGAGGGAGGGAAGGAGGGAAGGAAGGAAGGAAGGAAGGAAGGAAGGAAGGAAGGAAAGGAAGAAGAAGGGAAGGAAAGAAGGAGGGAGGGAAGGAAGGAGGGAGGGAAGGAAGGAGGGAGGGAAGGAGGGAGGGAGGGAAGGAGGGAGGGAAGGAAGGAAGGAAGGAAGGAAGGAAGGAAGGAAGGAAGGAAAGGAAGAAGAAGGAAAGGAAAAAAGGAGGGAGGGAAGGAAAGAGGGAGGGAAGGAGGGAGGGAGGGAAGGAAGGAAGGAAGGAAGGAAGGAAGGAAGGAAGGCAAGAGGGAGAGAAGGAGGGAGGGAGGGAAGGAAGGAAGGAAGGAAGGAAGGAAGGAAGGAAGGAAAAGGAAGAAGAAGGGAAGGAAAAAAGGAGGGAGGGAAGGAAGGAGGGAGGGAAGGAGGGAGGGAGGGAAGGAAGGAAGGAAGGAAGGAAGGGAAGAAGAAGGGAAGGAAAGAAGGAGGGAGTGAAGGAAGGAGAGAGGAAAGGAGGGAGGGAGGGAAGGAAGGAAGGAAGGAAAGAAAGAAGGAAGGAAGGAAAGGAAGAAGGAGGGAGGGAAGGAAGGAGGGAGGGAAGGAAGGAAGGAAGGAAAGGAAGAAGAAGGGAAGGAAAAAAGGAGGGAGGGAAGGAAGGAAGGAAGGAAGGAAGGAAGGAAGGGAAGAGAAGAAGGAAGGAGGAAGGGAAAGAGAGAGGAAGAGTATAGTATAAGAAAGTCACTCTAAACTCGAAGACAGGAAACCAAAGTTCTAGCTTGACTCACCGCTGAGCAAATAAATACCTTCCTTTCTTCAGAGAGCAGGTGGTAAAGCTTGATGCTTTCTACATTTGGCCATTCTGTGACTCTGTTAGGGGAGGAAGGCAGGGAGGTGGGAAAGGACGAAGGAAGAGAAACCTGAGCGGAGGCACAGCCGGCTTATGCAGATGGTTCTGGTTCAGATTCACTCCTTCAGCTTTGCCTCGATTCCAACTGTGAGCCCAGAGAGTGTTTCTGTCACAAGCCTTACCCCCAGCAAGGAGCAAATCCTGGTCACGGGGACTGACGCGTGTTCAGTCAAAGGAGGGAGTTCTATTTAACAAAAACATGCCAAAGTATGAATATAGGAGTTTGACCTTGGAGGGTTATGCAAGCGAGGAACCCTGAAGTATAAGCTCATCAGCTTCAGGGTAAATCTTCCTCCACCTGGAGTTACGCCCTTGAGAAGAAGAAGCCATGGGGGGGGGGGGGGCTGTGATCCATTTATCTTCAAGGCCAGCACCTCCTCCTATGTCTTTAGACTGCGATTTTATGGTACTGACTGAGCATCAGTTTGGTTCTCTACATGCATCGAGTCATAAAAATCTTCACCGGGGAAGTGAGAGATCATGGTCCCCACTTTATGGTTTTGCTACTGGAGGCAACTCTCTCCTCTAAGAACAAAGCTGAGCATTACTTAGAACTGAGGACAAGATCACTCTCCTGCTACTAAGACATTTTTCTCACTGGGGTCCCATTAGTTTGAATTCCTTACGTGTCAGACACCACGATGGGCTTTACAGACATTGTGTCACTTATTAACCAACGTAGTCCCGTTACACATGTATTGCTACCCACGTGTGAAAACTCACCAGTGCAGTCGTGTATGATACACCATGCCGCCAGCTTATCTCCTTGGAATCAGCATGAAGAAGTTGTCCCTAGAGCCAGGCTACTACCTTTTCCAAATATTGCTGCTTATCCCAGCCCTGACGTGAGGTCCAGGAGCTCAGAGACACTGCAGGAACTGAAGGCACCTGTCAGATCCCATCACATGAGCTGACCATACGACTCATTTGCTTTCTTTCCACTTCCTGGAAGGAAGAGGGCTGGCTTTTAGAGAGGTGGTATTGTGGGAGGAACTTAAATACCCGGCCAGGTTCAAGCTGTTCACCTTGGATCCTCTCTGATTGGAGTCATTGCCGTGTTCTTCCCTCAACCACGACAATCCAGCCACATGTTGCACCATTCAGGTAAGGAGACACCTAAACGCTCACCCTTGGGTAAGTGCTGAACTAAATTCTCACCGCTTCTGGAAAGCCTTTCCTGAGCACAACAAGGCTCTACAAACTCTCTTCCCTCTGATGTTCTGGGGCTTTATTCATTCATTCATTCATTCATTCAAATCCTACATGTGGTCTCTAAGCCTCCTCTGAGAATAACTTCTCATGGATGGGTATTGTTGCAATAATTTTTCAAGGCACGATTGTGGCTCTTAGGCTGGATTATTCCAGATACAGACCAGGAGGTAAGGATTGGAATGCAAGTAATTTATGTATTCGATCAACACCAGTAGGAGAATGGGGAAGTAAGACAAGAGAAAGGAAGGCAACTAATAAAAGGTGAGCACCCAAGGAGTAAACTCCCTGTGGAAATTCAGGAAGCTGCTTTATAGCATTGATTTCAGAATTATCCCATCCAAGGGGCAAAGGAGCTGACTTCTGGTAAGCATCCCCATCCTGCTCCTTCCATGGGGAAAGTGGTTTCAATGGAGAAGAATCACAGGCAGTTGGAAGGCAGTCAGGATGTCCGAAGTGGTCAGGGCGAGGGGGAACGGGCAGGACACCAATGGTGTCTACTGTGTGCTTGTTCTAGCCTATCTCAAAGGGTTAGCTATTTGACCTACAAGACGGGGCTTGTTGAAGAAATGAAATGAGCACTCATCACCCATATAAGTTGTCCATGCAGTAGGTAGCACAGAGCAAGAACCGAACACCCTAAATATTTCTCATTTAACAAACACTGGGTCTGTCCCTGAGAAGCTCAAGGCAGTTATACCTCCAAAGAGTCGGGAAACCGGAGCCCAGAATTATCCAGTGATGCCTTCGGGGGAAGGAGACAACGTAGCAGTGGAATGTGCGTGACTCTCCCAAGAATGGCATCCAAGGTCACAGATGTCCTTAGATGGACATGCTGTCCTCCTCACAAAGGCCCAGTCCTGCCTCAGATCACACAGCTGTGCCAGATTGCTGCCAATGCAGATGGGGCCCCTGATGGGCAATGGTTTCGCCAGCGGGTTCCATCATTGTCATTCCTTCTCAGAGAGAATGGCTAACGAGTTTGCTTTGTTTATATGGTGGGACAATTACTTTTCTCTTTAGCATCTCAATAAACAATGACTATATTTAGGGCAAGATGCTGAGTGCAAGTTGAACCTGCATAAATAACGTCCTGAGAGATTTTGAGCGAGCTTGTAAGCCTGTTTGGGTTTTAATCAGTTTCTCTATCTTCTTAAGCGTGCTGTTTTAAGTAAAAAATTTACTTTCAATAGCATGCACCTTTGTTAGGTGCACCGTTCGATGAGTTTTGACAAACACAGGGTCACATAAACACCACTGCCATCGAGATGCAGGTTATTTCCTCCACTCCCAGAAGGTCATTTGTGACTCTGCATTTCACGCCTTCCCCCCTAGACCCCAGGGCCAGGCAGCCACCCATCAGACTTCTGTTTCCATAGGGCTGTCTTTTCCAGAACGTCATGGAAATGGGACGGTACCGTATGCAGCTGCTTGTGTCTGACTTCTTTTTGCTTAGCATCACACTCTTGAGATTCGTTTGTGCTCTTGCTAGTGTTAGTAGTTTGCTCTGTGCATCACTGAGTAGTTTTTCGTTGCCCGATGGATCCAGTTTGTTTATTTGTTTATCCATTTACTGGTCAATGGACATTTGGGTTGTTTCCCATTTGGGGTGATTATGAAGGAAGCTACTCTACCCATCCCCATAAATGCCTTTGTGCAGACATATGTTTTCAGTTCTCTTGGAGAAGTACCTAGCAGTGGGATTGTAGAGCGGTAGGGTGTCACGGGCTGAACTGTCTCCCCTAACCACCCGTACCATACCTCGCAAAGCAACTGTCATTGGAGATATGGCCTTTAAAGGGGTGATTAAGGTAAGTTGAGGAGGAGAGAGGCTTCACGAGAAACCAAACTTTCCAACACCTTGATCTTGGACTTTCAGGTTCCAGAATTGTGAGAAAATAAAGGTCTATTGTTGAAGTCACCCACTCTGGGGTATTTTGTTATGGTGGCCCTAGGATACTAATACATACCATAAGTGTGTGTTTAACTTTATAAGAAACTGCTAAAATATTTTCCAGGGACGCCTGGGTGGCTCAGTCAGTTAAGCGTCCGACTCCAGCTCAGGTCATGATCTCACGGTTTGTGAGTTCGAGCCCCACGTCGGGCTCTGTGCTGACAGGTCAGAGCCTGGAGCCTGCTTCAGATTCTGTGTCTCCCTCCCTCTGCCCCTCCCCAGCTCACACTCTGTCTTTCTCTCTCTCAAAAATAAATAAACATTAAAAAAAATGTAATGTCTTCCGAAGTGGCTGTTCCCATAAACAACGTCAGAGGCCTGGTTTCCAGACCCCCTCTCCCACTGGTATGAGTTTTTTCTCCCCAGTGATATCTCATTGTGGATTTAGTTTGTTTTATTTTTTTAATGACTCATGATGTTGAGCTTCTTTAATGTGCTTTTTTGTTACCATATCTCTTCTTTGCTAAAATGCCTGTTCACATTTTTTGCCCATTTTTAGTTGGTTTGTTTTTCTTCTTATTAGTGAAGTTTGAGGTATCTTTATATACTCCAGATCCAAGTTCTCTACCAGACGGATCTTTGCAATTATTGTCCTCTGTCTGTGGCTTACTCTTTTGTTTTTTCAAGGGTGTGTTTTGAAGAGTTCCATAAAATCCAACTTGTGATTTACTTTCTTTTATGGCTTGTGCTTCTTTTTAAAAAATTATTAGAGAGAGAGAGAGAGGGAGTGGGAGAGGGGCAGAGGGAGAGAGGGGATGTGAAGCAGGCTGCACGCTCAGCACGTAGCCTGATGCAGGGCTTGATCCCACAACCCTGGGATCATGACCTGAGCAGAAATCAAGAGTCGGATGGTCAACTGACTAAGCCCCCCAGGCTTGTGCTTTTTCTGTCCCAGCGAAGAAATCTTGAGATTGCCAAGATTTCTGCTATGCTCCCCCATACCCTAATATTCCACAGAGGCAATCAATTCCCCTTGTTCAAGGCCTGCAGCCGTTTACTCTGCCAGGGATGGGAGCAGGTGAGTCTGTGTAATTCAGAGCTGAAGGGGTGGAAGCCACCACGGCTAGTGGCCCTCAAGCCATACTCTCTTACGGCGTTATCAGTTAAAATGGTGATGTCCCAACAGCCTGTGCCAATGTCATCTGTCTCCAGACTCAGGCATGGAGTAGAGACAAGGGACAAGTATGAGACAAGGGCCATCCCAGAAAAGCTTTGGACACATTATTACAACATCTGGCCTTCCTCCTGTAGTCACCGAAGGGCCACCAAGGGGCCTCAAAGAGAACATAGTCTGAGCTATATCTCAGAAAGATCATTCTGGCTTCAGAGCATCGAATGAATTAAAAGGAAACAAGACTAGAGGGAAGGGGGCCAGTGAGGAGGAGTCGAAATAATCTTGACAAGAGATGGGATGATGGCTGAGATGAGGGCCATGGTAATGGGAGTGGAGAAAGGGTAATGCTTATTGTTCAGTCTCTTTTTAATATTTGGTAATTCTTGGAGTGTCCCATAAACTCTGTATCTTTAAACAAAACAAGAAACATGCTGATTGCTACCGTTATTGTTAAATCATCCTGGATCCTTCTTTCTTCAATGCATTTTCTGCAATAGCTAATTATACTCCAAAGCCACAGTGCCAGATGGATAATATAGTAATACCAGTATTTACACAGCGCCTGTCTCCCACAGGGAGGAGCCTGGCTGAATAGTCAGCAAACAACCCATTTCTACACCCCCACCCCCAGTGATCACTCTGAGACAAAGAAGTGGCTCTCCCCACTTTGAAGAGTGGCAAGTTGAGCGGAAATGGCAGGAGGTATAATAAATTTGAATTCTCAACTCTTATTGAGAACTTACTGTGCACCAGGCATGTTTTCACATGTTAGTTCATGTGATTCTCATAGCAACCCTGTGAAAAGAGATATGATTGACCCAGCCTAGAGGTTAAGAAAACTGAAATGCAGAGGTGGAGGGAGCTTTGCAAGGCAGCACAATCGGGAAAGGGGAGCAAAGTGGGTTTTGAACCCCATGCTCCTTTGGGCTCTCTGGGAGTTTCTTCCTGGCAATTGGAAACAATGCTTCCCATCACTATACCACTACAGTCACATCGATGAAAGTCATTTCTTTCAGAGACCTAAAACTGAAAGGACGCAAGGGAATTTGCATTCTTAATAGGTCCCGGTGTTGGGATTCTAAAAACATCCTTATTAGAACCACTTTCCTTAGAGAAATATTGGTATTTTTTAACTGGTAAAGAAAATGCATGGGTATAAAGAAATGGTGCCTTGTCCAAAAGCCACAAAGAATCAATCCATAAAATTTTAAGATAAATAGCTGAGAGAAATGAACTAGGGGCGGGGGTGAGACTTGCATTTCTTATGTGAACAACTCCATCCCTTGGACTTCACAAGGGAGAAAGTGATTTCTATTCGTAACAGTGGTTCTTAAACAGGTGCATTGTTATGGATGGCCTTCTGAATGTGAGAGGCTGTATGGACTATCTCTCCCACAAAATGCACAAGACATAAAAGTAGGTATATAATTTCAAGTGTTTTCAAAAGCTCCCTCCACGACCTCTATCCATAACCCCCCGATGCTGAAGTATTAAGAAAATATAAATATTAGTATTTAGTTTGAGCTGCTTTCTACTGAAACTCCACCACCCAAAGACTCAGAAGAGCTGAGCTCGAGTCTCAGTTCTGCCCAGTTACCCGGGGAATCGTATTGACCCAAACTCAGTGGCTTACACGTGGCACGTGGAAACCGGTACATTTGCAGGTCAGTTGGGAAAGAGCCAAGCTAGGCTTCGACTTCACTGGGGAATATTCCTTGAGGCTCTCATTTTCTTTCTGGAACCAGTGGGCTAGCCTAGGCACATGGTTTGAAGATGACGACAGAAATTTAAGAGAGCAGGCACAAACTCACGGGACCTCTTATTGCTTGTGCGAAGAACCAGCACCCTGACGTTGCCATACTCTAGGGGCCAATGCAAGTTACACGGCCAAAGCCAAGGTAAAGGAGTGGGGAAATATCCATCCCCGTTTTCTATGCTTTCTAACAAATTGCCACAAACCACAACTTAAAAGAACACGTATTTATTGCTGTACAGTTTCTGTGATTCAAGTGTCTGGGCAAGACTTAGCTGCATTCTCTGCAAGGCTGTAACTAAGCTGTTGGCCAAGACTCGCTTCTCACCTGGAGGCTCACCTGCCAAAGGGTCTACTTCCAAGCTCGCTAGGGTCGTTTGTCAAATCCATTTCACCCACGGCTGGAAGTCCAAGCACTTCAGTTTCTTGTTCAGTTCCTAGACACTGCTCATAGTCCCTTGCCAAGTGAACTTCTCCAACAGGGCATTTACCTCCTTTGTGGCAGCTTGCTTCTTCAGCGCCAGCAATGGGGAGAGGATGGAGTGTATGTAATGTGATATAACCACAAAATCGCGTTTAAGTGGTAATCACATCTCATCACCTCTGCCATATTGTGTTGGTTAAAAACATGCCGCAGGTCCTGCCCATACTTAACAGGAGGGACTTACATACAGGGGTGAAGCTTAGAAGGTGGGATCTTGGGGGCACCTTCCAGTCTGTGCCCCGAGCCCTTGGGAGTGAGATTTGAGGCCGCCGTCCACCCACCACCGTTTTACGGGTGACGTAGATGTAGGTGATGTGGACGTACAGTGGCAGGATGCTACGGGGGGCCACAATGGATGGGACAGCCAGGATGGCCTCTCTGCAGAGGTGATCTTTGGGCAGAGAGGTCAACACAGGAGGAAACCAGAGGTGCAGAAACAGCATGGGATGTCTAAAGGTTAGGAACTGCGCAAAATATACCCCAGTCGAGAGTGGGGAATATGCTTTCCAATGGATTATTGCTCAGCGTATTCTCAAATGATGGCCTAGACACTAGGTCTTTCCTAACCTGCCCATTAAATCGACCACTAAGATCATCGTGCCGGAAACCCATCTTCCAGACAAAGGGTACCTCGTGGCTAATGAGGTGAGGAAGAGATCATGAGAAGAAGCACCAGGAGTGTGTGCCTGATAGGACATTTCTGCACCTGTGATGTATACGGGAGCAGGGGAGAGAATGTGTAAAAGTATGGGGCTCAGGGGAGCCTCCAGGGGGACAGCAAGGGCTAGAGATCATGATAGGTCATTGCCACGAAGGAAGAGGCTTTGCTCAGCCTGTGGTGCGTAACTGAGTTGAAGGCCAAGGGGCCAGGTTAACTGACTGAACTGGAGACTTCGATGGCTGCCAAACGGAAGAATCAATTTCGTAAGAGACCCAGAGCTCTCAGATAGACCTAAATGATTCCATGTAAGCCCTATCACCTTTCTGCACACCAATCTGTAAAATGGGGGGGTGCCTGGGTGGCTCAGTCAGTTAAGCGGCCGACTTCGGCTCAGGTCATGATCTCGTGGTCTGTGAGTTCGAGCCCCGCGTCGGGCTCTGTTGCTGACGGCTCGGAGCCTGGAGCCCGCTTCGGATTCTGTGTCTTCCTCTCTCTCTGACCCTCCCCCATTCATGCTCTGTCTCTCTCTGCCTCAAAAATAAATAAACGTTTAAAAAAAAATTTTTTTTTAATCTGCAAAATGGGAGGATTGAGCTGGTCTGAGGCTCAGGCAGGTGACGGCAGTGTGTGCCCCGAATCTTCTATGAAACAATGGGGATTAGGATTTTTACAGGTCTATTAAATGTGTCTCATGCTTAGTGACACTGACTTTGAAAACACTGTCAGGTGAAAAAAAAAAAATGATCCACGATATGTTGATTTGCAGCTGCCAGTAGACATTCCAAAAGTCCTTTGCAGCTCTAAGGAAAGTGCTTAGCACAGCACTGGGTACATTGTAAGATTTCAACAAAATGAATGCAATTATTATTATCAATTATGTTATTTTATGATTTTCTGCAAGATGTTAAAGGCAATGTACTTGGAGAGGCAGTACATTAAAATGTCATCAGCCACTAATTCCACAGCCGATTTAGTGAACCCCCATCAAGAGTCCAAGGAAGAAAAAAGACACTAACTTGCACATGGCAGGAGCCCCAATGGTGCATTTTTTAAAATTAGAGGTTAAGGGACAGCCACACGGAAGGCTCCAACATTGGCTGATGCTTAATAACAACAATCTGTGGTTTGTATATAGAAATGTGGCGTATACCGAGCCCGCCCTGCTACTGAGTATTTCATATTGTCCCGACATCGGCCCTCAGAGGCAAGCAGGAGAGAGAGATTTCTTTCCTCTTTGCAGATGGAGAAACTGACTGTTAAATATAGTAGACTCTTCCGAGGTCCCAAACTAAGTTGTGGAGTCAGAAGTCGTATACACGCCGTGCCTCCTAGCGTAACTCCCGTGGAATCACACGGGATCTGTTGGCAATGCTAATCCCCAGACCCTGTTCTGAAAACTTATTAAGCAGTAGGATGGAAATGTGGTCCCGGGAGTTACATTTTTGTTAAAGTTCCCAAAGTGGCTCTGGCGGATCAACCGTGACGTGAAACTAAGCTCTTCAAGGGCAGGCACCTCTGTCTCTGTCTGGTTCACCAGTGAGTGCACGTCCATTAGATGACTGCGTGGATGAACACATGACCACCATGCCTCAGCGTTTCCCGGGAAGCCAGAAATTAATTCAGGGCATCGGGCTTTGCGGAGTGATGTCAAAATCATAAAGGCGCAGGGAGAATCATTGAGCCGAGGGTAAAATTCGGCATTATTCTGTGCACTTGGTATGTGCCTGTATCAGGCACTGGCAGTCAAAGGGGGATACCCGGCTGCCAACCCGGGTATGCCAACCCAGCTGTTATACACTGATACGTAGGCTATAAGACAATACCGACCGTGGTAAGTGCCATTGGTTGGGCGCCCTCTGTGTGCCAGCACCCTAGGCATGTGGTCCGATTTCAAAGTGCTGACGGAGAGACACGGATGCTGTAGATGTACAGAGGAGGGCAGAATCATTCTTCACCTCCCTCCGGGCTTGCTTTGTTCACCTGCATAAATAACCAGTCTCTCCGGGAGCGAATGGCTATTTGCCGAGGCAGGAGGCAGGGGTTCTCTTGGCCTCTTGGAGAGAAGCCCGTGATCAAATACCAGGTGTTGGGGCAATACTTGCTTCCAGGTGGGGAAACCGAGGCAAAGAATTAGTAGCAGGCCTGATCTCTCCAATTTTCCAGTCCCGGAGGAAGTGGGTTTCCTGAATCCGTGATTCTTCACTTCATCACGTAAATCGTCCGACAACCGCATCCCAATTTCCTTCCCTGGATTTTCAGAATCCATAAGATTCGGCAAAAACTTTTCTTCACCCTTAGCAGTAACTGGGTGACTCACATCCTGTCTAGCCGCTTCAATTCAGTTAATGTCCCTTTCTTCTCGCCCCTTCTGCTCTCTGTTCTGCTGGCTGGTGGGTTGACACAGTACGAGGTGGATGTGTCACATGCCTGCAGGACGCCTTTCAGTGGCTTCCCGTGGCCCACAGAATCGAATCGAGAGTTCACTGCTTTGCCCAGTCCCACCTGTCCCCTCACCTCCATGTTTTCTTCCTTCCAATGCATACTTAAGACTCTCAACTTGCAACACAGGGTGAATTCTAACTAGGTGTCCGTCTCCAAGGCGTGAAAAGTCGGGCGCCATTGGTAGGTCAGCATGTGGAGAAGAATCACAAAATGACGATCGCCGTGTAAACTTGACGGATGGGTGACGAATGGTACTGACTGCATTAATTTTATCACAGCACAAGAAAGAGGAAGACTAGCAAAATATACTTTGGGGCTGATGAATTCATAAGCACATCTGCCAGGCTGTGCCTTTCATCCCGAAAGTTGGCAACGCTGTGGTCCATCATGCCAAATTCAGCAGCCAGTGCTCACAGCTCCCTTTACTGAAACTCTGAGCAGAATTTGGTTCAGTTATCGACCCTCTGCTCCCTTAAGCACTTTCTTCCCGTGCCTTCTAGGACTGCCCACTCTCTTGGTTTTCCTCCTACCTTCCTGGCCATTCCTTCCCAGTCTTTACAACTGGATCTCCTTCCTCTTTCTTACTGACCTCCGAAAGTCCCGTTCTCCCACCTTCAGATCAGCCCCTATGCCACCAACACTGTGATACTCATCTGTATAAATGGCACCCACCCTGCCCAGTGGCTAATGTCAAAGATCTTGAATACACCTTGACTCTTCACTTCCCCATACCTTACCTCCGATCCATCTGAAAAGCCCATTGACTATACCTTTCAAAATAGAGCCCGAATAGTCCATGGCATCGTCATGTTCTACTTGGGCAAATACTGTAGCCTCCTAAGAGGTTCCCGTCTGCCTTCACGCTTGCCCCCTTGTGTTCAGTTCTCCACATAGCTGCCTGGATGATCCTTTTAGAACCCAGTGCCACTCCTGTGGTCAAAACCCTCCACCGGTTTTCCATGAGGTTCAGGATAAATACAAGTTCTTATTATAAACTGCCAAGTCTTATATAATATTACCATGTGGTCCCTCCCTGATCCACAACATCCCCCCAGAGCTCACTCTGCGCTAGACTCAATGGCCACACGTAGTAATCATCTGTTGCTACATTACAAATCATCCCCAAACTTAGAGGCTTAAAGCAACAGTGAATGTTTACTATCTGACAGTACTTGTGGGCCAGAGTTTTGGAAGCGGCTTGGCTGGAATTTTCCGGTTGTAGAGTCTCTTGAGTTTGCAGTCAAGATGTCTGAAGGTTTGACTGGGGCTAGAACATTCACTAGCAAGGTGGCTGCCCCATGTGGCTCCCATCTTTGTGACGGCCGTTGGTGGAAGGACTTTGTTCCTTTCCACCTGGGTCTCTGTACAGGGTTCTTGGGCGTCTCCGTGACAGCAGCTGACTATTCCCGGAGTGGGTGAGCCAAAAGGCCAAGACAGAGCTGCTAATGCCTTCTACGACCTATCACTGGACGTCGCCCCATCATCTCTGTCATATTGCACTGGCCACATAGACCAGCTCTGTATTAATAGGCGAGGAGACTACAGAGAGAAAAAAAAAACCACTGAGGCAGAGATTAGGAGCTTCCTCTGAGGCTGGAGGCAGACCATCTTGCTGTCCTCTAAACTGCAGAGCTTATCCCCACCTTAGGGCTTTCGTAATTGTTGCTTATTCTATCCGAGTGAGAAGAAATCTTTCCTCTGGGGAAAACGTCCCCTAGATTTGTGTAAGTTTCATCCCTTATTTTATTCAATTAACTCAGCACTCCTTCTTCAGACCAGACCACCTTGCATAAATATCCTGCCTAGCGCTACCCTACCATTTTATTCTTCCTCCTGGCACTTATTACCATGCTCCACAAAGGCGGGGGCTTTGCCAGGTTTAGCCATTGTTAAATCTCAAGTGTCTAACACAGTGTCTGGCACAAAGTAGATGCTCAGTAAATATTTGTCGAATGAACGAGGAAGGGAAGGGGCGAAACCCCGAGTCTTGGGGCATGCAGGGAAGCCACACTTATCACAGAGAGCAGAAAGGTGAATTCATTCATGCCCCAAATAGCAGCGAACCAGTTGCTTAGTGTTCAAAGGGGACCCCGGACAAAAACTCCTGGCCCCCAGGAGCCTCTGGTCACCCACCAGGCACATTTCAGAGGTTAAGACTCTTCAGCGTAAAAGGTTTCTTCCCGCGTTTCATTGCCTGTGCCACCCGATACAGTGTCTTAAGGCGAGTGGCCATCTGGTAGCTAAACAGTTGGAAGGTGAGATCAGGGAGCCCCCTCCCCCTAGCCAGAGCTGATGGGGTCAGAGTCGGGCTCCTAACTTGGGGGACACCACTGTATACGGTGGGAAGCCAACTGTGATTCAGGCAGCAAGTTCTGAGAGGTCAGCTGAGCCGAGCGGATGCCCGTGGGAGCTTGAGTAAAGAGACACACAGCACGGTTACAACTAGAACAGGGAGCACGAAGGGACAGAGGCCCTGAGGCTGAGCTGAGACAGAGTTGAGGCCCATGATAAGCCAAAGGCCCGTGCAAGCTGAAGTCCTGGGGAGCAGAAGCTGAGTAAGCAGAGGGTCTGGAAGGAAGAGGGGAGAGAGGAGCAGAGGTGCAGAGACAGGAAGAACCTATTAGATGGAGAGAAAGAAGAGACCGCATGAGAGGGGCAGAGGGAAAAAAGTGAGACAGAGCTAAAAGCAGACAGAGCAAAGAAAACAGGACACTGAGACCTGTCCATCCCTGGAGCTGCCCACTTATTCCTGCCTGAAGCCCGGTGGTTCCATTTTGCCCCGAGCACCTGTGCATCGGGAACCATTCAACTAAAATATCTCCCACCCTCTTTCTTCTGAGTTTAATTGAGTTATTCTCTCTTATTCGAGTCTAAAATCACCGTAAGGCATATAGTTTCTGAGAAGGTCTCTGTGTAGGGATCCCTTGAGCATGAAACAAAGCTGTGACCTATCCTCAGAAGGAATCTGCTTTCCTTTATTTCTAGACTGGTGGGGATTGACTTCCTCTGAAATATCCACTTTTTAAAAATATTTACTTATTTTGGGGAGAGCACAAGTAGGGGAGGGGCAGAGATAGAGGGGGACTGAGGATCCAAAGTGGGCTCTGAGCTGACGGGCTGACAGCAGTGACCCAGATGGGGGGCTCGAACTCATGAACCACAAGATCACGACCTGAGCTGAACCCGGATGCTCAACCAGCTGAGCCGGCCAGGTGCCCCTGAAATACGCACTTCTTTAAGTGTTCTTCCTCTGCTGCATAGCACATGCATGGACAAAATGAGCTTGGAGATGCATCCAGCCTCGGCCCCTCGACAGGGAGTGTCTTCAAGAAGCCTGGCTTGCTTCTCCCTTGAATTCCTCGTACCCCACACAGTCTGTCCCGTGGCGCCCATTGGGAGTGTTCAGAAATGGCTGCCCAGATCTCTCTCACGAAGAACCCACGCCCTAGCATATTTTCACTTCTTTGCTGTTGCAGCTACTGATGATAGCAATAATCATAATCATAATAAGAAGGCCATCTATTGAGAGGCGCGCGATGTACTATGCATCTCATGTGCTTGTTATCTGCCGTAACCCCATCAGTTCCTTTCATGGGTCCTCAGCAACTGGTGCGAAAAATTGTACCACTGCTCTTTTCTCTTCTTTGCGATGGCAAAATCTTTCCATTTGCAAGAGTAAGAGACAGAAGCATTCAGGCTCTTTCTTCTTCCAGGACTAGCCAGCCTTTGAGGCTTAGGCATCAAAAAGTTAGAATGCCTTGGTTCAGGAGGACAGGATGGAGACCTGGAGGGAGGAAGAGAGGCTTTCTTTGGGAAAAACATTCTATCTAGAACTTTATTATGACTTAATAGTATTCCAGCAAGCAATAACACCTACATTCTAAATAAGGAAGGTAATATAGGGGTATGCTGGGTTTCTCCAGCCTCAATACGCATCAGAATCGCCTGGGAATTTTCACTTTTTTTAAGTCTCTTTTGAGAGAGAGACAGAGAGAGTGCGCAAGCAGGGGAGGGACAGAGAGAGAGGGAGAGACAGAGAGAGAATCCCAAGCAGGCTCCACACTGTCAGCGCAGATCCCGATGCGGGGGCCCGAGCTCGGGAGCCGTGGGATCATGACCTGCGCGAACACCAAGAGTCAGACGCTTAATCTACTGAGCCACCCAGGTGCCTGGGAATTTTCAGACATGCATGCCCGAATCTGCTGTTCCTGCACCCACACATGGAGTGAGCCAGAAGCTGCACTCCTAGGTAGACACTCCACAGAAAGGCATACATTTTTCGCTAACCAAAAGATTTCTACAAGAAGGTGAGTAGCTAGCAGCAGCCTTTGCAATACCCAAGGATGAGAAAGATGTCCATCACCAGGGGGTTGGCCAAATGAGCTGTGGCACGTTCACCCAACAGACCCTCTACAGCAACAGCATGGGACGAACAACTGCCGTCCTCCAAGGTATCAGTGAATCTTGATGCAGAAGTGGGTCAGCTCTATGACTCTGTTTACACAAAGTTCAAAAGAGGGGAAGAGGAATGTCTGCTATTTAAAGTCAGGATGCGGGGCGCCTGGGTGGCTCAATCTGGGTAAGGGTCCAACTCTTTTTTTTTTTTTTTAATGTTTGGACTCTGTTTTAAAAAAAATGTTTATTTTTGAAAGAGAGAGAGAGAGAAACAGAGCACAAGCAAGGGAGGGGCAGAGAGAGAGAGAGACGGAGACACAGAATCGGAAGTAGGCTCCAGGCTGTCAGCACAGAGCCAGACGCGGGGCTCGAACTCACCAACCGTGAGATCATGGCCTCAGCTGAAGATGCACGCTTAACCGACTGAGCCACCCAGGCGCCCCTGACTCTTGATTTCAGCTCAGGTCATGATCTCACGGTTCGTCGGATCGATCCCACATTCAAGCTCTGCACGGTGGTCCGTACAGCCTGCTTGGGATTCTGTCTCTTCCTCTCTCTCTCTCTCTCTCTCTGCCCCTCCCCCACTTCTCAAAATAAACAAACAAATAAACAAATAGGATGATGGTTATTCTTGGGCAGAAAGGGTGGTAGTGACTAGAAAAGTACACGAGGGGTCTTCTGCGGGGGCTGGTTTGTTCTGGATACGCGATGTGTTTCCTTTGTGAAAACGCACTGTGCTTTACTCCACGAGTTTCTGTTTCTGTGCATCTGCTATGATTTACGAAAATTTTTGCTCAAAGCAATACATGCCTAGACCTTACCCTCAAAGATTATGACTCAGGTATATGGAGTGAGTGGGGCCTAGGCATTGGTTATTTTTATTTATTTATTTATTTATTTTTAACGTTTATTTATTTTTGAAACAGAGAGAGACAGAGCATGAACGGGGGAGGGGCAGAGAGAGAGGGAGACACAGAACTGGAAGCAGGCTCCAGGCTCCCAGCCATCAGCCCAGAGCCCGACACGGGGCTCGAACTCACGGACCGTGAGATGGTGACCTGAGCTGAAGTCGGATGCTTAACCGACTGAGCCACCCAGGCACCCCGGCATTGGTTATTTTTAAAAGTTTCCCCATTTAAAAAAAAAAAAAAAAAAAAAAAAAAAAAGGGGCGCCTGGGTGGTGCAGTCGGTTAAGCGTCCGACTTCAGCCAGGTCACGATCTCGCGGTCCGTGAGTTCGAGCCCCGCGTCAGGCTCTGGGCTGATGGCTCGGAGCCTGGAGTCTGTTTCCGATTCTGTGTCTCCCTCTCTCTCTGCCCCTCCCCCGTTCATGCTCTGTCTCTCTCTATCCCAAAAATAAATAAAAAACATTGAAAAAAAAATTAAAAAAAAATAAAAATAAAAATAAAAGTTTCCCCAGTGTGGAAATTACTGAGGTTTTTGGTATTACAGAACCGGATTTGAGTCACTCGCTGTGAAGTGGCTTTGAGCAAGCTAACCATCTCTCTGAGACTGCTTCCTCACCGTACAGAGGTACTCGGCCACAAACCCCACGCGTATCAGAAGGTTAAATGAGATAATACAAAGTGCTTAGCACACTGTATGGGACCAAAACAGAGAGACAGACAGACAGACAGAGACACAGAGAGAGACAGAGAGAGAATGCGGTGAGTGTTAATTACTATCATATAATTTTGTCCAAGACTGAGAAGCAAGCATTTCTGGGATCTGACCCAGATCTGCTAAATTGTAAAGCCCGTATCTGTATGTTTGTTGAGACGTTATGTGCTGTCTTGGGGACGCCAAGCCAATCCTTTCAAGGGACTGTGACCCTGAGAGCAAAGAAGAGAGGCCCTGTTCTTTAATCACCGGGTGTTGATTAGGTTTGATTGCATGTTCCATGGTTATTATTGATCTGAAGAATGATTGATGGTCACTGGTTGTCACTGTCTCATCTTTGCTATAATTGCATGAAATATTTGTCGGGGTTGAGCACCTCTTACTCAGATGCATTAACAATAATTTCCCCAAATGTGTTCCCTTGAAAGAGATTGAATTATTTCCAAAGGTCCTGTGCATCTCCTTTGCAGTGCAGGAAAAAGTGCATCCATAAATTACTCAATTGACACAGATAGGGACCTGAATGGCGGAGCAGTCGGCCGCAAATTCTTCTTCCCAGACACGTCCTGTCTGATGGCGGGACTGGCAGAGGCTCTGGGGGTGCCACCCTGGTCACGCGCGAGCATAACTGGTAGTTCCTCTCGGAAGGAGGAAGTAGACAGGTCGCTAATCCATGTCGGGGCTTTGGAGTCTGACAGCAATGACTAAGGCAACTTGAAATTAATTTCCCTGCGGTGCTGGCTCTCTATTGCCTTGCCTTTCTCCTCATGGCCTGCACAAACTGGGAAAGGATTCAGAGGAGAAAAGAGTACCTGTTAACGCTGACGCAAAACTGGATCGTGTACTGGCCGTGCGGTGTTTTTTCTCCGAGCCTCAGTTTCCTCACCTTGACAATGGGGGCAGGCTCACAGGTCATACGAGTCAATTTCCTGGTGTGGAAGTAAAGCTTCTGTCCATGGCGTGATACCACCTCCATCACTGGTGCTAGAAGCTTCTTCGAAGAATGAGGTCTTGGCATAAGCAGTTTAGTTTTCCTAAATAGAGGCTATTTCCCCAAATATATTCTATTCCTCTCAAAGAAAGGAGCTCCTGCAATTTATTTTGATCTTTGTTGTTCTATCCGATGATCAGAAACAGAGTCGATGAATACATTAACGGCTAGAATGGCCATAGAGGACAAATTTCCTGGTTTTCTTCTTGAAAAGCCAATAAATCAATTATGCTGGTTTTAACAGAAGTCATCTTGAATTTTTTTTATAAGTCTCATAGTAGTAAACTATTTTCTAGTTACCTTAAAAAGCGTATTTAGAGAGGCGCCTGGGTGGCTCAGTCAGTTAAGCGTCCGACTTCAGCTCAGGTCACAATCTCACGGTTCGTGGGTTCGAGCCCTGCATCAGACTCTGTGCTGACAGCTCGGAGCCTGAAGCTGCTTCAGGTTCCGTGTCTCCCTCTCTCTCTCTATCCTTCCCCTGCTCTCTCTCTCTCTCTCTCTCTCTCTCTCTCAAAAGTAAGTATAAACATGAAAAAATTTTAAAGTGTATTTAGATCAGACTAATGCTGGAATATCAGAGGTTAAGCAAAAGTCACATCATCCAGTGGCAATAGACTGTATCAAGAAAGAACAAAGTGTGACCCTAACATTCTTGTTTAAAGTTGTTTGGATAAACTTTGAACAATAAGAGTGATTCTTGGGTTAAAAACTCGGCTGTTTGGGGATTATTCTCTAATATAATCTTAAAGAAGATTCGATACGGCATATATTATTATCCCTACTTTACAGATGGTGAAATTGGGAGAGTTGAAAATGTTAAATCAATCACCTAACTTCTCACCATGAGTTGCAGGAGTAGAAATTCAAACCCAGGTCTGCCTGGGGCCCGTCGAAGCTGCCTTCACCCTACAAAGCTGGACTTCCGTCATGCGTTATCAGCGTTCACTAGAGACTAAACGAAAATAACAACAACTGCTAAAGGATCTTTACATTTTAATGTCATTAAGCCAGGATAAATTCCACATGAATTGATTTTTCAATGGGCTCAGGGCCCCAACAGCAAGTTCAAACACCAGGCTCACGTTAGAGGTACGCACGAGGGCGGAAGAGTTTAAATAAATGCATTGATTGATTTGACAAACATGTATTAAGCCCCTACTGTATGTCAGGAACTATACTTGGCACTGTGGCTAAAATGGTGACCAACAATACCCACCCACGCTGCCCCCTGCTACTCTCCATGGCAGGGGGGAAGGGGGGCGGGGAGAATGGAGATTAATTCAAGACTGCTGTAACCATGTAATTCCACACTTTGATAAACGCTGTAATGGCAGAAAACAGGGGAGATCTGATTTAGTTTCTGTGTGTGGGTTTTGAGGGAGGTGTCAAGAAATGTTTCCCCGAGGACATGACAGGAAGTAATACTGTAGCTAAAATTCGTAGCAGATATCAAATGCGACTAGACAAGGATCAGGAGGGAAGGCGTGCAGACAGAGGTAACCGCGTTTGCAAAGATTCCAAACCTTGGGCCCAGAGGAAACATCCTGTATCTGTGATAAGCAAACAAGTCCAGCATGGCGGGAGAAGGGAAAGGCCCTCCTTTGGGAAAGGCCCAAAAGAACATCGATTGTGCTTCCTGACGTGGCCAGGACGTGGCCATCCCACATGCTCCTCTACGATATAATGTTACTGCTCCCCCATTCTCTAATAGGGTGCCCCTCACCACCCCCCCTGCCCGCACACACTGAATCCCAGTGGGCCTGTAATTGGTCTGACCAGTTAAACATGGTGACTTTGACAGAGGGCCATTTGGGGTGCAACTTACGCTTTTGTCTCTCGGAAGCCAGCTTCCGTGCAAGAAGCCTGGCTGCCCTAAGAACATCACGTGTCGGGGCTCTGAAGGCTAAGACACCATGGAATGGGACAGAAACCGAAGCACACCGAGGCGCCAGATCCGCCCCATTCATAACCAAGAGGAAACCGCATTTGGAAGCGTTCTGTCCGGATCCAGCTGCCCGGCAGACACCATGTGGACCAGAGGGACCCTACCCAGCTGTGCCCTTCCTGAGTCCCTAACTACCTCCAGTACTATGAGCAAAAACGCCTGGGTTTGCAGCCATTTAGTCTGGGGATGATTGGTTGTGACACAACGGATAAGTACAACATGCGTGTGGACATGAACAGAGACAACCCGGACGAGAAGACACAGAGGCCGTTTCTTCAGAAGTTGATACCGCAAAGGAAGCGGTGGACCTCCCTCGTGCTCAGCAGAGACCCACAGGCCAATAGGAGAGTCGGAAGGATGCAGAGGGGAGTAAAGGGAAGGCTCGAGGTATCCTCTGATCGGATGTGGTTAGCATGCGAAGCTGGAGGTGGGCCTCCGATGTGATTGGTTCGCGGACCACGTCTGGCTTTCTCTGGGCGGTCGTGGCTCGGAAGCAGGGGCAGAAATTAAGGAAGCTGGCAGTGATTGATCGAGTCCCGACCGTTTGGGGCTGGTTGCTGCAGAGGTGGCTTGTCCTCCGAGGCTTCTACCGTCATACGTAGTCTGTATGACATGGTATCATCCCTATACACATTCAGCATCTCAGGCAGCGTGGTACAAGGTGAGGCTGCAGGTGTAGGCAAGAAGTAAATCTTACCACCTTATAGTCCATTGAGAATGCTTCTCTGGACATGCCATGGGAGTTGACCTTGTGCTTGGCATGCGGACACTTACGTGGAGAGGGGCGAAATTAAAGCCAGCCCATAAGACATGGCCCCCAGAAACAATGATGGCAGGTAACTAGAAATCAATGAGTAAGACAGTAGGGATCGGAAAGGTTGAGTAAGAAGGGTTGGTGTGCCTTTACCAATGTGTTTTAGAGCCAGGCAACCAAGGATCCAGAAGCAAAGAACAATCTAAGACCCAAGCGACTGTCATCATAATAGGGCTTCAGGCTGCAGGCTTGGACCCATCCAATTAATTAATTCAGTAGAAGTTCATTGGTCAGCTTCTATACATCAGGGGCTATTCGAGGGCTGGAGATACAGTGTGGAACAAAACAAGCCAAGCCCCTCCTTTCACGAAGCCCACATCTAGTGGAGAGGAAGTAGATCATAAATACGTAAGAAGTAAATAACAAACTATGAGAACGTAAAGCTTGGGGCTGGGTGGACAGAGAGTGAATGGAGTGTATGATTAATTTAGAAAGCACAGTTCAGGAGACCTACTGAGGAGAGGGTGCCGAATGGTGAGAAAGAGTCAACAAAGCTACCACCCAGGGAGAAAGCATACCAAGCTGACAAAAGAGCCATGCAAAGGTCCTGAGGCAGGACACATCTGGGTCTATCCAAGGGGCTGAGGAGAGGTCTGTTGGATCCTGAGAATTATGGGCTAGAGATCAAGGAACTGTAAATGAGGCCAGGCTACAGCCAGATCCAACTGGACCTTAGAGGCCTCTGTGAGGAGCCTGGGTTTTATTTAAATCCTATGTAAAGACACTGGAGAGCTTTATGCTGGGGAGATGGGGTAGGAGTGGGGAGACTGGTTTGATCTAGCTTGCACTTTGAAGAGCTCACTTCCCTGGTCTTCAAAGAACAGTCTTTATTTAGAACCCAGTAGAGTGGACGTGAAATGCAGAGAAGACTCTAGATTCTGACAGAAGAACGAGACAGAGTATAGTCCTGGAGTGAGCTAGAGATGTTACCAAGGCAAAGGGAGATGGTGGCCCAGTATCCAGACATGGGACACAGGTGTCGGAGGGGAAAGTTAAAGACCCAGGCACCAATTTAAAGACCCACAGCCTAACGCCGCTATGACTCTCGATATCATTAAAACACAGCTACCATTTATTAAATAGAAGCTATGTGCCAGATAATCAAGGATGCTATCCTGTTCAATCTTTACAACCACTTCATGAGGTTACAACCATTCTCCCCGTCTTACAGGTGAGGAAACGGAAGCTCACAGAATTCAAGGGAAACGTTCAAGTTTAGTCATTTTATAATCCCTGCACCGAGATTCAGACACAACCTACGTAGCCAGGATCCTCAGTGACTACACGCATTGCTTCCCGAGCAAGGCAGAGTTGTTGGGTCGTCAGCCGAATATTGAAAGCTTCCTTTAATGCCCCTCCCTATGGCCAAGTCCACACTCTGCCCTCCAAGCCGGGACACGCGAATCAGAAGACCCAGCTAGAAAGCCTGGAAGGGAGGTCGGAGAGGGTGGCCAAGAACTGGGCAGGTCTCAACTCTCAGGCTCATGTCTAACTTAAAACCGTCACCAGCAAAGCATGAAGAACCCATATTTGGAAACGATTGAATTTCTCAGCTGCAGCCATTGCCTGTCTGTAACCCCCGCGTGTGCACATGCATACAGATACGCGTATATCCGCCTCTCTGCATATGCCCAGGGATAGGTATGGCACGTGGGCCTTCTTTTCAGTTCTGCAGAAGCAGCAGATGTATAATTGCAGCCCCTAAGTGCCTAATCTGCTCTCCGGGACACGGGCAGATTTCTGAGCCAACAAACTTAATTGAACTTTCTAGTCCAGCTGGAAAAGGTTATAGTGTTGCTGCACACACAGCACAGGCAGAATGAAAAGGTCAGCGGCTCAGTCCTTTTCGTAATGGATTGACCGAAGGCATATTGTTTTGTTTTCTTTTCTTTTTCTTTCTTTTCTTTTTTTTTCCTTTCTACTTTCTTAAAGAAAATAATATTTCTCCCCACCAGTGGATTGCAAGACTTAATTAGCCTCGTTGAGTTTCCTCCCCTAGTATTTAAAGACGTGCCTATTATGCTGACATGTTCACGGTCTTTAGAAAGGTTGCTTCGGCGAGAAGGAGAGGAATTGTGTTTAAAGGTAAGGGCCGGGCTTTTTAAAGCTCCTTGGATGCTAGTCAAAGACCCTCTAATAAAGGGCATCTCCAAGCGGCCGGGGTAAGAATCACCCTGAAAACACCGATTCCGGGGCCCATGCCCCGGAGATTCTGAATCAGATCAGGGTTGGGCCTGAGAATGTGCATTTTGAGAAACTCCCAGAGAACGCTCCTGCTGCTGGTCCTGGGACAAGGCTTTGAGCCCTCCTGCTCTACAGTCCTGTCGCAACTGAACCTTCTGACTCATCCTCAGAGGTAGGTGCATCAGTTAACAGCATCAGCAGCACGCGCGGTTCTGAGTACTACGTTTCCAGAAGCCCATTGGAAGCTCAATTCTGTCCACAGATCCACAGCCTGGTGGTATTGTGACCATTGGGTAGATCTCGAACATGCTGTGTATTGCGGGGGCAGGTGGGGGGTGTTGCCTCCTGTAAAGAACTGAGGAATTCTTTTTAGCTGAGAAGGAGAGGATTTGGGGGAAACACGATTCCTGTCATCCATTCCCTGCAATGCTGTCGTGCAGAACAGGGATTACGCTTTGTCACTGCAGCTCCGAAGGACAGAACCAGAAGTCCTAAGAGGAGAGACAATTTTGACTCAGTGTGAGGAAGTGTTTTCTAATAATCATAGGGAGAATCCACTACGGCATGAGGGCGTCAGCTCCCTGTCCTGTGGTTGCGTCCACTCAGAGATTGGGGAGCCGCTTACTGGGGAGACTGGAAGGCAGACACAAGCCTTGCATAGCAAATTGGACTTGAGAGTTCATTTCTCCCACAGCAGCTACACACAATTACCATTCAATAAATGTCAAAATAATATATCTCTCGATTTCCTGGTCTTTCTTCCCATGGGATTTCTCAAATGAGTCCCTCACGACCTCTTATTTGGATTCCCGCAGTAGCTTCTCACATGGTCGCCTTGCTTCCAGTGTCTCCTGCCATGAAATCCATCCTGTATATGACCACCAGATAATCTACTTAACATGCAGACATTACGCGTCACCCTGTGGTTAAATTCATCTTCTGCTTAATACATTTAAGTCTTTTCCCATTGTCTACAAAACAGTTTTCACTCTCTGGGGCGCCTGGGTGGCTCAGTCGGTCGAGCGTCTGACCTTGGCTCAGGTCATGATCTCGCAGTTTGTGGGTTCGAGCCCTGCGTCGGGCTCTGTGCTGACAGCTTGGAGCCTGAAGCCTGCTTCGGAACTACGTCTCCCTCTCTCTCTGCCCCTCCCCCGCTCATGCTCTGTCTCTCTCTCTCTCTGTCAAAAATAAATAAACATTAAAAAATATATAAAAAAATTAAAAAACCAGTTTTCACTCTCTCTTGCATACCGTGCCCAGCCTCCAGGACCTGGACACCACTGTATCTCACAGACCTCAATTCTTCCTACTCCTTCCCTCCACTGAAAGCCCTACCCTGTACACAACAGGTTTCCTTGTACACGACAGCCTGTTGCAAGTTTTGCTTTACATATATTACATACCTGGAATTCAGTTACCATTTTTTATCTACCGTGCTAACTCATACCTACCTCTCAAGGCCAAGGTCAGGGGTTAGTTCTTAGAAGAAGCCCTTCCCAATACCTCAGGTTAAGGATCAAAACGAAAAAGCGCATAATTCTGTAATTCATCTGTAATTCACAGATGAGTGAATTTTCCCTGATACCTTTAGATTAAGATAGAAGGAGACATTGTTGAACATCTTTTCATGTGTCTGTTAGCCATCTGGAGGTCTTCTTTGGAAAAGTGTCTGTTCATGTCTTCTATTTCTTCCCTGGGTTATTTGTCTTTTTCTTGGGGGGGGGGTTGAATTTTATAAGTTCTTCATAGATTTTGGAATCTAACCTTGTATCCAATATGTCATTTGCAAATATCTTCTCCCATTCTGTCGGTTGCCTTTTCGTTTTGTTGACTGTTTCCTTCGCTGTGCAGAAGCTTTTTATCTTGATGAGATCCCAGTAGTTATTTTTGCTTTTGTTTCCCTTGTCTCCAGAGACCTGTTGAGTAAGAAGTTGCTGCAGCTGAGGTCAAGGAGGTGTGCTGCCTGTTTTCTCCTCTAGGGTTTTGATGGCTTCGCGTCTCACGTTTAGGTCTTTCATGCATTTTTGAGTTTATTTCTGTGTGTGGTGTAAGAAAGTGGTCCAGGTTCATTTTTCTGCACGTTCATTTCCCAGCCCCATTTGCTGAAGACACTGTGTCTTTACCATTGGATACTCTATCCCGCTTTGTCGAAGATGAGTTGGCCATACATTTGCGGGTCCATTTCTGGGTTGTCTGCTCAGTTCCATTGCTCTACGTGTGTGTTTTCGTGCGAGTACCAGACCGTCTTGCTGATGACAGCTTTGCGACACAGCTTGAAGTCCAGAATTGTGGGCACTTGTTGGGATGTGCACTGGGTATCGAGTGTTAAGTGATTAATAATCAATCACCGGATTCTACTCCTGAAACCAAGATTAAATTCAAGTTAGGGTAACTAACTTGAATTTAAATAAATAAATTAAAAAAAAAAAGAAGGAGATGTTGTTTTCAACTACAGAATGAGGTACTATATTCCCAAGAGGATGCGGACTAATTTTAGGATGGGAGGATGGGATTGTCTGTGTTTGTGGGGTGTGTGTGTGTGTGTGTGTGTGTGTGTGTGTGTGTTAAAGTGTCACTTGCTTAAGAGGCTGTAAATATAAATGCCTAAGAAGAGACAGGCAGGCACTATATAGGGGCGAACCTGGTGAGGCAGGGGCTGTGGGAATTTGGAATGGCACCAACCCCAAGGGTCTGCCGTTCCGGAATATTGTTACCGTATGCATAGGAATGTGAGTCCGGTGTTTCCAGACCCTATTTTTCAAGAGAATAGAAATTCCAAGTTTTCACAGACAACCTCATGATTTTAAAATATGTTTGAAGTGCTCACACTTAAATATTGCAAGGCACAATTACAATATCTGCGGGGAAGATGATGCTCAGAGATCACGATTTTGCAACCTCTTTTTAAAAAACCTTCCTTGGCCGTTTTTTAAGCCTGCCTATCATTCACCTGGCTGCCTCGACAGGCCACAAGAGCAAATGAGAACGGGGCACTTCGCTTTGTACCCAGGTCCCGTGGGGCAGACGGGAAAAGCACCAGTTAGGGTTTAAGGTCACAAGGTTCTTTTATTCGGCTCATGTCTAACAGTACAGAATTAGGCAGATCCTTTCTTTGCCCCCTGCCTCAGTTTCCTCAGCTGTCACATGGGAGTCTTAATTTCTCTTCCGCGTACCTCAAAGAGTGTGTGTAAGACTTCAGTGAGATCAACGGAGGTGAAATCGCCTTGGAAAGAAAAAGAACGTTTGCCGACCGAGGTGGGGAAACGTGGCCTCACACGGCAGAGACACCTGTACCTCCTAACCCTCTTGTGCCACCAAAAGGGTAAAAATGAGGTCGTTTGCTGGCGAGGTTCCTTCCGTTTCCCATAAATACTTTGTTTCAAGACAGGCTGGTTCACCAGTCGAAGTTAAAGATTGATACATCATTGGTTTCTGAACCCGGGGACCAAAGGATTGGGCACAGGCCCTCTCCTTGCCTCCCTGATGACGGCACCCTAGTTTACTGTCACATGTACCCCCGCACAGCGGACCCTTGTCAGCTGGCTCTGTTTTATTTTTTCTTACTTTGGAAGAATGAAAACATGGAGGGGAATGTATCAGTGTGAGCCAGTTGATTGCTCTGGAGTAGCCGGGGCCGACCGTTAACCCTCTGTGCCACGGTTTAAAAGAAAGACTGGGATTCAGCCTTTCCAGAAGGGAGGAAGCCTGCCAGCGGCTCGAGTACTAAATACAAACATATAAAGTCTATACAGCAGATAGCTTAGAGCATGGCCTTTGGCGTGACTCTTAGTCTGAGAGTAATTCTGGTCCTCTCTTTTTTTTTTAATTTTTTTAATGTTTATTTATTTTTGAGAGAGAGACAGAGTGCGAGCCGGGAGGGGCAGAGAGAGAGGGAGACACCGAATCCGAAGCAGGCTCCAGGCTCCGAGCCGTCAGCCCAGAGCCCGATGCGGGGCTCGAACACAGGCACCGTGAGATCATGACCCGAACCGAAGTCGGTCGCTCAACCGACTGAGCCACCCAGGCGCCCCAATTCTGGTTTTCTTTATTGGACCTTGCAGTAGGTTGATGGCAAAAAAGATGGACGCAATTCTTCATGGCTCCCCTTTTCCATGTCCTCTGAGATACGACCTTGTTGCCTCTCCCATAAACGGGAAGAGCCTGCTTCCGTGCTCCTTGAATCTGGGTCGTCCTTGTGACTGGACCAACCAACGGGATGTGGAGGGAGTGACACTGCCATTTCCAGATGTGAGCCTCCAGAGACCCGGAAGTGGATTCTCCTCCTTCTCCTCCCTCTCTCTCTCTCTCTCACACAAAATCCCGCCACTGCCGTAAGGGCAGTCATGGCATACCCTGCTAGCATATGAGAGACCCACGGCCCAGTCACCTTGTTCCCCCAGTGGACAGCCAGGCAATGCCAGACATCTCAGTGGGACCGTCCTTGACCCTTCCGCCCCAAGCTGCCCCACCAGATGCATGACCGAGCTCGGCCAAGACTGGCCACTCCTTGTCCAGGTCGGCAGAGCCACCTACCTTCCCCAAGGACTCACGAGACATAACCGGTGCTTGTTGAAGTCACTGAGCTCTGGGGGAGAGGGTGGGCTTCACGCAGCAACGTTGAACCAATGCAGACTTGACCCAGGCAAACATCTTTCTGGGCCTTCACTCTTGGTCCTTCGTGGGCAAAATGGGAATGGTACCAGTACCACATGGAACCATAGTGAGTCTTCCATATGGTTGTTCTTACCAAAATAATTCAGCCTAGGGGGAGCCTGCGTGGCTCCGTTGGTTAAGCATCTGACTCTTGATTTCAGCTCGGATCATGACCTCGTGGTTCGGGGGATCGAGCCCCGTGTTGGGCCCTGTGCTGACAGCATGGAGCCTGCTTGGGATTCTCTCTCTCCGCCCCTCCCCCGCTCACGTGCGCTCTCTCTGTACCCGTCTCTGTCTCTCAAAAATAAATAACATGAAAAAACTTATTTTTTAAAATTTTTTCAGGTTTTTTTTTTTTAACGTTTTTATTTACTTTTGAGACACAGAGAGACAGAGCATGAACGGGGGAGGGGCAGAGCGAGAGGGAGACACAGAATCGGAAGCAGGCTCCGGGCTCCGAGCCGTCAGCCCAGAGCCCGACGCGGGGCTCGAACTCACGGACCGCGAGATCGTGACCTGAGCCAGAGTCAGACGCCCAAACCGACTGAGCCACCCAGGCGCCCCCAACGTGAAAAAGAAAATTTTAAAAATAATCCAACTTAGAAAGATTTTTATTAAAGTTGTGTTTCTTTAAAAGCATCCTATGGTTCGAGGGTGTCCTACCACCTGAGGGCCCTTCTCCAGATACTCCACCCTCCCTCACCCATAGCTCCAAAGTAATGAAGCTTCGCTGCACATTTAAGTTTCCACCAAATAACTTGCTAATTCTTGTACTTAAATAAACCCTAACCTCATCAGCACCCAGCTGATCTCCACTCCCCTGACAGAAAATGGGACAAAATGACCCACACCATTGCTGTCACCACAGACCTAGGATTAAAGCTTCAGACCCCTACCCTCGACCCCACTTTGATCATCGGCGACTTGAGAGGTTGAATCCTTTTAATCCCCTGCAAAGGAGAAGCCTTTGCTGGAAATGGCAGTGGGGCTCCCGTACACCTCTGTCTGGAGATTTCCAGGGCGAATGCACCCACTTCTCCCACGTTCTCCGCCACAAAAAGCACCTCTCTGTGCAGTCCTGCTTTGCACGCCACGCCCGGCCCCGGGTGACTCGAGCCCACACACCCAAAAAAGAGCAGGAAATTCTTCTCGCTCTCCTCCACCTTCCCCTCCAGCGCTTGACCGACCTTCGCCAAACCCCTATCTCCTCTCCTCCAATGAAGAAGACGTTGGTACAGCGGGTCATGTGTCTCTCTTCAGGAGCTAATGTGTCATTAGGAGCTAATGACCTACCTGATGACCTACTGGGAGCACGGCCTTGCTTGAATCACATATGACCGTATGTCAACACAGAAAGGAATGTCGCCACCCCATTACCAGGTGCATAGGGCTGGCCACTACACGCTGCTTTCTCCTGAACCCAGAGCTGGCCTCGAGCCCTCGTGGCGACAAGGACAACCACACGGTGACAACAAACACACAGCACCCACTCTGAGTGAGACACTCCGGGCTGTTCACAGATTAACCCGGTTAGTCCTCACTACAGTTTTAGGAGGTGAGTGCCCTTATGATCCTTATTTTGCAGATGAGAAGCCTTAAACACAGCAAGACGGAATAAGCTGCTACGGTCCCACGTGGTAAATAACCTAGAAAACCTGGATAAAGATTTAGGCAATTTCCCTACAGAATCCATGCTCTTTTTTTTTTTTTTTAAGTTTATTTTGACACAGGGAGAGCAGGGAAGGGGAAGAGAGAGAGGGAGAGGGAGAGGATCCCCAGCGGGCTCCACACTGTCAGCACCTAGCCCAACGTGTGGCTCGATCTCACAAACCCTGGGACCATGACCTGAGCCGAAACCAAGAGTTGGACGCTTAACCTACTAAGCCACCCAGGTGCCCCCAGAATCCGAGCTCTTAATCACAATGCTAGTCTCAGAGGACATTCCAGAAAAACCCTTTTTGGCTGCTGGAGTTGGCAGATGCGGTGCAAGTGACTATACCTATTGGCCTTCTCGATTAGAGAACGTTATTATTAAAAGGTACTTTTGGGGGACACCTCACCCATCTATCTCCCTATTTGTACAGATGACGGGATGGAGGTCAAGAGTGAAGTGATTCGTCTTGGATGAACATATTTCGAAAGTAACGGTTAGTGAGCAATAGTCATTCCAGTGACCCGTGAATCATGATGCTTTTGGCTAATGATGCTCATTATAGGTCAGACAGTGTATTAAATGCTTTTTCTCATTTAATCCATGCATATTTAATGCATCTCATGATATCACGCATTTTCTCATTTAATTCACAGAAGATTCTACAATGAGAAAACTGAGGCCCAGAGAGTTAAGAAAAGGCGGAGTTCACCTGGCTAGGGAGTGGGCAGCAGGGACGGTGACCCGGTTCGGGCTGACTCCAGACCTTCTGGGTTCTGCAACAGCGGACGATAAGGTCATGCTCTCGCTGATATCACGGCATCGCTTCTGACTGAGAGGGGACCAGGGATTTCTTGTTCCTTTATAAATTCTTCCATCGCTGCCTCTACTCTGAGAAGTCCGAGGTTTCACCCCAGTGAACTTCCTAGAATGGAATAGAATGCAATTCTGAGCCTTGAAGAATCAAATGTCACGTGGAGGAAACAAACATTTGGAGAGATGTATCAATTGCATAGCTCAAAAATACCTGCCTGGGATTGAGAGGGGAGAACTTCAGGGCTATCGAGGAATTTGGAAGTAGGCTCCGAGATGATACAAAACTGTGCCTTTAAACTTCATAGGCAGAACAGAAGACCATGGGGGGAAGGGAAGGAAAAAAAATGGTTAGAGAGGGAGGGAGCCAAAACATAGGAGACTCCTAAAAACTGAGAACAAACTGAGGGTTTATGGGGGGTGGGGGGGGGGTGGGAGGGAGGGGTGGGTGGGTGATGGGTATTGAGGGCACCTGTTGGGATGAGCACTGGGTGTTGGATGGAAACCGATCTGACAATCAATTTCATAATAAAAAAAAGAAAAAAAATAAAGAAAGTAAAATTCATAGGCAGAAATCTATGGACCAAAATTTCCTGGAAAATTAAATTGTAAACCCCTTGAGGTCACGAGTCTTGTTTTCAAATTCCATTTTCTGCTCTCCTGTCAGACCACAGGCACACTGTAGGTGCAAAGTGGGACGCTCACTTTGGAAGGAAAAGGCCTGAACGGTACCAAGCCGGCACCCTCATTCTAAAGGTGCAGACATGAGGCTTAGAGAGATGAAGCGACTGCCCAAGTAAGATCTCCTAAGCCCTCGCGCAATGCCCACTGCGTATGAGGTGCAACCCCTTGAAATAAAGGCAAAATAAGAGAGGTTACGAAGAACAATGACTTCCCCTCATAATAATTGGCTGTAGGCGTGGCATGTGGGAAATCAGAGGTCATTTAACCCAGCTCCCCAACTGGTGGTTCATCCTTCATCATCTCTTCACCAGTTACCCAAACTCTAGGTAAACACTCAGAAAGGGGGATTTCAAGCAACTTGACCTAAAAGCAAACCGTGGGTAGCAAAGCCTCTCAAAACTATTAGTTTTCTCTCAACTGTGGCTTTCAATGCCACTTTTAGAAACAATTAAAATGTATCCCCTACAACAGTAGGCTGAGGTGATTCAAAGATACGTCCCAGAAAAATCCTGGTTTTGAAGTTAAAATCCTTTTACAAGATGGCTCAGTGTCTCCCACCTAATACTCTTTCCCCAGCCAGAGACCATTATAGACTTGATGGAAGAAAAGATTACCAGGGAGAGAAGTTCATTCCAGATTCCACAGACCATCGAGTCCTTGGCTTCTACCACGAGCCTGCTAATTTCCAGGCTAAGAATTGCTCCGGGCCATTGAGCCGTGACCTCCTAGTGTCTTCAGAATCACAGGGCCAGAGCCAGTTAGTGCTGGAAGGGGCTTTGGGGATAATTTAGTTCTGGCATCTCATTTTGCAGATGGGGAAACACAGGGTTAAGTGACTTGCCCAAGGTCACACAGCTGGTTAATGGCAGAGCTGGACCGATGCCCCAGTTCACCAGACTCCCGGTCCCGTTGCCTGTCCCCTCCCCGCTGCACCTCCTCGGGGTGTTCAGCCACCACCAAAGCAGCTGTAGCACTTGCTTCTCAGTAACCAGCCCCTGGAAATGGATAGGGAAGCCTTTCTTTCTTGTGCCTCCTAGCTCCCATCTGCCATTCCCTTGCATCTAATGAACGAGGTGTTTCCGGTCGAGTTGCACCTGCTAAGCAAGGGAAAGCTTTGACTTCCCTCTGAAACAGTTGCGTGTACCTGATTAGGTCTACTATATAATGCAGTGGGCAACTCTGTCCTATTTATGAGCAATTTTAGCAAGAGATAAAACATGACTCTCGTATAAATATGAAAGGAACATATGCCAGATATTTTATTTAACTCCTGCATTAATGAGGGAACCGGTAGGATGTTACAACCCATTCAAAGGAGAATTTAAGGAACACACAGAGGCAACCAGGCAGGCCGAAATAGATGCAAAACTGGTTAATACCCATAGGGCGATCATTAATTCATCTCCACTGGACACAGTTTGCATCTCTAGGGATAATAATCATTTGCATGATTATGGGGTTTTCTTTAAGTTACAGAGTGGTAAGAGCTCAAAGACAAGGCAAGGGAGATCTAACCCAGAAGGATGGGCCAGACAGGTCCCCCAATAATTTTGGGGGCCCATTGCCTAGTCTTTCACAAATTTCCTGAGTGCTGATAACTGTTGCCTTGATGATGACATCTCAGAATGCCTCAGGGCAGGAGTGAAGTGTGGCCCCATCATTCCTGCACACTCGCTCTCTGTGCCTCACTGGCTCTACTCCCCTCCCCTCTGGACACACACTCCATGCATGGAAACATCTCACCACTTCACGGTCTTTCCCTCAGCAAAGCTGGCTAGGCTGTCATGGGTCTGACACAGCTGGATTCAAGTCCTCCTCTTGGCTATTTCCTGTTCTATCACCTTTGAGGAGTGACTTGACCTCTCTGAGCTCAGCGTCCGCATCTATAAAGTGGCAATTTTTGGTTTCTGATGCATGGGGCTCTTGTTTTCAAGATGGAAATGGGGGTACGGATGTTGGGGCGTGTTTTCCCGATCTGGTCCGTCAGGGGCATATGCTGGAGGTGCACTTGGGTGGTTTATTAAAACGAGGGTTTAGGGAGGCTCAGTCAGTTGAGCGTCTGACTTCGGCTCAGGTCACGATCTCACAGTTCAGGAGCTCGAGCCCCGCGTTGGCCTCTGTGCTGTCATTGCAGAGCCCGCTCGGATCCTCGGCCTCCCTCTCTCTCTGTCTCTCCCTCCTTCCCACTATCTCTCTCTCAAAAGTAAACTTTTTTTTTTTTTAAATGAGGGTTTATTAGAAGGAGTATAAGGGCATATGTAAATATTCAATAAAAAGTAAAAACGTCAGTACAGTTCCGTGGACCTCAGTCATCCCAATAAACATCACTTACTAAGTATCTACCAATACGGATGTTCACTATTAAGCACTTATTATGTACCAAGTGGTTTGCTGGTGTTGTTCTTCTATCTTTGCTGTTACCTTTTGCCTCCACTCCATGAACGAAGCTATGGGAGTTCAGGGTAACTCCCCCCAAGTCCTACAACGAACGGATGCGTGTTCTACCCTTCAAACACAGCCCTCCAGACAGAAAAATGCAGTCCCGTACCCACCATGCAACACAGGCTTATTGGAAAGTGGCTGAAGATCACTTGGAATGGTAACTAGCTTGCAAATTCCCTCTCTCCCTCTCCCTCCCTCTCTCTCTACCGTAAACCCTCTATGTATGTTTCCCCTTAGAATTTTATTAAATCCGTTTCCGGTAGTAAACAAAAAGCATCCCTATGGGACATAGTTTGGGCCAGTCACTTCAGAGGGGAGACCTCACTTGTGTCTGATGTTTCTTCCCCCCAGACATAGGGCACCAAGCCATTCTACAGACACAAGGACTTTGGTAGAGGCATCAATAACACAGCCTCTGGCAACTTCGCCTCGTTGCCCCACGCCCCAAGCCTGTGTCACATGTGAGTCCTTACTTACCCACTCCAAATCTCAGTTTGCTTCTCTGTAAAGTGGAGCAGGCATAATACCTACCCCGCTGGGCGATTTGGGGGAAATAAATGGACTATTTCACATAAAAGCTTGGCCACTGAAAATAGTAAATATTCAATAAACCCTAGACACGGTTGTTAACACGGACTTCTCTGTTACCATTAACAGAAAACACCATGCGGGCATAACCAGGAAAGCAAAACCGGGTTGGTTGCAGTCGGTTGCCCCAGATCGTGATCCCAGGGTCATGGGATCGAGTCCCATGTCAGGCTCTGCGTTGGGCATGCAGCCTGCTTGAGATTCTCTCTCTCTCTTTCCTTCTGCCCTTTCCCCTTCTTCCCCCCCACCTCAAATAAAATACATAAATAACATTTTAAAAAATTAAAACAATAAAAACTAAAAAATAAAGGAAATAAAGAATTGAGTCTTGACATCCAGTTAGGCATCCATTTCTCTGTAAATCATGAAATATCATGCATGTTAGTAGTGCCTAGTTTTTCTGACCTTAAACGACACACATTTTCTCTTCTTTTGCATCAAGCCCACACGGTTTCCTGGGTCTTTTTCTTCCTGCCTGTTTGCTTCATTCTCTTCTCCAGGCACCCATCTTCCACGGTCAGTTCTTCCTCGTGAGCCGCACTCATCACGACCTTGATACACATGGCAGTCCAAGTGGCCAGGACCCTGCCGTTTTTTAGTTCGTTGACCCAGACTGTATCCCAATTCTAAATTTCCAGGAGAAAGAATCAGAGTGGCGCAGCCCACCCTCTGGGTTGGGTCTCCCCAGCAGTATTCCTAACTTGTCCAGTCAGCTTTGGCCATACGCAGTCACGTCCTATAATATTAGCCGGGCAGAGGGGACCACTTCCAAGGGAAAGGAGAAAGTTTCAGGTAACCCACACAGAGTACACCCCATCCTGGCCAACTTAGACACACGAATGAGATTCTTCAAACCGCCGTAAACAAAGTGATTTTCAGGCTGAAAACAAGGGGTGGGATCTTGGTAAGCTGGGTAGATGCTCACTGTCATTCATCGACGCACCGATTATTTACATGTCCATTTCAGAGCCTAGGGAAACATTTCCAGACAAATCGTTACATTTCTCCATCCAAGGAACAGAATTAACATGTGCTGGGGCTGATAGCTCTGTGGCCAAGCTGCTCTACCCCGCCACCGCCCTGGGTGTTTTAGGTGACTTTTTAGAGCTAAGGATTTGACTATGTCTTGACTATATACCCTCTGACATCACTGTAAATCAGTAGGGAATCCTGGCTTAATAGCATCTGACTGGAGGGTGGACACCAGGGAGATTTGTGATACAAATATCTAGGGGCATTACTATTAATGTGGTCCATTCGGCGGCGCGGAGAGAAGCGTGCTCCCGATCCTTCCTCCTAGAGCATACACATCGACGCAAAGCTTTCCACACGAACTCATTAGAAAGCCTTTATTTTGCTTATGCAAAGATAACTTGAAGGGATGTTGCTATATGCTGATTTTAAAAGGGTCAACGAAGGTTTAGAAAATCATTTAAGAGATAATTTAAGATTCAGAGTTGTTGTTTTTGTTTTCTTAAATGGTTGCAAGCACGGGATGGTCGGTTAAGTGCGGCGCAAAATTCCAGTCTGGGAAGGGCTTCTATTTGGAGCAGCGGGGAAAGCACTGAGCTAGTTGGCAGAAAATGTGCATCCAGGTCTTGGCTCTGATACTTACTAGCTATAGGGACCCGAGAGAGTCTCTTTTCTAAACCGGAGGTCTATCATGTGTGCAAGGAGGCAATGCCCTTGTCATGCATAGCCGTGAGCATCAAAGCTAATAAGTTAACAGGTATGGAAGAACAGACAAGATCAATATCAATACGAAAAGTTTTAGAGCGAGCTTCATGCTTTGCTGGAGAAAGTGAGGACCTGGGGAGGTCACGTGACTTGGAAAATGGTACATAATGAGTTGGTATCACTGACTATGTAACTTCTATCCCTTGACTCTCGTGTCAAAGCCACAGCATGCTATCTTCAAGACGCTAATGACGTATCTGTGACGTGACCCTGTTCATCGTAAGGTAGAATTGTGCTTCAGGAGTTTAGAAGCAGACTTGATCTCAAGTATTACTGCTTACTACCTGAGTTAATGGGAGGCCAGGCATTTAATCTTTATAAACATCAATTTCCTCATCTGAAAAATGGGTGTCATAGTAATAGAAAGCTCAGAGAGTTACTGTGAGCTAAAACATAAAAAGTATGGCACTTAGAATACAGGAGACATTAAATAAATATTAATTACTATTATGAAGGAGGTAAAGAAGGAAGCAGGGCTTTGGAGGAGAAGAAAAAGGAACTATTGTATCATCACTTTATTTCTCTTTAATTTTTTTAAGGTTTACTTATTTTTGAGACAGAGAGACAGAGAGACAGAGAGACAGAGAGCAAATGGAGCAGAGACAGAGGGAGACACAGAGTCTGAAGCAGGGTCCAGGCTCTGAGCTGTCAGCACAGAGCCCATAGTGGGGCTGGAACCCATGAACTGTGAGATCATGACTTGAGCCAAAGTTGGATTCACCAACTGAGCTTCCCAGGCCCAGGTGCCCCAAATCACTTTAAAGTTTAGGTTAAATTTTTTTTTTCTGGGGATCAACGGGAAGGTAAGGTTGCCACATTTCTCCAAGTTGAATGTCTTAATGTAAAGACAGCATTAAAAGATTATAGCATCTTTATCCTTGAACATAAGTCATAGTATAGAAGCATATATAAGTATATAAGATGTCAGACTGGGGCACCTGGGTGGCTCAGTCGGTTGAGCGTCCGACTTCGGCCTAGGTCATGATCTTGAGATTTGTGAGTTCAAGCCCCGCATTGGGCTCTGTGCTGACAGCTCGGAGCCTGGAGCCTGCTTCGGATTGTGTCTCCCTCTCTCTCTCTGCCCCTCCCCTGCTCACACTCTGTCTATCTCTCTCTCTCAAAAATAAATAAACATTAACAATTAAAAAAAAAAAAAAGACGTCAGCTTGGGGCACCTTGGTGGCTCTGTTGGTTAAGCATCTGACTGATTCTTGATTTCAGCTTAGATCATGATCTCACAGTTGTTATCATCAAGCCCTGTGTCGGGCTCCAAGCTGACAATGTGGAGCCTGCTTGGGATTGTTTCTCTCTCTCTCTCTCTCTCTCTGTCTCTTTCTCTTTCTGCTCCTCCCCTGCTTGCACTCTCTCCCTCGCTCCCTCTCTCTCAAAATAAATAAGCTTAAAAAAATGTTAGATAATGGGCTGGCCTTCCTCAGAAACACTCAGCTTCCTACAGTGTTAGGTTAAAACTCCTGCGCCTGCCTTTCATGAATGAAAATGATTTGACTTTGACCTCTGTAAAATCACCCCTGTTACAGCCCCTTCCCGAAGACACACACCAGGTTATACTGCCATAGCAATAGATTTCTCCCATTCTCTAATCATTCCCTGTACTTTGCTAGATCTGAACTCGGTCCAGCTTATCGCTCAAGCTGGAGTCCCTTCCCAATATTTGCTGCCTATGAAAATCTCATTTGTCCCCCAACATCCCATTCAAATGTCACTCCATCATTAAAATCTTCCCTAATGGACGTACAAGATTCCTTACCTTGCGTTACTATTCACCATGTTCCTTTCTCTTTTTTTTTCTAACATTTTTTTAATGTTTATTTATTTTTGAGAGAGACAGCATGAGTGGGGGAGGGGCGGAGAGAGAGGGAGACACAGAATCCGACGCAGGCTCCGGGCTCTGAGCTGTCAGCACAGAGCCCGACGTGGGGCTCGAACTCACAAACCACGAGATCATGACCTGAGCCCCGAAGTTGGACGCCCTACTGACTGAGCCATGCAGGCACCCCCTCAATGTGTCCCTTCCTTTAGAACGTCTTTGTCTGCGTGCCTGTCTTCCCCCACTGTGCTGTAAGATCCTTGAAGATAGACCCTTGAAGACACGTCCTTGGAGATAGATATATGCTGCATGCCTTTATGACTTGAAACGCTTAGTGTCAGGTCTTCTGCACAAGAGAGAGGTGTTAAATTTTGCTTAAATTGAATCAGAATTTGCTTTTGAGCCTTCCAACAAGGGTAAGTTTTAGGGAAGATACACATGTATGATTTGGTTTCTGCCAATCTTCGGATGATGCCAAGTGGGAGACACAGAGCTCCAAACTAGTTGCTCAGGAGGGAGTATTTTTATAGTAATTAAACCAGCTATTACTTGTTGAGTACATCCCATGTGCCAGTCACCGTTCTAAGTCACAGGCATAACCTCTCTTTAGACGTTGATCCTCACAAAAATTCGGCAAGGTAGCTTTGACTCTTGCCCCATGTTACAGATTGGTCAACTGAGACCCGGCAAGCTTGAATGGCTTATCCCGGGTGCCACGGATAACGCATGATGGATTCTGGATTTGTCCCCAGAATTTATACTTTTGACCACTATTAATACTCCATGGGAGCCAGCGCAGCCCGTGTCCAGCTTCCAACGTCCTGGGGGGATTCTCAACCAAGGACCGCGCAGACTCGTGTGCCCGCTTTCCCGCTTCCTAGAATGCAGTCATCCCTGGCTCGCTTTCCAGACTCTGTCCCCATCCTCCCGCAGCCCAAGTGAGAATCAGCCAGGAAATGCACAGACCAGCCCTAGGGGAGCTCCGGTGGGAGGGCTAGAGAGAGAACAATAAGAAGGTTGACACTGTGGTGAAATTTCCCTGCTTTTTTGTCCTCGCAGTGGAACATTAAGACGGGTTTCAGAGACAGTAAAGCAGTTCCCATTGCCCATTTTCTCCCTTTCTGTAATGTAGCCAGAGACTTAAATACGATTGAGTTAATCTTTGAAGAAAACAGAAAATACTGTAACAATAAAGGCCGTAACATGGTTACAAATGAGACCTACTGCTCCCTTCTGCATTCTAAATTCTGAGGATAATTCTGCAGAGCTTCATTACCAGAGTATAATTGTGTTATAGAACTCTTAAATCACCCTGCTACACTTAACTGGCAATAACATTAAGATAGCGCAGATATTCATTTTAATTAAAACATAGCCTCGAACTATTTCCCCGCTATAAGAGGCAAAACTTTCTCCTCCCCCCCACCCCCAAAACTTTCATTTGTTAGCACATCTATGGCCAGCAGTAGATAGGAGATTTAAATACAATTAGGGAATCCCACCTTATAAGCCAGGAGCAGTTACAGCATTGCTGAGGAAGACGAATACGGGGAAAGCTGGTTTGGGGTTTTCATCTTCTTCTCCCGTGTGAGGCACTGACAGCGGTCGTTTCAGAGAGGGTGGGGTTCCCAGATAATCAGTTTAAGACAAACGCAAAAGAGGAACTGAAATGTAGTGGTCCAGACATTCACATACTGAGCTATCCTCAGTAGCTCAAGTCTTTGAGAGTTTCCCATCGCCCATAGCGTAAACATCCATTCATTTAACAAGTACCTACTGAGCATCTAGTTGGTGCTGAACACGGGGGACAGACACACAAATAAAACGCGCCTCTTCCCTTCCAATATACGGCAATCTCATGAAGGAAATTGACATGTAAATAAGAAATTGCGTGGGGCGCCTGGGTGGCGCAGTCGGTTAAGCGTCCGACTTCAGCCAGGTCACGATCTCGCGGTCCGTGAGTTCGAGCCCCGCGTCAGGCTCTGGGCTGACGGCTCGGAGCCTGGAGACTGTTTCCGATTCTGTGTCTCCCTCTCTCTCTGACCCTCCCCCGTTCATGCTCTGTCTCTCTCTGTCCCAAAAATAAATTAAAAAACGTTGAAAAAAAAATTAAAAAAAAAAAAAAAGAAATTGCGTTACAAAAATGTTGATGCGGCCCAGTATCTCCACCTTCCTCGGGATAGGAAATGTGGGATGGGTTTTGGAGTGCATGGAGGAGTTTTCCAGGCAGACAGGCGAAGGACAAGAGCAGAGGAATGGTATGTTCAAAGACGGAGTGGCAGGTGGGGCGGCTGGGTGCTCAGTCGGTCGGGTAAGCGTCCGACTTCGATCTCATGGTTTGTGGGTTCCAGCCCCGCATCAGGCTCTGTGCTGACGGCTCAGAGCCTGGAGCCTGCTTCGGATTCTGTGTCTCCCTCTCTCTCTGCTTCTCAGCCACTCGTGCTCTGTCTCTCTTTCTCTCAAAAATAAATAAACATTAAAAAAAGAGACAGGGTTGCATGAAATATAATGGGCTATTCAGAAGATTCTAAATGATTCAGAATGGCTAGACTGTAACGTGTAGAGTTATGGAAAATGATGCTGGCGAGGCCCAAGATGTGGAGAGTCTTAGGGGCATTGGTAAGGGGTTTGGACTTCAGCCTATAGGCGATGAACAATTATTGAAAGTTTAATTGGCATGGTGGGGCAAGAGGGGCTGATGAGCACTGATAGCAATGTGACTATTGAGGCTATAGCCAAGATTTTGTAGCTTGGCATTCAAGGCTTCGAATCACCTCCCCATCTATATAGAAACATTAATAACATAACAACAGTGGCAATTAGATCAGCAGCACTGATGAACATTTCTGACATAACTCTAGGTCTCATGATTTTTGTATTTAATTTAATCCTTCAAAAAGAATTAAGGATTGGCATTCTCCACTTTGCCTGTGAGGAAACTCAGGCACAGATAGAGTGAACAGGTTGCCCACCAAGATCACCCAGATAGAAGTGGGATTCAGACTCATTTCCATCTGATTCAGAATCACAATCCCTCGGCAGAATTGTCTGTGTCAATTATAAACATTCTGTTCTGCATTCTGCTTCCGCATCTCCTCGTGCAAAAGAGAACTCTCTGTAGGGGCTCCTGGGTGGCTCAGTCGGTTAAGCGTCCGACTTCAGCTCAGGTCACGATCTCACGGTCCGTGGGTTCGAGCCCCACGTCGGGCTCTGCGCCGACAGCTCGGAGCCTGGAGCCTGCTTCGGATTCTGTGTCTCCCTCACTCTCTGCTCCTCCCCGACTCACACTCTGTCTCTCTCTCAAAAAATAAATAGACATGGAAAAAAAAATTAAAAAAAAAAAAGAGAGAACTCTGTGTATTGTTCTCTAAATAGGAATCAGACCGTTTGTCGTTAATCTTGCCCATGCCTCTTGAGCCTCCCAGATGTGTGTTCACACTCCTCTATGCACGTCTGAATCCACCTTATGCTTCCAGGATCAGGCTCAACGCTTACGCTTACCTGTTCCAGCGCGTTAAGCACGAGCGTTTGCTGAAACTGGTCATTTCTATTGCATGTCGATATCTGTCCGAGGTGTTGGGGTCAAAGAGGATGCAGAGAGCAGATAAGAACGCTCCTAGTGGAGTTGAATTTCTAGGCGAAACAGCTAAAGAGTGTCAGAGCCAGCACAAGACCCAGAAAGCCCAACTCTAAGTCACAGTGTCCAATGTGGAAACCACGGGCCACATGTGGCCCTGCAGCACTTGACATGTGGCTAGTCCAAACCATACGTGCTGTAAGTGTAAAGGTACCCCAAGTTTCCAAAACGGTGCTAAAAAAAAATGTAAAATGTCTTCTTGTTTATGGGAGAGTATTGGTTATGTGTTGAGAATATTTTGTATGTAATTGGTTAAATAAAATAGATTGTTAAAATTAATTCCGTATTTATTTATATGTGGGCACTGGGAGATTTAAAATCGCACGCGATGTGGATTAGGTTTCTGTCGGACAGCACCGATCTGTACTCTGTGCTTCTGTCGTGTTGTATTACCTCCTTAAGAAATAAAAATGACAATTGAGGAGAAAGATGAGCCTTATGTAACGGAACACGTCAATCAGTGAATGTGAGTGGATCTGTCATTAGATAGGGTGGGCAGAAAAGTCTGTCTGAAAATGGGATACTTGGGCAGAATCCTGGAAAGCAGCCATGCAAAAGCCTGGAGGGGGTGTGAGAGATTCAGATCATGCCACTAATTTGACAGTTAATATCTATTTTCCAAGTATTTTTGTTTATATAACTCTTCTTTTTTAACTCAGAAGTACAGAGTATAGTAGAAAGTATGTGACTTAAAAAAAATCACTGATTTTTAAAAAATGTTTATTTGTTTTTGAGAGAGAGAGAGAGACAGACAGACAGAGCGTGAGCAGAGGAGGGGGAGAGAGACAGGGAGACACAGAATCTGAAGCAGGCTCCAGGCTCTGAGCTGTCAGCACAGAGCCCGATGTGGGGGCTCGAACTCACAGACCACGAGATCATGACCTGACCCGAAGTTGGATGCTTAACTGACTGAGCCACCCAGGTGCCCCTACTGATTTTTTTAATCTAAATTTCAAGAACCCTCATCTTGGGCATTTCCTTAGCCTCTGCGGACTTCATTTGCATCTATTAAATGGAAGGAAAATTTTCCCTAATTTATTTTAAGGCTTATGTGGGATATAGAGTGTGAAAAGCATGTACCACGATGCAAACATTTACATTTTACTCTAACTCCCTTCCTCTCCAGTTTCATTCTGAGCTCCCTTAGAACACGAAATGTCAATAGCCTGTATTTTACCAGCCCTCAGGGAGCCTTTCACAGCGCCTTGCTTGGTGGATGCACAACAAAAGAGTTGAGTCAACTTCTTCATTAAGTAGCCGAAAGAAATGGAACAAGTATATTTTACAAGATCTGAGACTACTGGGGTATTTTTGAGCCAATCTTTCTAAACTGGGCGTGGTCCTCGGGAAGTTATGCTACCAGACTCCTACTGATTTGATTACAGTTCGGAAGTGCTTTTCCAGTCATTCCCCTGAGTTGCATTTGTAAAGTTTTTCATTGTTGACATAGCGATTCCCAAACCGTCTGAGCTTCCCGATTGCACCGCCAAGTTAGAAGAGCGAGAATCATTACAAAATGAAGCAAGACACAAAGGCACCTGTCCCAAGGTGACCCACTAATGAATGGCAGAGCTGATCCTTTATGTCTGGGCCCGGGACGTTTTTACCACAGAACATGGATCCCTCATAAGTAAGAGTTTCTCTCAAGATGTTACATTTTGAAAGCTTTTTCATAATTTCCCTATAACTTCAACTACTCCCATATTAGCTTCCCTACATCTGAGTATTTTCTTGTGGGCATCTGTTTGTAATACAGCACTAAACGACGTGTTGAATGGGCACATTTGTCCCTGTGGGCAGCTCAAGTATATTATTACTATTATTATTATTATTATTGCTATTATTCCTTCTGGATTATTTTGCTAAATCCAAATTCTAAAGTGCTGTTAGGGTTTGAAACTCTTCAATTTACAAACAAGGTCCTTACCACCTTCCCAGAGCTTGACTACAGATTCTCTGAGATGAGAACAGACAAGGTTACAATGCCTCCAGGCTTCCGACGAGAGATTTCAAATATTTCTAATTTCTTCAATTTAGCTTCATTTAAATTTTACTGAGAAGTAATTGCACTGAATTAATATAGTTACAATTATGCTGAAATCAATCCATTAACATCTTGAATATTCTTATTAATCTGGCGGCAATGTTATGGATAAAAACAGAAATACATCCTCTATTTGGAGTGTAGATTAATATAATAAGAATGCTGGAGTTAATTTCTCCAGGATATGAATTCCTTGAGACAAGAGAGTCTGACTTGTATTTCTGTTTTCTGGTTTTAAAGTGCTGCTTTTAGAACAGGATGATAATATTTGCATGTAAAAGTACCTAGGACCACTTGTCCTAATTCCTATTTCATCAAAGGGGACCTGATTAAAAGTCCAAATCCCAGAGCTTTTTCTGCATTTTACTTGTTTGTCGTTCAACGCGCCTTGGCTTTCTCTCCCAGAAACATACCTGGGACAAAGAATGTGTTATCCCTCTCTTTTTTTTCAACTTTGTACCTAGCGCGCTTCTTAGAATTTGGTTAATATGCTCAATAAACTACCAATGACTGTGTTGGCATTCACAACACGACAGTGGTGATGAGTATACTAAGCCATCAGTAACAAGTGTTCGTACTTTTAATATATTAAACGGTTTGCAATGGTGTGTGTCACATAGGACTTCAAATTCGCTTGAAGTGTCTTTTGAGGTTTACCCGAAGCACACTCTGTCGATTCTTTGCACATCAAATATGTCATTTGTCTGCATCCATATCTGATCACTATTGCCCAGCACATTCATGCATTCAAAGGTTATCTATGAAGTATCAACTGTCTGTTCACTGGTACATATTAGCGATTGAAACAAACATAAATCCCAAAGTCATGGAGCTTACAAATTAGCGAGGGGGGATCACAACAAGGATGTAAACAAATGTTCCGTTTAAAATCGTAACTTGTAAGTCCTACGATGAAAATGAGCAAGGTTTATGAAGGGGAATAACAGAAGAGTTCACCGTTGCCAGGTGGATTCCCCGTATTTATTCTGGGGTCCAATACTTTCTTTGTGGTCTCAGAGCAGGAGACCTCGGAGCAGATGTCAGGGCAAAAGGTAGCGTTGGGCAAGTCAGTGCGGGCCAGACTATGTAGTCTGTAGGTGTGGAAGGTGCTGAGCTTTGCTTTAAGTGTGAAGGCAAGCCACCAGATCATTTAAAGCAGAAGACTAACTTCCTATTTTTTATGTAATTAAAGCATGTCCCTGGCTATTCTATGAGGAAGGAGATTTGGTGAAAGAAAGAGAAGAGGTGGCCATTGTAGTGGTCCAGGAGAGACAGGATGGAGCCTTGGGATAATGTGGAGGAAAGACAGGCAGAAGTCTATGGATCTGAAATGCTTTTCGTAAACAGAAATGACAGAAAATTTGATAAGCATTTGGATGTTACAGAGAAAGCAAAGAAGCAAGCGTAACATCTACGTTTTCGGTTTCGGCCACGGGGGTGATAGTGGTACCATTTAATGAGATGGATGGACGAAGAAAAAAGAAGATTCTTCAAGGTTGTGGATGTGTGGAAAAGATATGTCAGTTAGGCAGATATACAAGCCCGGAGTTCAAGGAGTGGTTTGTGTTGGAAATTTACATCTAGGAGTTATCAGCATATATGTGACATTTACAACGACGAAAATGGCTAGGCTTTTCTAAGGAAAGTATATGGAGAAGGAAGGAAAATGGGTCCTGGGACACTCCAGTATTTACATATCAGGTATCAAAAGAGGTTTGAGAAGAAAGGGGTGAATAACTTCGATTAAAGCTGCCAGGAGATGGAATAAAATGTGGACAGAAAATGGTCATTGCATTTGGCAAAACTGAGGTGGTTATCATCGACCTTGACAAGAGCAGTTTCAGCGGATTGCTGGGGGAAAGCCAGTTTGGAGTGGATTGTGGAGTGCTGGGGAGTTGAGGAAGCAGATGTGGCATGAGTGGATGGTTTTTTGGTGACCTTGGATATGAGATCAAGACAAGAAGTGAGGCGTAAGCGAGAGATGCGGAATCCAGGAGAAGGTGAACAGACAGAGGGGATGGGGGGGTATGCATTTGCATGAGGAGTGAATGAACTCCATGAAGAGAGGCTGGTAACACCGGATGCTGGCGGACAAAGGGGCAGAAGGAGGCAAGGAAGTGAGAAGAGATAGGATCAGAGAACTGAGGGGGGATTAGCTTCTAATGTGAAGGAAAGAGAAACCCTCTTCACATGCAGCAGGAGGGACGCAGCATACAAGATGGGTTGATAGATTTGGGGGATGTTTTCTACTTTACTTATGAAGTGTTGGTGAAGCTTAGCTAGCTTAGGAGAGAGAGGTTGAGTCTCTCCTAAAGAATGGGAACAAGTGCCTGGGAGAGAATGGTATGAAAGTTCGAGAAACCGAGATCTGAATGCTGGATGAGCCAGCCAGCCGTATTCTGACATTTCCAAGTAGGAGGATAGACAATGGCTATCGAGACAGAAGAGTGATTGATACAGGAGCTGGATGGCAGAGGGGTAGGAGTGTCGGTAGACAGTCTCCGCGAGGAAGCAGGAAACGGTTCGTGTCTTTCCAAGAATGTAAACTTTTGCAAAAGGTGGGCAGCAGCAGTGGATGGAAGGAATCCAGTTACTCCAACTACTAGGCTGGAGGTATGGGACACGTGAGAGGAAAAACTGCCTTCTCCATAAGGCCGTGGAGGATACGACACCCTCGGGGGACAGACATACTTCAGGCGAGGCAAGAGGGTAAAAGGAATGTTCTAGAAAAAAAAATGGTGGCCATAAAGGAGATTGTGAGATAAGGGGTACTTATATGGCCCAGGGGAGGAATTTGGGAGGGCGGTTTTGGGGGTGAGGGGTTAGCTCAGTATAAGTCACAGAACTCAAGAAGGGTGCCTGACATCTAATAAATATCGTGTGTATGTCAGCTCTTACAGTTCCTATTTAATGGGCATGAGATTTGGAGGTAATGGATTACCAAGTAGGCTTGGAATTCTGGCAGTCGCAGCCAGACCATGAATAATGTGACTACATAAAGCATCCGCTCTCAATCTATTAACTGCATTTCCCTAGGTGAAAACAGATCAGAAGTTGAGATTATAATATGAAGGAGTAATGATCTTCACAAATAAAGCATGGCCACAATTTGCTGTGCTACCAGTTCCCGAGAACAAGGCATTTAACACCGAAATACCAATGTCCTTACACATGTGTGTTGACGTTGGCATTGTCTACCAAAGTCTCGCTGTTTGAGGCTTCTTAGGAGCGTGGTTCTTACTTTCAACATTTCCCCGTCTTTCGAGTAGTTACTTTTCCTCTAGGAGCCTTGGTTTCTTCGTGTATAACATAAACCTACTACCTATCTGTTTCACAAGATTATTGTGAGAGATAGGAAAAATGCCTGAGAAAACATCAAAAATGAAGGATAATTGATGAATTTCGTTATCAATCTCCCCCATATTCAGAGTATTGCCTGAAGAGGGAGGCCTATCTTTTTAGTGTTATTTGTAGATAAATTATCCATATCGGCGTCTCCAGCAGCAGTTGGCAGTAAGCTAAATGTCAGCTCTTTTCCATTTCCACGCTCGTGTGAGGTGGGACAGACACGACGGACGCCCCAGCCCCAAATCCCTTGTCTGAGAATTGGTCCCTTCCCTAAGCCACCGAGGAGAGCTTCTGATGCCAATTCTGTCCCATGTGACTCCAGCATTCAAAAATGGGGATGTCTCAGATGAGTTGGCAAACCTTTCTAGAACAAAGACGCAATATGCTGAGATAACCCACAGAAGCTACAAAGATAAAACTCGCTGGGCCTCGCGAAGGAGTGCGCCCACAGACTGAAAGCCACCAGAAATCAGGGCAGCTGCTGTCCCTGAGGTCACAGCCCAGGCTCGCTTCATTTTCCTCTGTCCCTGCAAACTGCCTTTTACCTCCGGGGCTTAGAAATAACCCAGGCAGGTGCTGCTACTCCAGCCCCAACTTAACAGGATCATCCCTTGGTTACTATGGGCTCCCAGAGGAAAACAATTCCAAAGACGGAAATCTTGTGGATGACAGATACTATCCTAATAAGCTTCAAAAATCATCTAATTGGCAAATGTGAACACAAAGGCGTGATGACATGAAATCGGCATTTTGGGGGCGCCTGGGTGGCTCAGTCGGTTGAGCGTCCGACTTCGGCTCAGGTCATGATCTCACGGTCTGTGAGTTCGAGCCCCGCGTCGGGCTCTGTGCTGACAGCTCGGAGCCCGGAGCCTGCTTCGGATTCTGTGTCTCCCTCTCTCTGTGCCCCTCCCCCACTCATGCTCTGTCTCTTTCTCTCTCTCTCTCTTTCAAAAATAAATAAACATTCAAAAAAAAATTTGAAATCGGCATTTTGGTTTTTAACGCTTTGTTCGGTTTCAGTGCTTACGGCGTAACCTTACAGAGCACGATAGCGTAGTGGTTAAGAGTACTTTAAGGTTTTGTTATCCAACGGTCTAGGTTCAAATCCTAACACCAACCTCTTGGTCTCAATTTGGACATGGGGTCAGTTGATAATGCCTCAATTTGCACACTTGCAGTCGTGGGTGAGTAATAGTACCTACGTCATAGAGGTATGATGAAAATTCTGCGTTAATACAGCTGAGAGCACCTAACTCAGTGGCTGGAACATTTCTTAATGACACTTGTGAAGCTTCAACACCTCAGCCCATTCTCCCCAAGAGGGCTCAACCACTCATTTAACATTCTCCCATCACAAGATGATGGTCTAGGAATACTTTAAGCAGCAGAAAGGTGGACAGCAATATAGTGGTAGAAAACTCTCCAGAGAAACCTCAACCAGAGTTAGGCCATGAGCCCAGATAATTGGACAAGGAGTGGAGAGCTGTCCCGAGCGAGACCCGGCCTGTAGTGTCCTTCTCAAGAACTGTGGCTGGAAGAAAGACCCGAGTGAGTCTCAGCGGGGTTGGAAACAGTCGCTTCTGCCTGGACCGATCATTGCAACGCTCTGAGCCCCAACCGTAAAACAAAGAGATTGAACCATAGTGTTCTCAAGAATCACCTCCAGCCCCAGCCCGCCGTAATCCCATGCAGAGCGCTCTCTGGTGCAGTGATAGAGTATGGAAATTGCCAGGGCAGGTAAGTGAAACGTCGACACGAACCGAGCAGATAGCTGGCAATTACACAATGGGAAATGTCGAGAAAATAACCTTATGGGGTGGAAAGTATTGGATTGTCTGATTATGACTTACTCTCCAATATGAAGACATAACCATGCTTGGCCGCTCAAGGGTGAAAATGTGGTAATGTGTTAAAATGCTAATGAAATTGGAATCCTATAATAGATGTTTGGAACAGTTTAGGTTACCAAGACATGGGGAGTTAGAGAGCACAGCTCGTAAATCCTGATGATAAGGCCAAGCTCCCCAGAACATTCCAGGCCTTTTACAGTCTGATTCCAACTTGCCTTTTCAAGCTCATCTCTCCTCACACACCCTCACGCACCCTGCGTTCGGTCCGTAATGAGCCATTTGACATTCTCCATACCCAGCAGGCTCTTTTGTTTCATACGCACACAAATTCTGTTGCTCCCACCTCCATATTTCACGTGTGTCTATCCCACTGGGATCATCTGTGGCGGATCATGGTCGCTCACCTCACAGGACGACTCAGACGACTTCTTGAAGGGACAATCCACCCCTCGTCTTGGTTTGCTCTAATCCGTTATCCTTACAGTGGCCAGTGTGTTCTTCTTAATCACGTAACCAATCATATCTCTCTCGCTTAGAACTCTTCAATTGGTATTTCATTGCCTTTAAGACAAAATCCAAATTGTTTGACACGGCTTGCAAGACCTTTCATGCTCTGGCATTCAGTTACTGACCCCAGCTCCAGGGCACCGTTTCCTTCCCCCTGTGGCACACGCTAGCTTTGCTGACCCAATCTCACTTTCCCAGACGCGATTGATTCTCTCTTACCCCCGGACCTCCACGTGCTGATGCCTCTCCTACCACCTCCCTCTCTCAACACCCCTTACCTGATTTGTTTCTACATAAGAAGGACTTCCCTCATCACCAAGGCTAGCTTAAGTCCTCCAGTTGGGTGCCCTCATGGCTCCTGGGTGTCTTCTGTTATAACACGCCCACAATGTTGCAACTATCTGTTGAACGGATTAATGCTCTTCCCTTTTACTTAAATGCCCTCTGGTCCCCTTTGCCGGGCAATTTTTTACTTGCTGTCCAAGCCCAGCTCAAGGGTTACTGCCTTGGGAAGAGCCTTCCTGATTTCACCAGCCATTCCTTCCTCCTTCTTCCCTTCTCCCACAGAACTTCATGCAGAGCCTTGTTTGTCACAGCAAACCTTATTACTGAAAATTAGAACATTGCTCTAGAGAACATTTCACAATGTACCACAGAAAGATATATACTATTTTGTGGTGATGCAGAGAATGATGGAAAAATTCAGATTCTAAAATACTTTGGTACAAAAATAAATGCCCAGACCTAGTTCTAAGTAGGGCAGAACGGGACTCGGTATTTCCCATGCACATATGTACACGCCTGAGTGCACACACATACACACACACACACACACACACACACATGCTTTTCTGAGATTCTAAGTGATCATTCTTAGAGAAGACCATTTAGACCTCTAAAATCCATGGGGGTATTTGAACAATCCTTTTTCCTTGCCAACTAGCAATAATTCCACACCTCCCATGTCTAAAGCTCTCAGTAAGATGTGGCCAAGAGCATAAGGCTACTTCCCTTTCTTTCATAACGTAATGATCTTCCTGTTGCCATATTAATCAATAACTAATTTCATAGTTGGACAACTGTTTTTAATGACCTAGTACATTGGAGGCACTGTTACACAAGTCTTCAGATCATTCCCTGAAGGACCTGTCACCAAAAGGGCAGATTCATTTACTTGTCATAAAGGAGCCAAAAGCCTCATTACACTAATTAAGGAAAGACGCATTTGGGTCTTTGTTGGTTAAGAGTTAAAAGGTCTCCTGTCTGGACCTGAAAAGGGAATCAAATGGAGCCATCCAAAGATATTTTGAGTGATACCAAAAGGACCCCAGACATGTTATTTGTGAGGTCATGGGCTCTTGGGTAACTCCTTAAGTTGGGTTATATTTTTTTTAATTTTTTTAACATTTTTTTATTTATTTTTGAGACAGAGAGAGAGAGAGCATGAACAGGGGAGGGTCAGAGAAAGAGGGAGACACAGAATCCGAAACAGGCTCCAGGCTCCGAGCTGTCAGCACAGAGCCCAACGCGGGGCTCGAACCCACGGACCGCAAGATCATGACCTGAGCTGAAGTTGGACGCTCAACCGACCGAGCCACCCAGACGCCCCAAGTTGGGTTATATTTTTAAAAAGCGTGTTGACTCAGTCTTGGTGGAATAGAGCAAACCAGGGGATTTTTTTTAATGTTTATTTATTTTTGAGAGAGAGACAGAGAGAGACAGAGCGTGAGAGCCAGAAGGGCAGAGAGAGAAGGAGTCACAGAATCTGAAGCGGGCTCCAGGCTCTGAGCCGTCAGCACAGAGCCCGACGCAGGGCTCAAACTCACAGACCTCGAGATCATGACCTGAGCCGAAGTCGGACGCTTAACCGACTGAGCCACCCAGGCGCTAGGGGAATTTTCTAGGCCTCTTCTTACTGTGAGTTTTTTTGCTTCCAAGAACGTTGTGGTGGCCTTCTCATGGAGTATCCTGAGTCTTGAAGAACTGAACTTAATACCGCTTTGTCTCCAATTAGTTTGCAAAAAATGGATGGAATGAGTCGGATGGTGACTAACTTCTGTGGAATTCTTACTGATGCCAATATCCTTGATGTATAAGCTTTAAGCAGCTAATGTTTAGCATGAAGCAAAAAACTAATTAATTATCTATTACATTCTAGGTGCCATCCTTTAACATATGCTAACATTCTCAAAATAACCCTGAGAAATGCTTTTTTACCCTTTATTTTATTAACGAGGACACGAAACCTTAAGAAGGTAAAGTGAGCTGGTATTTCAACACGAATCTTCTAAAATCACTTGCCTTTTTGCTACTCACAGCAACCTGCCATTTTTCTCAATATTCCGCCTCCCTATGTTGTAATAGCTACTCTCCACAGATAGATAGATACGGAGATACATACACGTATCGATTGATAAGCGTCTCATCCCCTCATTGTAACGAATCACCTTAGTCTCACTTTGGTCTCCAGACCCAGGAGGTGAGTAGGCTTCCAGACCTTCCAACACCCACTTCTTATCTTATCGCTCTTCTGGAAAACAAACAAACAGACAAACAAACACATTCAGAATTGCTCCTGCCCTCTTTAACGTGTATTCGCTGCACAAATCAAAGTCATCGCGAGGAGTTTTGAAATGCCTTTTCCACTCTCCAAACTTCACGCGTTAGCTCCTGCTGTCCCCTCCACCTGTAAAGCCTGCCCTTTTCACTGGCTGTCACTCACCAGGGTCCTTTTATTCTTCCGAGTTCATGCTGAGTCTTTACATCCTCAAAGTCAAAACTGCTTCTACCTCTTTGAAGTCCTTTTTCAACCTCATTTCCCCACCTCCAAAACTCTGACGTGCCCCCTCTCCTCTGAATCACCCTCGTGCGTCATCTGGATTTCTACTAGGGCTCTTGAGTTATGGGTGTGCCTGGCCACGTTGCTCACTAAATTGTACTCTCTTTAAGTACAAGTCCAACTTCTAACTTTCCCGCGTGTGCACCCTCAAATCTCTGGATTCTTTCCCTCTTGGTTCCATTACTAATGGCTCGACAAATGATTCTTGTCCGTTTGAAGCCCCAGGGAACTGTGGCTTGCCCACACCCCTTAGCCAACCCCGCAAAGCCACCCGGGTAGCCCCACACCACAGGGCTGGGTTCGCTTTGCAATGTCCCTTCGATAGCCCCACCTTTAGCTCAGTGTGGAAGGGGAAGCGTCGCCAACCTGAAAATGAGATATCTGGATTATTCGATGTTACCCAAGGGCTATGACGTTGAAACTATTACTTGTGGAAGAAACACTACCCCGTAACAGAACTAAGGCTTCTAGGTCCTGAGAGGAATACCAATGCTCTCTCAGAAAAAAAAAAAAAAAAGATTTTTTTTCTCTTGAAGATGTCATTGTTTTCCAAAATCAGACCTGGCTTAGTAGCTGTTAGAGCACTCTCAACACACCCCACCCCCATTTCAGTCTGTTAATCAGCTGGCTGATGCCTGACAGCTCTTTGCTTCTACCTTTCTGTCTTCCTTCTTTCCTTCCTTTCTTTATTCCTTCAAGATATACTATTCTGTATTCGAAACCGGGGTGAGATCTGGGTGCTATTAAGGTAGTGCTAACCTGGTATTATGTCCAGGGAACTCGGGAATCTTCAAAGACTGCCCTAAATCCCTCATCACAAAGCGCCCGGCAAAACATGAAGCTTGCTGGCTTTAGCCCAAAACCCCTATGTAGAAACTCTAGTAAGCTGGGCCCCCTTATTTCTTTTCCCTAATCTCGTTAGTCCTAAATAGTTTTAGAGCAAAGCAGACGATCGGGTCTGCTCTGTTGATCTCATTACCTGCCGTGGCGGAACTCAATCCCCATATTTTACCACTAAGAGCTGGTGGGCCACGATTAGGGGTATGGCCTGGCGTATTCTTGGAAAGGAGAAATGAAACAGTGAACTATAGCCATAATTACTCGTTTCTAAAAATCACAGCAAAAAAACAAAACAAAACAAAAAAAAGGTCCACTTAAAACAAAACAAATAAAAATTTGAAACAGCTCAATGGGTGAATTTACACGTGACCGAGGAAGTACAAGCCTCCTCCTCCTGGAGGGGAGAGGAAAATGCTCTCATCCTGATTCATGAGGAAGAGCCCTTGAGTTCTTCCTAGAAATCAATATGCTCGCTCCATGCCAGGCGCCATGCTAAGCTCTGGAGACATTAAGGTAAGCAAAACTCAAGGTCTCTGTCCTGGAAGAAATCTCAATCTAATGGGTAAGGCAGACGGGTAAATAATTCCAAATCTATGTGCTGAGAAGTCCTAGAGACAGATATTGAGCTGGTGGGCATTGAGATGACCACACAGGTTGTTAAAATACTGAAACGCTCTGAACCCTTTTGTAAAAATACCTGCTCCTCTGAGCCTCTGAGAGATCACTAGCCTCATCCTCGCTGCCCCTAAGGACCTTGGGCCCTCCATGCGCCTCAGACTTTATGGACCAACAGGGGACCTCCAGGACCCCACTCCAGATCAACAGTTAGTGACCATTTGGATTGGTCAGTGCTGGAGATGATCCCAGAACGGAGAGATATGCAAAGAGCTGCTGTAGGCCAGAGAAGAGAAAATACCCTCTGGTTGGAAGGTGTGAGTCTTATAAAATATTATGGCTTCACAGAGGAGGGGACCCTTGAGACACGTCTTGAAAACTGAGAAGAAGTTCACCAGATGGGCTTTCTGGGCAAAGCATGCACCATGAGTCAAGGCAAAAAAGAGAATCCCGTGTAATGGAAATGAAATGAACTTAAGCCATTGCTTTTGTTGTTAGACAGATAAAGGGCCGAAGCATAAGTAGTTCCCTCCCCTCCAGGGGCCCACACGAAGATGGTTGTTAGTTAGTTCTCTCAGATATGACTGCAAAAAATCAGAACCCTTTCTCCAAATCCTTCTCATTATCTGCTATGAATTTTCTGTAGTGAAACTCCTTTCTTCCTACTCTACTCATTAGAGAAACAAAGTCTGTGTATGTATTACATTTTACTGCACTTATGATTTCTTCTATTAAATCAAAGCTCTGGTTTGAGGCAAATGTACGCAGGGCTCATAATACAAGATTTGGGGCACGGGTCTCTGTTCATCTTGACAATCTTCTGGACCCTGGACAGTGCACATGACAGAGAGCTGAGGAAGTTCATTGTTCATCCAGATATCCCTCCTAGTGCCTCAACGGAGGAGGTGCTCTGGGTCCACCAAATTTATTAATCACTATTCCCTCTCAATCTTCATCTTTCTGGAACAAAGTGTTATTCTCCCTCCAGAAGATGTAATTAATGCCCTCCTTCCCTTTGGCTGTTCTACTCACCATTCTCTAAAATAAATCCACCTTACTACCACTTCGAGAAGCAGCAGCCAGAGCCCCCAGAGACATACATGTCTCCTGAGCAAAGGGAAACACTATGGTCTCTGTTTCATGACCAACACTTACCGGACTCATATCAAGCTGCATCGAGTACCTACTGTGTATTAAGTACATACTGTGTATTCAAACACAGGGAAGACACAGGCCCTGCTCTGATGTTCTCAGCTCTCTGCACATGAATACAACAAGGTGGACCGGAATTCTCCCTCTTTTCCAGGTACAAGTGGTCGCTTCCCAAGGATATCGACTTAGACCAATGTCTCAAGGATGTAGTGCATTTCCCGAAGTATGTCTGATGGGCTCCTAGTTCTGTAGAACGTCGGTAGGTTGATACAGAAGCCAAAGCTTTCATTGATCAATTACATTTGAAAATCACCGGGTAAATAAAACTCTTGACTTCAGGACTTCTTGTCTGCCTTTATCAAGCACATGTACTTTGTGGCTATCCAAAAGGGGAAGGCGTCTTCCAAATCCAACCAGCCAGAAGACTTTTGCTGTATATCATCTCAAGAAGGATGAGGTGCTCCCAAGAAGGTTCCTTGGGACAGTGCCGATCAGCCCTGTCGTGGATAAGAGGTGAGACCGTCATCTTAAGAGCATCCCTTGTATTGTTTCCTCTGCTTACATTTACTTGCCCTGGAGCCCATCTGCCTTCATGCACCAACCCCTCCTGTAACATGGGCCCTTCTGCAGTGGGTCCCCAAGCCTTGGCATTTCACTACCTAAGAAGGCTTGGTGGCATCATGGCCACTATAATTGGCCACTAGATTGTTCGATAAGATCAATCCTGGCAACCATCTTTCCTCTAACACACAAGGTTTCATATGTATGTTTGGTACATTTGTGTGTGGGTGTATGTATGTGGGGTGGTGGCTACTTTCTTTTACTTCTCAAGCTAGAAAAGTTCCTATTTATTCCTCCCATGTGTTTCCTCTTTCTAGAGTATGATACATTACACTCGCTAAATTATTGTGCTCTTAGAGAACCCAGGAAACATGTTTTTATAATAATAGAATCTATAATTCTTTGCCAAATTCTCCGCTTTGATAAAATTTCACCTTACTGGAGTGAAGGTACTATAAGTTATATAAATCAACACTTGGCAAATGATATTCTCTGCTGACATTTCTGTTCCGGAGTTGGTATTTTATTGGGGTTATAGACATTTGCTGAATTTATTAAAAGTGGTTGACTTGTCTGAAGGGGTCAGCTACTACTAATGAATCCTGTCTGCTACGGGTCTGCATCATGCTAGAAGCTTGGAGTACAGTAGTGACCACGGCATTGCTTAGGTGTCTTTACATGAGGAGATGATATTTTTGCTTACACATGGCTGGAGAGTGGGCAGAAGCTTGAGGACTTACACAAATTTGGCTGAATAGAAAGACACTCCCATTGTTCTCTCTCCCTCCCTCCCCACCCCCTGCCCCCAAGGATAGCATATGGCACTGAAATTACCTATTTTTTTTTGGAACCAGAGGTGCTGATGGAAACAAGGGTCTGCATGATAAATGTCTTCCTGATAACTCACAGGACAGAGAAGAATAAAGTGTGGACCACTGGTTCTGAATCTCATAAATTGCATTCTTAAACACGATCCTGGGGAAATGGCATTTGTGATGCAGGGAACTTCTATCAGCTTCCGTAAGGCTCAACAATGCTGTCGTCCCTCGACTTGTTAAGGGACTGAAGCGGTTAAGATGGGCGAAGGGAGAGGAGAAGAAGATCTGTTTTAAGAAGGAACGAGCTTCTTTGCAATGTAGGTCAGATGTCGTCTGCCATGAACTCGCATCGGAATCACCCGGAGGCTTTGTTAAAACTGGGAAGAGCTCCCGATTCACTAGGTCCGGGATGGGACCTGAAATTTTGCATTTTAAATTAGATCCCAGACACTGCTGAGGCTGCAGGTCCTCGGACCACCCTTTTCCACTGATGCGAAAGTGCTCAGTCACTTAAGATGTTCCAACCGAAGGGCAACTAGTCAGTGAAAATATTTAGGACACTGGTTTCGGAGCGGAAGGGTGGAGGGGTTGGCTAGATTGAATGAAACTGATATTTTTGAGAACTTACTAACAGAGCTTGGAGCCCACCAGCAGCTTGGGATCTTAACGATAGCATCAGTGTCTCGTTTAACCCCCACCATGCACCTGGCAGATTAGCAGGTGTCAAAATGAAAATACACTCATTAACCAGGGAACCAAAAAAGAGTCAACATCATATGCTCTCGATCCATTTGCACGATAGTGTTGTGTGAAACACAGGTTTGTATTCAATGATTCTTGAGATTCCACTCTAGTCGGAGGAGTCTGAGTCTCCTCTCTTATAAGATTAAATAATAAGAGTCACTACTTAGAAATTTGCTAAGTAAGAATGAGAGTTAATATGGGGCGCCTGGGTGGCTCTGTCGGTTAAGCGACCGACTTCAGCTCAGGTCATGATCTCGTGGTTTGTGGGTTTGAGCCCCACGTAGGGCTCTGTGCTGACAGCTCGGAGCCTGGAGCCTGCTTCGGATTCTGTGTCTCCCTCTGTCTCTGCTCCACTCGCTCTCTGTCTGTCTCTCTCTCCCTCTCTCAAAAATAAACATTAAAAATTTCAAACAAAAAAAAAAAGAACGAGAGTCAATACATTTGAAGTCTCTATAGAGTCCTACTTAAGTGAATATCATGATTATTGTAGCCTAAGATTCCATGATTGTTTGCATGTCTTCTTTCCCTTTGGACTCTAAGCTGCATGAAGGACGTGATCAATCTTCACTTCTCACTATTGTATCGCTAACACTTAACGCCGTGCTTTGCGTGTGGTAGGTGCTCGATTAATTTTGCCAAATAAATGGACCCATCACATACACAAAATAGAGCAAGTGTCCACATACGATTAAAGTAGAATAAAGGTCCCCCTCCCACAAGGTGTCCTTTACGTTTGAAGGTGCCTGTTAAAAACCCAGCATAGAAATTGGAAGGGAGTTACTTCATTAATACCTTTACATCAGTGACTCCAAAATCAGGTAGGTTTCGAGGTCCAGATGCGACCTCTGTCCAGGGAGCCTCTTCTTTCTGAATAATGGAAGCAGACGGAGAAACCCCAGGGGGAGAGAAGAACTTCCTTGTGGGTTAGAGGGAAGGCATGAGTCCTGGGTCAGGAAAGGGCAACTCGAGCGCTCAGAGCAGCTTACGTACAAGAAGAGGAGAAAAGAGGGTTCTGGAGCCAAACTCGGTCCCTGAAAGACCGTCTCTGCTGGAGGGGAGCCAAGGTAAAATTACTTATGCTATTTTACTTTCTGAGTGCTTCCTTCCTAGGATCACAGAACTATGGACTTGAGGGACCTTAAAGTTCCTCCGATTAATACTTAAATATCTCTTACCAAACCCCCATCAATTACTGTGATCTTCTTGCCTAGACCTTCCCCAAATGAATCCCAAGACCAGGAATCCATTCCGAGGGACAACCTATTCCAGTAGAACATTATTATTATGTTATTGATTATTAATGCTAGTAGAAAAGGCTGCCATTCCTTGGGGGAATTCTACCTCAGCCACAGGTATGTAGCGTATGATAAATACACTATCTCATTTAATCCCCTCAACCATGAGGTCAGTACGATTGTCTCCATCTACAGACTGGCAAACAGGTTCAGAGCCTGCTTGCTTGACCTAGGTGCTTTGGAGTCAGACTGCTTGGGTTCAAGTCCCAGTTCCGCCTCAGACAAGCTGCTTGAATGCGGGTGAGTCACATAAAGGCTAAGCCTGTGTTTTCTGCAAAACGGGGATAAAGGTCATCTTGTCATGAAGATTCCATGAGATCATGTAGGTGAAGAGATTACCAGAGCGTGTGGCACGTAGTGAGCCCCCGACCCTGGAGGTCTGGGAATGTCAGTGGCATAACACTGGTCACCCAGTCACTGTAGGAGACAACTAGGCTTCAAACCCAGTGTCCATGCCCTGAATGTCTCCAGGGTCCTGCCCCCACACCCAGTGCTCACCCCTCTGTGCTATTCTTCTAGCACACTCCTCAACAGAGGACTGAGTCTGGCACTCTTCTTCTTGTGTAACCTGGGGAGGGTGGATAAAGAAAGCAACATTCGGGGAAGGAGGTGATATAACGCCACAGTCCCACAACCCCCAGTTGGAATGATGCTTTCAGACCCATGCCAGTCTTTGCAGGGACCCAAAGGACTTCCACCAGAGAAATCCCCTTTGCCCTGTGAAGTCCATCACTGGTCAATTTTCTACCATCACGGTCCACGCCACCATCCCGCATAAAATCCCCCTCCTGCCTTTAGATTCTGTCCTTAAAGGCCACAGAAAGCCGTGTGTGCTTAGACCACAAAGCTCGCTTAGACAGGAAGCTCGCCCCAGCCTTTTCCAGAAAAACACCAAACACGGCACCTCAGGCTGTCTGCCCATTCCCCAACTTTGGAGAAGAAAACATTCTGCCTTAGTTGAAGAATCCACAGGCGGCTGGAATGACGTGGCAGAAAGAAATAGCTAGGGCAGGTAGCAAAATGGCTTTGTGAAGGACAGGCCAGTCTTCTGGGGACAGGACAGGGGAGAAAAAAATATAGGCTGCCTAGAAGACACTCATGGATTGTAGACTTAATTATCAGACTCTTCTTGGAGAAGGAAACACATATTGTCTGATACGGGCTCCCAAGCTTATAAATATTTAATGGACAAATAATGAATCTCGGCATAAATATTTAATGCAGCAACATCAAGGTATACAAGGGTGGGGAGTGTGCTGAGGAAAGAGGCTCTAGACAGTAAGACAACGGAGCTGGAACCGGAACAGAAATAAGTCCGGGGGGTTTCAGCGTCTCCGAGGGGAAGCAGGGTCTCCTTTAAAACCAGGCTTGGCTGCCTAAATAAGAGAACAGATGATCTGCTTTGCAGAATGTAAACCGGTGCGGAAATAATGGCAAGTAGTATTTTTATTAGTGCTTTCAATATTGATTTGGAAGGTAGCATTCAACTATTTACCTGGAACGTGGTAACCACCGAGGGAGTTAGTACAAGCCACAGAAAACTCTAGGTGGGAGGAGAGAAGCATTCCCTTGGGAGGAGATCACTGTTTTTACAGGTATGTGGATTTGCAGACGAGAAGCCTACTCAGAAGAAGAGGCGGATGGCACAGTTTGGGGAAAGCTCTAAGAACAGGTTCTGTTTATCTTGAACCCATCACGTGGCCAAGATCACGTGAGTCCTGGGCCCGCAGAGTGAATCAAGATAGACGTGGTGGCCTTGTGGCTTCGGAGCTCACCCTCGGCCAGGGGAGGGTGTAACTCAGAAATTGCCACGTAGGGTAATCAGTACCAGGACAAGGAAACAGCCATGGGGGCGACAGGGTAAACCAGGGCTGAATCACAGCAGACTTCCTGGAGGGAGCAGCTTCCGGGTCACATCCTAATGGCTGATGGCTGATATTATAATCGCTGGCTTACTTGTCTGACTCTTCCCATTCGGTGGAAAACCCCAGGAGGAGAGAGACCCAGAGGCGTAAAAGGGGAACCTAGAATGTGACAGTTAAAAGGGTCTTTATTTTTATTTTTTTTAACGTTTATTTTTGAGACAGAGAGAGATAGAGCATGAACGGGGGAGGGTCAGAGAGAGCGAGGGAGACACAGAATCCGAATCAGGCTCCAGGCCCTGAGCTGTCAGCACAGAGCCCGAGGCGGGGCTCGAACTCTCGGACCGCGAGATCATGACCTGAGCCAAAGTCGGACGCCCAACCGACTGAGCCACCCAGGCGCCCAAAAGGGTCTTGAATGCCAACATAAAGAACTTCAATTTGCATTAATAGGTAAATAGATAAATTTGCAAGAGATAAATGATAGTTGAAGCCAGTAGACCCTCCCGGACGGGAAACAGGGGCACACGTGTGTGCACGTACATTCGCAGCCCTTGGAAAAGTACGTCCTTGTAGTTGTGTGAAGTGTAGAGCAGATAGAAACCGGAGCAGAGGATGCCTCTTCCTGAAGTTCCTTGAAGAACTTTAAAACAGGAACCAAAAATAGACTTAAGCCCCCCTTGCTCCCTGTTTCTTTCCACCATCTGTCAGCCCCACTCCCCTGGGGAGAAGCTAAGGCTGACAGCAGCAGAGCGAGAGAACAGGGGTGTGGGTGGGGAAGTTTTCTTTTTCTTTTTTTTTTTCTGCCAGGCTGAGTTATTAATTAGCTTCCCGGAAGGTAGAGGAACAACCAGCTTTCGCCTTCTCACTTGACAAATATTGCACCAGAGAGGTCTAGCGGGCCATCCAAGGTCACCCGACACCTTCTTAACAGAGGCAGAGCCAGAGTCCTGGGGCCATCTGAGAGGCACTGCCCCACTTCCGCAAGCAGACCACCCTAAATTACTTAAGCCCCCTCTCTCGAGGGCATGGGATGGTGTCCTTGGGAGACGTGAGCTGGGGTGATCTTCGTGGTGGGTTTTCCCAGCTTCTCGGTAAGCCACGTGTTTCCCAACCTCCTTCGCAGGAACGAGCCCAGGCCTCACGTGAACTTGGCAACAGATGCTGTTTACTTCAAGCAGCACGGTCTTCTCACCCCCTGATGCACAGCAGGGCAACCGAGCCTTTCAGCTTTCGGGCCACAGGACCCCAGGGAGGAGGTGGACAGATGGATGCCTGCCTCGTTCTCCCGAGGCCCGAGGGACGAACCCAGTGAGAGGGGTGGGGATCCACAGGGGGCAGCTGCAACTTGCTCCTCTCTGGACCAGAACCCTGATCCTCTCTTATTCCCCCAGAGGAACAACAGCATCGCCATCAGGGGCTGCATCCAGGTTCCTACCCCTTCCTTCACCTGACGACAATGGAGCAGAGTCGCAAGTTGGCCCCTCCGTGTTGTTTGGCTTCTCCCCAACCAACCCATTCCTTCTACACGAGTACCTAACGAGAGCCTGCTGATGACTGAGGCGTGAGCTCTGCATGGAATGCTGAGACAGCCAGGGTCCCCCTCCCTGGTGGGACACAGTTGAGGAGGGGGAGGAGGAGATAACATGTTGTCCTTGGCGTCCTAGAGATGTGTAATGGGGCCAGGACTCAGACCTGGTGTCTGTAACCACCCCACACGCCTCAGAGAGAACACAGCGGTGATAACTTAGGCTACCACCCAGAGGAAGCCCCTACCACCCACCCAAAGGATCCACCTGGCCCCCCGTCCTCCTCTGCCTGCACGGGTACACCACGGAAAAGTTCGGGATGCACCCTCCTGCTTGCCTACCGCAATTCAACCACAGGTGCTAGATCCATTTCAGGGTGGGAGAAGGACCCAAGAAGTCTGCCCTGATGCAGAAGCCCGAGAAATGTCTGGGGACTCCCGGCATTTGGGAACTTGAAGTGACTTTAATCCGGTGGAGGGTCCACACTTTTTTCTTCTTTCAACAGCTTCCAAAGGAAATCACAAATAAACACCCAGCGTGTCGATTTGACCAAAGCTGAGCTGCCCGGACTTTATTTGGGGGTCCTATGGACCCAAGCCCTTTTCCCCGTGAGCAACCCTCTTCAAAGATCTTCAGGACCTGGGGGTCACAGTTTAAAAACTGCTGGTCTGGGGCTCCTGGGTGGCTCAGTTGGTTAAGTGTCCAACCCCGGCTCGCGTCATGATCTCAGGGTTCGTGAGTCAAGCCCCGTGTCGGGCTCCCAGCTGTCGGCACAGAGCCTGCTTCAGATCCTCTGTCCCCCACCCTCTCTGCCCCTCCCCACTTCTCAAAAATAAATAAACATTAAAAAAAGTGCTGGTTTGACCTCACACCTTATTTTGCAGAAGCAGCTCTTCCTTGTGCCTGGACATGCCTCCTGCACATCGGTTATAGATCCACCGGAGAAATGGGGGTGAATATACTTATACCCCTTCCACAGCATTCTTGCGGAAGGCCTGACAAGGTCCTGAGTATCAAGACACTTGCAAACTGCAATGCATATCTGGGAAGGAGCACGGTGGTGTGCAAACCCCCGGCCCCCCGTTTTGTAGCTATGGGAATGAATCTCTCTGGCTCAGTTTCTTTATCTGTAAAATGGGAACAATAATGACACCTGTCTCACAGTCTTGCTGTGGGGCTGAAGCGAAATAATGGCTGTGATACATTTCACCTAACTGCTTGAAATGTACGAAGGGCTCCCCAAATGCTTATTTCCAGCGTCATCTTCTCCATCATCAGCACCGCTATCGTTATCTTCGTGTAAATTGTTTTTTTCTTTTTGATAAAACTGCCCTAGCTCCCCTTGTCTCTCCCCTAGGACATGAGCCTGGAGTGGCGTGGCCTCAGAAAGTGGTAGATGCTGTCTGGGACTATAGTGGGAAATCCAATCTGTGAAGGAGGTCGACACAAAATAAACCTAGTTGAGGGACGAAGACAGAGACTCTCGGATGTGCTTTGGGCACCTGTAACCGGCCGCAAGAGGCAGTGTCCAGCTTCTGGACTTTTCAGGTAGTGAGCACCCTGATACTTTTCTTTGCTTTAATGCCTCCTCTACCCTCAGAATGCCCCCCCACCTCCAACACTCACACATGCCTTGGTAAGAGGTCCAAAAAAGGCCCCCGGGCAGATAAGAGGACAGCTCTAATCCCCTGCCTCCCCTGCCCGTGTTCTTCCTCTACGCCTCACAGGCTGTGTTCTCCAAGCAGCCCTTACCTTCCTCGGTCCCAGAGAAGCCAGGGATCACTTGCACGGCCATTTGTTCTTCTTCCAAACCCAAAGCACGCAAACTACTCCGTGGAAATGTGCCTTGGCGAGGGGAACAGTCCAATTACTGATCTAATGAGCCAGTTTTCGTCTCATCTCCCCCATAAAGGCACGTGTGGCCCCAGCGCTCCCGGAGCCCCGCTCCAATGACGGCAGAGGGATGGGGACGGAGCCCTGGTCGGCAGTTCAAACCCCCTTACTGCGCAGGCTGGGAAACGGAAGTGACTGATACCGTGTAATTAGGCCTTAATTATTTATCATTTTTGGTTAATTACTGCCGCTTGCAAGTTCACAGGTTGTAAAACTCTTGGGCTGTGTTTGTTAGATGTGAGGCGATCGTTAGCGAGGAGGTGCCATTTTCCAGTGTTAATGGAATATCTGTAAAAATCCATGACCTCCAGCAACGCAGGACTTGACGCCCCTTGGGGGACAGTTACATGGATTTATAGCTGGTTTTTATATTTTTGGAATCAGGATTCCCACATTTGGGAAAAGAAGACTTGAATGAAAGGTCGCGATGCCTCTACAGGCTGTCCCGTCATTCTTCAGGAGCACAGGGGAGGAACAAAGTGGGGTGGGGGTGGGGGGGCACGGGGAGGAGAAGAAGAAGAAGAGGAAGAAGAAGAAGAAGAAGAAGAAGAAGAAGAAGAAGAAGAAGAAGAAGAAAGATTAGTGTCCTGAAGGACAATTCCTATCTCTCCTCAGGGTCACAGCATCTAAATGTCTGCCATTAGAAAGCCATTCTTCAGAGTATAATGTTATCCAAACTATGCAGATGTCCCTCAAAAAGTAAATATCCCTGGGAGAAGTTCTTTATAATTAAATGGAAAATGTGGCTTTGCAGTAGCCCTGCTGAAAAAAAAAAACTGGAAGTGATTCGTTCAACATGAGTCCACAGACAGACTAAAGGAGCGTCAGGCCATAGTAACAAAAGTCTAAGGACTGGAACAAAGGAGGTGAAGCCACCGGCATACCTTGACTGGAGATACAGACGCAGCTCTGGAGACCCCACTTTGAAAGGAGCATTGAAAGGCCAGAGTGAGCTCTTGACAAGTAAACTGGATAATGAGAGGGAAGAACCTATTTCACGGGAAGATCTCTTGAAAGAATTGAGAATGTTTAGCCTGGAAAGGCGTAGGCTGGCTAGATAGCTCGACAGTTGTCTTCAGATACCTTAAAAGCTTCCATGTAGATTGGAAACAAATTTATTTTATGGGTCCCCAGAAGGCAGGTCTAGTGGATAAAAACTACGAAGAGGCAAGCTTCAGCCCTAAAGTGTTTTAAAAAGGGGGGAGTTGCTCACCAATGGAAATGGTTGACTCGAAAGGTAGTGGGTTCACCTTCTCAGAGGTAGGTGAGGCAGGACCTCGACGATCGCCTTGAAAATACCGTGGAGAGGAATCCTTTCACCAGATGGATGGCTGAGTGAAAGAATTTTAAACGTCTGAAGTTCTATGAATTTGAAGTCATTAATACTTCAATATCAATGATCTGGTTCTGTGTTTTTCCCTGACACTAGGAGCCGGGGGCAGTAAGAGAGCCCTGGGAACGTGGAGAAGGGGGGAAACATTGTAAGATGAAAATATGTACAGATTATAGTGGTGTAGATAGCTAAATCCAGTGCAATTTTGGACAGGTGGTTTTTAGTGGGCGGAAAGGAAGCTAGTATATTCTGTTGACGGGCAAGAGTCCGGAGTGAGATGGTAATCGTTGGTGAGGGGAGAGAGAAGCAGCTTCAGCCTCCAGGTTTTTTTACTCATTCACTCTGGACCTTGGGTTCTCATCCTCAGCCTTAGTTTCCCCATCTGTCCATGGAGGGCTGTGCTTGAGTCTTTCAAGACCTTTCTCTATCTACCAGGAAAGGGTTCCGGTTCTAACGTGGAAGTAGTTCTGTGCCCCCGGTGCCCCCACCAGAGCTACCTGGGACCCTGGGTCTTGGCTCGGAAAGCATAGAAAATGAGGCCTGTCTCTAAGCTGCCTCTCCAAGACGCCATAAGGAATAATGAGGCCATTTGTCGCTCCTCGGAGCTCAGCGTTGAATGTTCAATCACCATCGAGAGGTACTTGTTCGCAGACATTTCAGGTTATAATATAATATTATAGGCAGAGAAAAGCATAAAAAGATTTGTAATTAAGATAAAGAATCAATCAACCTACTCTTTCTTTCTTATGAGCTCAGCCCAAACAAGTGACAAGCGTCTGCGTTCAAGGTCATAGAGCATATATTCATGGATTTATATGTTTAACATGAAATAAAGCGCTTGGTCAGAACAAAAAGCCATTGCTATCAGTCATGGATTTGGCCAATGTAGAGGGAGCCAACATTGTGAGGCACAGAGGGTAGAGATGGGTGTGGTCTCTCTCTCTTGAAAGGCCTTCCAGCCTAGTAGGAAAGTTTGGAATTTTGCAAAAAAAGCTCCTATATACCGGCCAAGGGGGGCTGCTTAGTTCTAGAGCTGCCCTGCCTAATAGAGTATCTGGCACACAGTCGGCATTCACTCATCATCGCGTGAATAAATCCTTGAACAAAAGTTTTCTGGGCCCATGAAGACCAGTGCAGAGGAGGTCAGAGGAAGAAAAACTCCCTGCACCCTATCCACCATTGCTGCCCTTAGACCGGAAGCACCGTTAGAATCACGGCACTGACCTTGGCGGAAGCACGCGCTGACTCCCCACGATCCGCTCAGCAACGTTCAAGCCTCCAGGTCAGCCCCCCAGCGCCCCGCCGTGACCTGGCCACGGTGCTTCCGAGGGAACTCAGCACTGCTCTGTTCCACTGCAGGCCCTGCCTTCCACGGTGGATGATTCTCTGTTGCTTCCGTGACTCAGCTCATGCTCTCCTCATGCACAAAAATCCCCCTCTTAGAAGCTTCAGGTCTAAATTTCACCCACAGCTCAAGGTTGCAGTTTAGTGCCACCTCTTCCTGGAACTTGGCCCTGAACCGCTACGGAAGTCGTCTGTGGACTCCGGGCCTAGGCCCGCCTCACAGCTCGTGCTTCTCTTTCCGTGCAGGTGGCTGGGCACGAGCTTGGTCTCTCTCAAAGCAAAAGTGCCCCGAAGACGCTTTCCTGGAACTCGGCCAACAACTAGGGCCAGAACGGGTATCACAGTGTGAATGTGGACAATCTCCCACATTTCTGGCAGATTCTCTGAGATCCCTCGGGGGCTCTGCCTGAGCCACTCCATTCTCTGCGGAGCGGGGATAACTGACACAAAGGGGGAGACGCCTGTAAGTGGGGCTGGATGGAGTCCCACTGTGGGAGTGAGATGACGACAGCGTGATAGGCAACCTCTGGGGCCGAGACTTCTCACGGCAAGATCCAACAGGATCCCAGGGATCTACTTGCGGAAGTCCTTGGCACTGCTCTGTTTTCTCCCTGGGTTATTTGGTTTGCTTTTGCTAATTCTTATCGCTACCATTGCATTGGTTTGCTAGGGCAAGGCGTAGCAAAGTGCCACACACTGGGTGGCTGAAACGACAGAAGTGTGTCGTGTCACAGTCCAAGAGGCTAGAAGCCTAAGATCAAGGTGTCCATACGGCTGGCTCTGTCTGAGGGCTGTAAAGGGAGAATCTGTTCTAAGCTTCTCTCCCTGGCTTATGAATGGCCATCTTCTCCCCGTGTCTCTTAGTATTGTGTTCTCTCTATGAGTGCCTGTCACTGTGTCCAAATGTCCCCTTTTGATAAGGACACCAGTCATAATTGGATTAGGGACCCACTGGACCCCAGTATGACCTCATCTTAACTAGTAACATCTGCAGTGATGCTATTTCCAAATAAGGCCACATTCTGATGTACTGACATACTGTGTAAAGGATTCAATGTGTGCATTAAAAAAAATTTTTTTTTAACATTTCTTTATTTTTGAGACACAGAGAGACAGAACATGAACAGGGGAGGGGCGGAGAGAGAGGGAGACACAGAATCCGAAGCAGGCGCCCGGCTCTGAGCTGTCAGCCCAGAGCCCGACGCGGGGCTCGAACCCACAAACCGTGAGATCATGACCTGAGCTGAAGTCGGACGCTCAATGGACTGAGCCACCCAGCCACCCCGCATATTTTTTTTTTTTGAGCAAGGGTTACAATTCAACCCATAACAGTCTTTCTAGCTTTCGGAGACTAGTTGTTTTGGTATTATTCCAATACTCCCTCTTTTGTTTTCTTAAAATATTCAGGACTGGATTGTTTCTAACCAAAGAACCTTGATAGATAAAGTGAGTGAGTGAATGAACAGGTGAGTTAGGAAAGAAAGAAAGAAAGAAAGAAAGAAAGAAAGAAAGAAAGAAAGAAAGAAAAAGGAAGGAAGGAAGGAGGGAAGGAAGGGAGGGAGGAAGGAAGGAAGATGATAGATAGACAGATAATAGAATAGATGGGCAGGTGGGTGGGTGAATGTGTTAGTGAGGGAATATGGTCACCGCCTGGCTTCTTTCCCCATGCATCCTCAATTTTCTTCATATCCCTCTTGAAGTAGGAGTTACCGGCACCATGGGTCAGGACTGAGCAAGCGAAACGTACACTAGGGTCCCCATCCTCATCACCCTCCTGTTTTGTAAATTGCCAACCTGGGGATATTTCATTAGAACCAGTAACAAGGAAGATGAGACGCTGTTTCCTTTGCTAAGCCTGTACTGCTTCCAGGAACGAGACAGAAAGGACATCAATTACTTAAGAGAAAAGTCGCATTTTCTTGAGCCAGGGAGCATGAAGGGGGGTGCGGTCAGGGGGGATGGATGTGAATGTGAGCTTTTCATGATATCTACTGGGAAAAAGAAGGCTGCCCATCAGCTGATTTTAACAAACGCCACCGAGCAGTGACAGTTTCCCCAGAGGCCCATGTCTGTTCTCGCTTCCTAGCATATTAATTGGCAACTGGAGTCGTTGTTGGAGGAAATTAGACTTCCCACCTCCATCACTTTGCCCATGGAATACGGAGCCCCAGATAACTTAGGGGGGCAAAAGAGACAACCTCGACCCCTCCCCATCCCTTTTGGAGGGACCCTCAGGCATCCCACCCAAGAGCGATCTGCGCCCCCCCCCATGGTACCTAAGGGGACCCCATCGTGGGGACCCACTGAAAACGTGTTCCCCACCCCTACTCGCAGGCACTCGCTCCACAAACCATTGTCACTCTGCTGCAGGAACCATTGTCACCTCCATAGAGGCAGAACTAGGACCAATTTGCTTGACAGTATGTCTTCTCACAAATACCTTTGTGACCAAGATAGGTACTTGTTTTCTTTCTCTCTTTCATCGCTTCTTCCTTCTGCTACAACCTGTTCTCCTGTTCCCTTCGCTCAGATCCTGATGACATCTGTCAACTGCACACTCTGTATAAGGAATTTGGTTAGGGACTTCAGCATGGTTTGCCCATCAACGCACGCTCGTGAATCTCCTTTCTATTAAATAGATGGGGACCTGGGCAGAAACAGACCTTCCTGACTACTCGATCTAAGATATCCCTACAGGTGCTTTCTTTCATGGCACACTCCTCATTCCCGACCTACCACTGTCCGATGTTACCTGGGTTATTTGTTTCATATCAGTTGTCAGTACGATTAGAAGAAGGAAAATTCCGCACCGCCTGACTCCTTCCCTGCTGAATGTTCAGCACCCAGAGCCTGGTACAGAGCAGGGGTACTTATATAGAAAGAGACGGCAGTGGGCTTCTGATGATTAGAAACACTCTGCCTAAAGAGGTGGAATTTATTTGATCTGGGCTTTGAGGGGCTGGCAGGGTTAAAACAAGCATTCGGAGCAGAAGACACAGCATGAGCAAAGGTGTGGAGGTGAGACCTTTCAGAGAGCATACATGAGGGCTCCAGAATATGTACATGGATATTCTTCTAAAATACCGAGTTACAGCTTGGTGACAACAACCTTTAATGGCTTAGGATAGGTCGAAGTGTGAAACTGGCTCATTTGAACTATATCTGGTAGTTTGGAAGGGAGCGTGCTTTAGAACACAATTCAAAACAGCTGGATTCCAATCCTAACTTGGCCAGACATAGCCTGTAGCAAGATAGGGAAATATAGGGCTGGAACGACCACAATACTGTTCACACAGACTAAGCCAACCGCCTCTGACGGCGGCTCGCGAGGCCATTCTCGCCCCTGTTCCAAGAAATGCCCCATTAACCAACAGCAGCCAGAGCACAGTTTTTTGGGTTTTGGGGGTTTTTTGGGGCGGGGGTTCTTTTCATTTGTGTTTTTTTGTTTGTTTGGGGTTTTTTTTTGCTTTTTTTTGTTTTGTTTTGTTTTGCTTTGCTTTTTTTTTTTTTAAGCTGAATCTGATTGTTTTCAAATCCTTCCAAGGGCACTCCATGGCCCTCGAGCAAAATCCAATGTCCCTTTCTGGCCCGCAAGACCCTGCACAGTTTGGCCTCTGCCACACTGACCTTGCTATTCTTAGAACACGTCAAGCACACACGCACCTCAGAACCTTTGAACTTACTGTTTGCGCAGACTGGAAAGCTTCCCACCAGGTATATTCGCGCCTTATTCTTTGTTTTCAATCAGTTCTCCGTTTAAAAGTTACCCCTTCAGAGAGGCAATCTCTTTTCATTCTATATAGGATAGCACCATCTAGCATAAAGTTCCATCATGCCTTGTAGTTTCCATTTCTTGTAGGTCTGATACTATATGGTCATGTGTTTACCTGTTTACAGTCTAACTCCCTCGCTGAAAGATCTGCTCCATGGGGACAGTTCTGTTTGGTTTGCTTCTGTCGGCACGAAGTGGGTACTCAACAAAGGTGTCGAATTAATGAATAAAACCAAATTCCTTTACAACGTAGCGTTAGAATAAATGTATGCCCTCATTTTTTGCAATATTTCACGGCTAATGGATGACCAAGCCAGGGCAAGAAAATAGGTTCCCTGCTTCCCAATTCAGTCTTCTTTCGTTGCCCTGAGTGAGCTCGTACATCTCTTTCCTTCATCTGTTAAATGGGTGTAATATCTCTACCTGGCCTTCCCGGAGAAGCTGTATTAACATGGATAATGAGAAAGTTCCTTATAAAGTACATGAACGCAAGAGGTTGGGTGAGAATTTACAGGCGATGATGGGAGAGTTGTAGTAATTAGCTAGAGGGGGAGTGCATTCAGCTTCTCAGGGCAAGTGAGTGACCCTTGCATTGACCCTTGCCTGTCACCATCCAATGCGTCCCACGCGGCCAGGACTGTGTTGTAACTATCAAAGAGCCTCCAACTAGGGCACTGATTGTGGGAACCAGAATAAATCCAATTTGAATGAGACATATAGCACATTTTGGGAAACATCTCAAGAATAGTTTTCAAGTGGGATGGTGACCAGCTGTTCTCCTTCTCTGCTCAGGAAGGGGGAACCACCATGGGATTTAGGGACAAGCTGTAGGAGAGATGATGATGATCCTGGGGACTTACGGATTACAGGAGGCAGAGAAGGAGGAGAGGGACGTGGCCAGGGCAGAAGCCCCTTCCCACCCCCCTCAGTTACCTTTTACAAAACAAATTTGGCCATGGTCTCCCAGTGCTTACAACCCTTCAGGGACTCCTCACTACCCTTGGTATAAATTCTAAACTAATTAGCTTGACATTAAAGCCCCTCCATGAGCGGACTTTTCAGCCTCATGTTGTGCAACGTCTTGATTCGCCCCCTACAGCCCGATATCGCAGATCTCCTTGGATCTTACACGCACACCCCTCACTGTTTTCTTTTTCAGCTTCTTAGAGAAACAGTCACCTCCCCTGAACCCGAATAATTGCTTCTTATCCTTAAAGACTCAGCTCTGCCTTTACTTCTCAGCAAGACTTCCCTGTAAACACACACTCCCACACACAAAAAGTACACGTGTTCCACAATGTCTCGTGCACAACCCATACTTGTCATAAATTTTGCACGAGGTTTTCATGATCTGTCTTTCAAATAGCTCTCCTTCTCTGGGATATAGGGCAGAAACTGGGTATCTTCAGCTCTTGAACTTCCTGTAAGGGTTCCAGAACAGAAACCGGTCTGGGGATGCCAGCTGTGGATCGGCACCCCAATACCGATTTGTGATTTCAGTAACGCTTAAAAAGCTTTTGATTGCTATCAGGTAGAATGAGCTTTTTCACGGTCGGTGAGATTTGGGGTGCCTTTGAGAGCCCCATTCCCTGACCAGAAGCTAACTGTTCGTTCCACCAGGCCTCAGGGTCACGGGCAGCCTCAGGGCCATTAGATCAAGCCATGCTTCAGAAACTTTGCCTGTTACGTCAAGGACTGGTCTCTTTTCCCAAACCTTCTCATGTGGCCGTGCGTGTTCTGGGAGACCTGATGCCCACGGTGAAGCTCCAGCCCGGTGGGCAGCACACAAAGCCTGAATGCCCCGAGGCCTGGCATCTGATGCGAGCGCAAAGTAGAGGCCCTCGTTCCGTGCGTCCGGATTTGCGAGAGGGGGATTCTCTAGAGTACAAACAGGCAACAGAAAGTGGAAGGTCTGTGTGTGAGAGGGCAAGGTCATAGCACTGCCACTAGAATTCAGGGGAAATTAAATCAGGGTGTAGAAAAATTATCTAAAACCTATGCCTTGCCTTTTAAGAAGAACCCAATTCCAGGAATAAAAACCGTAGAGGCAGATTAGTGCATCAACTGCTCCAGGAACCAGGGCTGTGGCCTAGACTTCCATTCAAGAACATGACATTGGCTTGTACGGCGCTGACTCCTTGCTCGGGGCTAGAACGGAACCCACTTGCCATTCTCCAAGCCATCCCTGAGAAGTTGCCGGGTGCATCCTAGCCCTTCATTCATTCAGCCTCCACAGTAGCAATGACCCCAATGTATTGTAATGACGCCGTTGTTCTCTTCCTTCTCACTGGATGTGAACTCCCTCAAACAGGGACCTCCCATATTTGTTTTGACGGGACAGCGCCAAAGCCATCCATTCGCCAGGCAAATAAATATCATAAGCGTCTATCATTTACAGGTAGCGGTGCTCCATGAGAATCCAGGAATGCTTTTTTTCCTAATAAAACATGTTTGATGTCATTATTTACTTGCTGGGACAGGAAGGAAAAGGGAGGGTTGATGGTACAGCTTTAGCCTCTCAAAGGTGAACGTGACCGGGCCATCCTTCAGGTCTAGCTTAGCCGCTGCTCAGGATAGAGGCCAGAGGGTAAGTTAAAAGGCCTCAAGTACCACCTTACCATTCAATCATCAGGCAGCAGTCAACTAAGTATACAACACACAAAGAAGGCGAAAAATGAGGTGGTAAGTCCCTGCAGGATAGTTTCGTTTGGGTCTACGAAAAAGCTCAAGACAGTTCGGTGCTCTGTATTGAATCATTCAATGAAAGTCAGACAGGTCTTTAGCTGATCCCAAACCTTGAAGATGGTGGCCCCAAAGAAAGCATATGTTCTTTGAGAATCAGCCCGTGGAGCAGTCCTGGGGTTGGGGGGGGGGGGTGGGGAGGACTGTTCTGTACGATAACAAAACAGATCTCTAGAATATCAGGGGTTGACTTTCAATGAAAACATTTCCAGAGCCCCTCAAATAGTCAAGGTTCCATAGCAGGCACCAGGGAGGAGAGAGATAAATGAGATAGGGGTGACCCTATATAATGAGCTTGCAATCCCATAAGGAGCGACTTTTAAGAAACACCATTGTACAACCCCAAGTCCCGGTTGTATAGAATAAGAAGAAAACTAGTAACGGGAAATTACTTTCCATTAGAGGAAGTAAGAAGGTTTTAGAGTGAGGACATGACATTTTCCCAGGTCTTTCATGTGGGACATTGATAGACTGAAACGGTGAGGTCAAGGCAGGGCGTTCTAGGTTGAGGAAATCAGATTTGCAAAGGCGTGTGGTTGAGACCACGAAGGGCACGTGTGGGTGCAGGAGGGGAGTGTGATTTGACTGTAACGTGGGGATGACAGGGGAAGGCAGAGAGGCCCAGGAGGCTGGAAGGACAGTGCGTAGCCGGGCATGAAGGTTCTCGCAGCTCATGCTTGGGGGTTCAGGTTTTATTCTCTGGATGGTGGGGGAGCCACCAGATGGGCTGGGATGCGAGGCTGACGCGGCTGGAGGGCAAAGGTGAAAACAGCCCTGTCTTCCTCTCTGGAAGCATGGCATGCGTGATTTTGAGAAAGGATGTGTCTGGACCCTTTGGTTCCAGTTGTTTTGCAAGGAGAGGGCCAAGGCTGGGTGGGGGCAGGGACTGCATTTCTCTCCCTGTTCTTCATCCCCGCAGCCATGGGACCCCATGGATTCTCGCTTCATTACAGAGGGGCCGAAGCACCAAATGAACCATTGTCTCCTAATGGGTCTGGCTGCATCTGGAGGCGGCCCATCAAGCAAATTAATGAGCAGCTTTAGCAAGAGCTTCTCGCCCTGCTGCCTCACCCTGTTGGACAACAGATCTGCAGCAGGGGTGGCCACCAACCTGGGAAGCCAGAGTGAGGACAGAGGTGGCAAGAGAAGAAAAGTCCCCGAGGGAAGCATCCTTCAGAGTTTATGATGTGGTGAGTTTCCCGTAACATGAAAAGGAAGGGAAGGAGTAGAGAACCCGTGATGTACTTCTACTGCTCAGTCCCCATCTGGGAGAAGCCACACACATTATGGGTAGAACCATGAAGTCCTTATTGGACGAGGGTGGCCCAAAGATCCAGCCGGGAACACTTTTCTCCAGAATGGGTCCCAGGCCAGGTGCCGTTTACCATTCTCACTTCTCTGACTCACTTCCTCTCCCAAAGACCCAAGGGGGAACACACACAGTATGTGACAAAGAGCCCCTGTCTCCAGGAATGACTGAGAGTTTGGCCACCATTGCCTATACACAGATGGTTTCTCTGGGGCCTCAAGATGGGATAAAAATTCAGCAAAGCAAAGTAGGGCCTCTTTTAAGGGTTTGAGCATCAACCCTGCTAACGTCCCACTCCAGTTCAACATGAGTTGAGGTTGGCTTTCCTTTGGAGCGCCTGTAATATTCCAGGGACCAAGTTAGATGTCATCACACACCTTTTCTCACATGGATAGATTAAGCAGATATAATGAAGGCTTAGTCGAGCACAGAGAAATTAGAAAGAGATCTCAAGATCTCAATGAATCCCAAGCCGGGCTCAAATAGAATAAACAAATTGTCCAACGTGTTCAAAGAAAATTCAATTCTAGGCTGTATTGATAGAAAAAAAAAAAGTCATAAAATAGGCTGAAAACAACTTGACGTGCTAATAACAGACCTCACGAGAGTATCGGGGCCTTTTATTTTAATACAGAACATGGGCCTATGTCTAATGACAGAATATAAAAATCTAGACCTTTTTATTGTGTGGATGCCAAAAGCTGGTGATTTCACTGGGACAAGGGAAGGTCAAAAGGCGATGATATTTTCCAACATGTGAAGAGACATTTTTCCAGCTACAGGATACAGAGGAAGCAGTGAAAGACAATTGCTTCTAACTTTTTAATGTCTCCCCTACGACTCTCTAACCTAGTACTGTGGGTCAACCCTGGGTCCCCATGGAATCCCTTGTGCCTGCGATCCAGATCAGAATTCTTTATTCATAGAAGTGAAGTGAGACGGGGGTGGGGGGGGGGGTGTTTCCTTGAAATTCCTCTAATGGGGATCCTTTACTTTGTTTAAGAATAATCTGAGGATCTTACAGGGCACCTGGGTGGCTCCGTTGGTTAAACGTCCAACTCCTGATTTCGGCTCAGGTCATGATCTCCCGATTCGTGAATTCGAGCCCCGCGTCAGGCTCTTCCCTGATGGTGCGGAGCCTGCTTGGGATTCTGTCTCTCTCCTTCTCTCTCTGCCCCTTCCCGCTCTCTCGCTCTCAAACTAAAGAAATAAATAAAAACTTTAAAAGAAAAAAAAAAAAAAGAATAATCTGAGGATCTTAGAAACTGCATATGCCCAGGGCCCAGCTTCAGAAGTCACAAGGGCAAAGTGGTAGCCGCCTCATCCGGGACCCCCGATGGCCAGGGGACAGCTCCTCTAGGCACAGGGTGCCGCCCAGACCCGGCCACGCAACTCTGCTCCCTGGGTGCATTCAACGTGCCTCCTTTTCTATCCCTTCCCACTTCTCTAAGCAAGCCGGCTCTCCAAGTGAAATTGGCTCCTGGAAATCAAGCCAGGGAATAACCTATTTCTCGCCGAGAAGTAATAATTACGGCCCTGGAAGGATGCAATCTGCATACATTATTGCAAGTTATGCCAACAGAATGTCAACATTTGTGTCAGGAGGAATCTCGAGCGGCAATTACTCCAGGTCCTGGCCTGGCATTCGGAGGCAGAGTTGACGGTGCTAATTCCAGGGGAGGCGAACCAGCGGGTGGCGGGTTACCCGGATGGGAGACAGATGGAGAACCGCAGTCTGGAAGGTCAGCGTGCGGTGGGGATAGAAATGAACTTGAGCTGGAAGCGTCACAGGAAGCGTGGTGACAGAGTTGTTGTTCTCTACTAAGTTGGCAGAGAAGCTAGTCTTGGCACATCAGATTTTTTTTTTTTTTGGCTCCGGGCTTTCCTCCTGGGTCAAGGGTCCACTTCCTCTCGGACACTGAGGGCTTTAATTTCTCCTCTGTCGGGGGCGAGGATGAAGTGATTCATTCCATCAATTCACCCATTCGTGCCTTCATTTATTGACTGAGCACCTACCCCCGGCTGTCACCGTGTCCGGGGCTGGAGACTCGGAAAGGAAATAGGTTCCACTTTGGCTCATAGTTAAGTGGGGAGACAGACCCATAAACAGATCTTTACGCATATGCCAAGTATTAGAGCAGATCACCTTACGGAATGTTCTGAGAGGGTTGTGAAAATCAGGGAATTGGGGCCCCGGGGAGGAAGAGGGGATACATTTCATGAAGGATTTAGAATTCCAGCAGCAATTTAAAGGATGAATCAGTAGAAATTTACCAATGGCAGATTTCTTAGGAGGAAGGGAGGAGGGGATTCGTTCACACGGCAAATAAAAATGGAAACTCTACCACGTCTAATAACCAACAAGAACTAAATGTGAGGATAGACTGTGGGGTATAAAAATATAGAAACATGTTCATAGAAATGACTTAATGGAAAGGAAGTTATAAGTTGTACTCCTGCCCACATGGGAAAGGTAACTAGCATCGGCTGAGTAACTTCTAGGCGTTGGATATTTTACAGGCAATATCTTTTTTTTTAATGTTTATTTATTTTGAGAGAGAGTGCATGCACGCACACAAGCAGACGAGGGGCAGAGAGAGAGAGAGGGAGAGAGAGAATCCCAAGCAGGCTCCACACTGTCAGCACAGAGCCCGACATCGGGCTGCAACTCACGAACCATGAGATCATGACCTGAGCCGGAATCAAGAGTTGGACGCTTAACCGACAGAGCCATGCAGGCACCCTCTTTTTTTCATGTTTATTTAGTGTGTGTGTGTGTGTGTGAGAGAGAGAGAGAGAGAGAGAGAGAGAGAGAGAAAGAGAGAGAGAGAAAAGGGGAGGGACAGAGAGAGAGAGAGGGAGAGACAGAATCTGTAGGCAGTATCTTCATAGCCACACAATCTTCTCTTAAGTCCCTTTACAGTTGGAGAAATGATCTGGACGAAGCACGGGAAAAAGACGCACCTCAAGAGCGAGTCCTCGGGATCCCCAGAGACCTGCCCTCTCCCCACTGTGTGGCAGAGCCACCTAAACGCCAAGGCTTTGTGGTTTTTTGTTTGTTTGTTTGTTTTGTTTTTTGTGTTTTGTTTTCTTCATTTGCCAAAGAAGTAATCACATCAGTTCAAAGTTTTTCACTTTCCCCCTTTAGTGCCAAGAACTGTAAGAGAAGCTACTGGAGGGGCCTGGGGAGGGTCCACAAGCAAATGCCTCTTTCCGGCCTCGTGTTTTATCCACCGTGAAAAATTCTCGAGAACCTTGCCGCCTGCCCTAGACTGTATCTTTGTCTGAACACACACGTGCCGAATGGCCTACACGTTAAATTACTTAAAAGTTTTCCCTCCCAAAGCACCAAGTAAAACAAATGCTTCCGGAAATGGCGGCCCAGGACGATAAACGTGCAGGAAGAGAAACCAGCCGGAAGCCTCAAATTTTGGCTGGCGTGTCGCGGCAGAGGGGACAGCACGTCGCAAGAGTGGCTCCAGAAGGAAACCCACCAAGCCCCAGAACTCTCCGAAACTGAAGATGGGAGATCAGAATGGCTTCGAGGGTGAGGGCCGTAGAAGCACAAAACCTCCCAGGAGCCCAGGCAGAAGGAGCTCGTCCTGGGGATCTGCGTGCAAGTCCTGGGGCCCCACGGGGAGCGTCTCTTCCCACCGGAAGTGCATGGCTCCGGAAGGGCATGCAAACTTGAGGGGAAGGAATGAAGGAAGGAGGCTTCATTAATGACCCATCAGCCCTGGAGGAGGAGAGGAGCCTTCTGCCCGTGACATCCTCATGTAGGGCAGGGTCCAGCAGCCTCCGAACCGGGAGGTGGGTGTCTACTCTCTTGGTGGACACATCTTGATTATTTTTGTCCCCTGGACTTGGGTACTTTTCTCCCCGGGACGTACGTCTCATTCCTTCAAAGGGAACAGCAAGTCGTGGGGAAAGGCTTTACCACGATCGGTCGCTGACTCAAGTGGGGTCAGGATGTTGACTTCGAAAATTACTGTCTTCCTAGAGTCTGAATAAATCCAGTACCAGACCCAGGCCTTCAGGTTTAGAGAATTTAATTTAGAGCACTTGATTTATCCTTTGTGGACATGTGGACTCTATAAAGTATTGTTTGGATGGGATTTACGACAGGTTTCTCCCCCCGCCCACCCCACCCCCCCCAGCCCCGGTAATATGTTTTAAAAAAATATACTACGGTTGCTGACAGACTGACAGACTCCCTGGATCTTTGCAGCATCCATCCCCCCATCAGACAGCGCACATGGCAAGAGATGACAAGAAAATGGTGCCACGAAGACACAAAAGTAGGGAGGGACAGCTATCACCAGCGGCCTCTCAGATGGAGCAGAGCTTTGGCTCCGGAGGTGGTTGGCTTTGGTGACTCACGTGTGTTCTTGGAATTAGAGCCGGCACCAGTGGGCAGAGGAATTAGGTGTCCAAGATAAATTCCAGCTCCTCGTTGGTGTCTTTCTTTTTTAATTAGGTAGAGGATCAGCGTGGGAAGAGAGTCAGGGGACGAGGGTATAGATCGCAGGTAAAAAGTCTTAATTGTCCTTAGGTAAGGAGAGGATTGAGAATATTCCAGAGAAAGGAGTTTGAATGACCAAGGAGGACCACCATGAGAGAGGAGCGAGCATCCAAGATATCCAAGATATCTTGGACTTTCCAGGCCAAATGGTCTCTGCTGCATCTACTTGACTGTGCCATTGTCGTGTGAAAGAAGCTATCGGCTGTGCGTAAATGAGCAGGCATGTGTGTTGCAGTAAAACTTTAGTTCAAAACAAAACAAAAAGAAACAAATTAAAAAAAAAAAACCCACAGGTGGCATCCAGATCTGGCTCATGGGTTATAGTTTGCAGACCCTTTATCTAAAGAGTGTGATGATTCCATATTTCCCTCCTACCATAATAGGCTATTCTATCATCCTTAGACCGTCACACTATCTACTTTAGAGCTTTCTGGAAGTGATTCTCCAGAGGAACGGCAGCAGGCATTTAAGGCAGCTAATAAGCAAAACCATTCGCTGAGCATTTATTATGTGCAAGATACGGCATAGGCCCTTTGCGCATAGTGTTTCCGACATTTGCCACTGAATGAGCGAGAAACGTATAGCCACCGGGGCACCTGGGTGGCTCAGTCAGTTGAGCATCCAACTCTTGATCTCAGTTCGGGTTTTGATCTCAGGGCCGCGAGTTCAAGTCCCGTGTTGGGCTCTGTGCTGGGCATGAAGCCTACTTTAAAAAGAGATGGGAAGGGGAGAAGGGGAGAAGGAGGGAAGAGGGGGAGGAGAGGGGAAGGAAAGAGAGGAGATGAGGGGAGGGGAGGGGAGGGGAGGGAAGAAATGTAGAATTGCCATTATCCACTGAAGTCTGCCTGCCCTAAGCTCCCAATAAACGAGAAGCCTCCACCCTGCCTCTATGTGAACAGTGGCCACATGGCCCGCTCCATCTAAGAAGGTGGGAGCACATGTGATGGAGGTCATTCCCGGTCATTCATCGCAATGACCAACTCTGCACGGCCGGCGGATATGAAGGCACATCTCCGGACGGAAACGGTCTGGCGCGCCGAGCCAGCGAGAAAGGGCTCTGCGCTGGAGTGTGCAGAGTTTGCAGTGGACTTCGAACGAGAAGCAAGTCAATTTTTTGTTGTATTAAGCCCTTGAAGTTCCCGGTGTTTTCTGTCGTAACTGCATACAACTTGGCCCGACCTCCCCGATGGGGAAACAGACTTAGCAGGGAATGAGCACCTCACCAAGGATAGACAGTGGATGAAGTGGTCCCTGTAGGATTAGAGCCAGATCCTTGTGACTCCCAAGTCCGGTTTCACGTCCACTGTGAAGTTTAAAACGTAAAGAAATTTGTATTCTTTAAGAGACTAGGAGCCACGGTAATCGTTTGCAAAATGTAATTTACTTTTCCTTTGAAGTAGAATCCTCATCCTGGATTCTTCCCTCGTCCTGGCCCACTCAGATCTTCTCTTGCTATGCTCCAGCACATCTGGCCTCATTTTGCTTCTCGAACTTTCCAGACCCTTCTTCTTAGGTACTGATACACGGTTCCCAAGTCTGGGGTGGTTTTACCGCCGGTCTGCCTGGTTCCTCTTATCTTTTTTAGGGTTCCTTTTTTAGGGTTCCTCTTATCTTTTTTAGGATCAGCCTGAATGTTCCTTCCCTAGAGACGTCTTCTCTAACCCCACTCAGTAGGCCCTCCCTCAATTCCATTTTTATTCCTGCCTTCCTTCCCTCTTACTCCTTACTCCAGCTGGATTGGTATTTGTGTTCGGCTCCTGGCTTACTGTCTATCTTTCCCAGGAGACACAACGACAGGCCCTTGATAACTCTTGATTTACTGACTGAGTGCAGGTCAGCATCCAGTTTCATATTTATTTCAGATATAGGTACGTGGAAAGATAATGGATTCCGAGCTTCAGCTTTGTCATTTTCTGGCTCTTTGACTCCGAGCAAGTAGGTTTATTTCAATCGTTAATGATCCACTGGTGACAGAGTGAAGATGGCTTGTCTGACGTGTTAGAAGTTTGGTAGACTGGCCGCTCCTCCTGGAATCAGGTAACGGGGTGCTACTTAGAAAAATCAAGCATGGGGGCGCCTGGGCAGCTCAGTCGCCTCGTGGTTCGTGGTTCGTGGGTGCGAGCCCCGCGTCGGGCTCTGTGCTGACAGCTCAGAGCGTGGAGCCTGCTTCGGATCCCATGTCTCCCTCCTTGCCTGCCCCTTCCCTGCTTTTGCTCTCTCTCTCTCTCTCTCTCTGTCTCCCAAAAACAATAAATAAACATTAAAAAAAAAAGGAAGAAAAATCGAACATGTTGGATATAGCCAGTGTTACTCTGAGGGGAATAAATAAAGTATTGCTTATGTGATAAACAACACCAGATTTATATTCACTCGATATCTATTAAAGGCATCGCTAACCACGTATTGGTTTTTGAAAAGACCCTACTGATTGAATAAAAGGCTAGACCAAAGGAAGCAGCAAGCCACGGTGGCAAGAAATCCAGATGGCCAAGCGTCGTCTGCCGCCGTCTAGAGATACGACCAGGGAAAGGTGTGAGACCTCTCTGAATCTGGGTGTGTGTGTGTGTGTGTGTGTGTGTGTGTGTGAACATGCACCTGCCTGAGTGTTTCATCTACTAACCGGAGATAACATCTGTCCACAGAGGGCTGTACAAAGGAAGTAACAGTGAAAGCACCAGGTAATTGGTGAAGTTCTGGAGGGAGGCCGTATGACGTGATGGCTCGCTCATGGGTTTTACAGTTCCACGAACCTGAGGCAGTCAAGTCAGCTGCACCCCTCACTAGCTGTGTGACACCGGTTATTTAACTTCGCTGAGCCTCATTTTTCTTATCCGTAAAATGGGGATAAGAGACGCTGCCTCACCCCACTCTCATAAGAGTTAAAGAGGATGGATGTAAGACACGTGGTAATGATAGGACACTTGTAAGACACGTATTATACAAGGGCACCTAGGAGCACCCAGGTGGCTCAGACGGTTAAGCGCCCAACTTCGGCTCAGTTCATGATCTCGCCCTTCATGGGTCTGAGCCCCGCCCAGGGGGCTCGGTGAGGGCAGACGGCTCGGAGCTTGGAACCTGCTTCGGATTCTGTGTCCCCTTCTCTCTCTCTCTTTGCCCCTCCCCTGCTTGCGCTCTGTCTCTCTCTGTCTCTCGAAAATGAATAAACTTACAAGGGCAGCTAAATAGCACGGTAGCGTCTTGTCAGGCTGTGGATTTGTTGGGACCTGGAAGGAGCCGGCCTTCTGGGTTCTTTGGAGGCCTGGCTGATGCTCACCTTGACCGGCATCTGACCAGAAGTACTTCTGCCCCGCATCTGATGGGGTCCAGTGCGATGGGGATGTGTGCTTCCTCCCGGCCTCCCCTCCAGGCCTCCGGGGAATCGGCAGCACAGCAGTGTGGGAGTGGGACAGCTTTTCCTGCACCGGCCAGGGAACACGGTCTGCATTCCTTCTGCCCACGAGGTGTTCTGTAAATAGGAAGCTTTAATTACTATAATTAGCTCAGCCTCTGGCTCCCTAACCTGACTTTCCGAGGCAACCGACTCTGAATCTGGCCATCCGAGCCCTTGGAGGGGGAAAAAAAAAGTGGGAAACGGTGGAGTGAATTGGGTTGATCGGAGCGTGTCCAAGTGGGCAGGGAAGCAAAATACCGGCCTCTAGCTGGGGTCAGCACAACAGGGTAGAAAGCCAAAGCCCACACTCAGTCGCTAATAATTCTTCAGGGCCGGGGACACCTGATGACAGATGCGACATCTGGACGCGGCAGTGAAAATTTTCTGCTGCAGGAGATGCCCGGAATCAAGCAGCGAAAGGCTTTGGATTCAGACTTGCTCCGATTCGGGTACAAGCTCTGCTGCTTACTAGCTGTGCGTCCTTGGGCACACTCCGTCACCTCTCTGATTGTCTTTCCCCTGCGTGGGAGTGAAGATTCGGGGAGAAAACGGATTGCCAGGGGCGAGCACAGCAGCCGGGCATTACTTCCTTTACTCTCACTGCAGCCTTCTGAAGGAGGACTGTCCTCCCGCTCTACAGACTGGAAACAGGCTCAGAGAAGGTGCTACGTGCCCTGGCCGTGGCTTGGGCAAGGTTCCCATCTGCACACTAAAGGCCTGGTACACCTCAGGGTGGTGACGGGGGGACTCAGCTGAGAGCCATGACCACAGCAGAACCATCAAGAACAATGCTCAAGAAAACTGCCATCTTTGGAGAGACCTCTCGGTGCCAGCATCTGTTATAGGTGCTAGATCTCGATGCACCATTTAATTTTCCCAGCCACGTTCGGGGAACCCGAAGATTAGAGAGCCTAGGTCAGCGCCTCTCAAACTTCAACGTGCAAATGGATCCCTGGGGAACCTTCTTAAAATATAAGAGGTCTGGCCAGAACCTGAGGTTCCAAATCTCTAATAAACCTCCAGGTGATGCAGATGACCTTGGTCTGAGGACCGCACGGTGAGTAACGGTGGCGTAAGTGGCTCACCCAAACTTGCCCAACCACCAAGGAGCAGAGACAAGATTTGCACCCACGTGTCTCTGACACCAGAGGCTCTGTTGTGTTCTCCACCCTAATCGTTGTGGTAGCTTTTGCAGAGGAAGGCGCTGTGGAGAAGGCCCTTGGAAGATTGCCCGAGAAGATAGCCCGCCCACCCCAGGCTGCTTTAATGGATAGATAAAGGCTCATTTGCAATGAAAAGCATCCCTTTATTTTCTAATCGTGTTCTCAGTTTCTTAAAAGCTATTGGTTTATGTAAGTAGGTGAACTCTCTCCCTTGCTTCTTTCTTTACACATTTGCTTAGCAAATCCGTTTACTCCTGGAAAGCGTAAAGAAATTGCAAACTCTGAGTTAACCCAAGTGAAAATGAGGTTTTCCCTGACTCACTGCAGGCTTCCTGCCACACTGACGCTGGGTCCCCTGTCCTAGTTGAGGACTGCGGGTGAGGCCAAGAGGTCCAACCCAAAAGGCGGCATTCGATACCACATAAATCCAGGGGACGCCTTTCTTGGTCAAAAATGAACGTGAACTTCACACATAGAGCAAGCTTCAGTGAGCCTTGAGCTCGTATGATTTCCAACCCAGCAGACCTGCTGCTTCCGACCTGAGCTAGTCTTAAAGCAAGAGACAGTTAAACCAAGAAGAGGCTTTAAAAATATGCCATCTGTAGGAGGTACATGGTAAGCCCTGGAGCAAACGCTAAGACCATAAGGAAAAAAAGTACAGAGCGGAAAAATACTTTAAAAAGTAAAATGTTCACATTAGGTTATCTTCGCTTGGCACGACAGGAAGATGTAAAAGAGCCATAGAGGACCATATACGAGGCATATCGGAAGTGGATTTGGCCTTGCCAGCTCCCGGGTGAGGCTGATCTCCCCGCGACCAGGCTGAGAACACTATCTTGTTTTAATTTTTCAACGGAAGTGCTATCCTACTGGAGGGCAGCAAACGCCATGCCTAACGGTAAGGCTTTACAAGAATTATCCTCAACGTTCGGCGCACTCCTGACATCCACCTGAAGGATATTAGGCAATACAGAGAAAGACAGATACCATATGTTTTCACTCTTACGTGGATCCTGAGAAACTGAACAGAAGACCATGGGGGAGGGGAAGGAAAAAAAAAAAAAGTTAGAGAGGGAGGGAGCCAAACCATAAGAGACTCTTAAAGACTGAGAATAAACTGAGAGCTGATGGGGGGTGGGAGGGTGGGTGATGGGCACGGAGGAGGGCACCTGTTGGGATGAGTACTGGGTGTTGGATGGAAACCAATGTGACGATAAATTTCATATTAAGAAAATAATCTGAGAAAGATACGCACGAGTCCAACGTCGGAAAGAAGGAGACCAAATCAAAACAGAGAGGCAAGGTGGTCTAGCGGTCAAAAGAATGGATTGATGAAGCCGCACTTGGGTTTCCATCTTGGATCTCCCTCTTCCTGTCCGAGAATCCCTGGACACGTTTCTTAACCCCTACGCCATACCTGTTCCACCTATAAAATTACGATTTTGACGATGATGGTAACGTGACCCACCCACAGGATTAAGCGTGTAAATTCCATGAGCTAGTATCTACCGAATGCTTAAAACATAGAAGTCCTAAGAAAGACGAATATTTCCATCACCCTCAAAAAATGCAAGCTCTGCAGAAGGGTTTGCCATCAACACCATCAGGATGATTATCTTCAGGGTTCCCATGCAAAATCCAAGAGATTCAATAGCCTGGTCACTAGCACTAATCACTCGGGTGCCAGGAAAGGTCTCTTGACACGACATCACCATAAAAGGATCGATCGTGTTTCTTTCTGTTTGCAATAATGAGTGCAAATACTTCACGGAGAGGACAAAAGAAGAACATCGGACTGTCCCTGCTGGAAAGATGCTGGAAACATTGGATTCTGAGTAATCAGAGAATGAGTTAAACTCAGAGGTGAGGGCCGAGCAAGAGTGATGTTCCAAAGCCGGGCACTCCGCGTTTACGCAGCAGAGACAGAAAAGGGAGGCCCTGAGGATCTCAGACCGCATCTCCCTTCTGAGGCTGTTTACAGGTGAACAAAATTCACAAGGTCTGTGACTACGTCAGTGACTGGAGACGGTCCTCACGGCCCCCGGTGCGGGAATCACAGTAAAAAACGCATATCTTACCTCTCACTGCTTTGTCTATCCCCCTTACCTCACCCTGTCCATCCTGCCCACACCCAGTGTCCCCTTCTTACCCTGTTTTGTTTCCTCTGAAGGGAATACCTTTGCCCCTTCACCACCTGACAAAACCCTCCTTATCTTTCAAGAGCTATCTTCGTGACATCTCGTTTGCAAACCCTTCCCCGGCTTCTCCACGCAGAGTCCAAAACACCCTGCCTGGCTCTTTGTCCATATTATATCTGTCTTTGGCTGAAAGAGGAATTAGAGACTGAAAAACCTGAACAGACATTTCTATTCACCAACTAATTGCTCGATTTACTTCCTGACTCTCTTTCTTCAGATTACACCAGAGAGATCCAGAATGCACCTCCTTTCCCTCCCAGAGAAGGCGTACATATTTGGGATGAGGCCAAACTCTCAATACTCCAGACAGGAGGCCTCGTCCCCGGACTCCTTTGGCGACCAACTCCCAGGTGAGGATGTGCAGAATGTTCTTAGCTACACGGGAACTCAAGGGAAAGGGTCTTCAGAGAGGAAATGAGGTAAACACAGAAATAGAGACACAATGCCATCCTAAATACTGTTTCCCTAGGAATTTGGACTCGGAGCAGATGTTTGCAAAAAGTAATGTTCATCCAGGATCAGGAAAACGTTGGACTGTTCCCGAGCCACCCAAGGAAGAGATAAAATGCCGAGGGATGTGCTCAGCTCCTTCTGATGCTGCAGACGCTCAGGCCATGTTGAGCAAATCCAAAATAAAAACTGCTTTGCCTTCAATAGGGACAGGGCTGACAACAGGGCTGGATAATGATGCTTTTCAGCAGCAGAAACTGATTGTCACCTTGCCCGGTGAGTTAAATGATTCATCTACAAAGATACAGAACCCAAGATCCAGCAATTCGCAAAGCCCATCTGTTTCCTTCGTTTGCTCCATTCAGACAATACCTAACAACCCAACAATGGCCACGCAAAGGGGCGGACACACCACACAGACTCACTTAGCTTATCGTTTAGTGGTAGGGTCCGAAACAAACTATCGATCTCAGTGATAACCATGGGATTACAGTTCTGCTCAGTGTGACGACAGAGAGGTAGAGGGGGCGATAAGAGTGTGTGTAACTGAGGGACCAGGCTCGTTCAGAGGTGGGGAGAGAGCATTACAGGCACAGCCTCCCTGGGAAATAATATTGAACCTGAGGTTGAGGCACGAATAGATTCACGCAGGTCAAGAACGGATCAAGAGCATGGCGGGCCATCACCGTAGCACATAGAAACGCTCTACGGCGGGAGGGAGTCTGACAGCTTCAAGAAAGAAGGGAAAGGCAATCACGGCGGGCACTGGGTAGAGAACGGCACGAGCTGAAGTTAGTGGTGAGGAGATCATATCCATCAGGGCCACGGAGACCACGTTAATGCCTACGGGTTGCATCCTTACAGCGTTAACGGCACCTAAGCTGGAGGATGAATTTGCGTTTCAGAGTATCTTCCCACCAAGGTTCCATTCTGATGGTCGAGGTGGGGTCCCCGAAACTACTCCTTCTCACACACATCTCTCAAACTTTATTGCCTTCCGTGGTACTTCCTTTTTCCTTTATTTCCCCCACACCCCAATCCCTTGAACGAGTCTATCATACGTCATGTTCATTTTCAGTGGAATAGTTGTAGCTTTTTATGAGATGTCGAATTTCCTTAAGAACGGGAGCCACCAGCTCTTTGAGAAATCATCCCAGCCGTCGTTTAGCTCGAATACATCCACGCAAGTTAAAAATGACCTCGAAACCGTTGTGAACGGAAATTATGCTTTCTCTGCTTGGATACTTCTCAGTGATGGGGCACTTCCTACCTCTGATATCTCTGACTCAACCACTCCACTCGCGGTTCTGTTTCTGCCATATTGTGTTATTCGAGAATACTACCACATAATGCCATTGTCATCCCTTCTCCCATTGGAAGATGAAGATGTCCCCTTCTGATCCCCTCTGATCCTTTGTCAGCACTACCAGTTTTGATAAAGGCTTTGAGGATGGGTTCGCATTATGCCGAGTTTACCGACAACTACGTTTCCCGGAATTCCCTTCACCGGCTACTTCGGAATGAATAGCCAGAAGACACGTACCACACGATTTGGGAGGCAGAGTTGAAGAAGTATCCAGAGTCTTTTTACATTTGGAAGATCATTACAAGGTCCAAGGTGACCTTGCCATTTTTTTAGGAGGAGGAGGGGTGGGGGGGGGCAGGGAGAGAGAGAATCTTAAGCAGGCTCCATGCTCAGTGTAAAGCCCAATGCGGGACTCGATCCCATGACCCTGAGATCATAGCCTGAGCCGAAATCAAGAGTCAGATGTTCAACCAATGAAGCCACCCAGACGCCCCGATCTTACAGTGTGCCAACTTGTTTGGGCCAGAGAATACCCTGACCTTTGGTCACACGTGATTCCAGGTGTGTTTGTGAAGGTGTTCCTGGATGAGATCAACATTTGGATCAGTACACTGGGGAAATCAGAAGGCCCTCCCTAACATGGGTGGGCCTCATCTAATCAGTTGAAGGCATACATAGAACAAAAAGATTGGCCCTCCTCTGAGTAAGCGGAAACTCCTCCTGCCCAACGGCCTTCAAGCTGGGACAATGGGTTTGTCCTCTTTCAGGCTCAAGCTGAAGCATCAGCTTTTCCTGGGTCTCAAGTCTGTTGGCATTCAGACGGCAACTGTTATCATCGTATCTCCCGGGTCTCCAGCTGGCGGAAGATAGACCTTGGGAAGGCCGGCCTCCATACTCGCATGGGTCAGGGAACACTGACCAGTACACAGCTCTTGCACGCTGTGCCTGTGTGCTGGCTCACCTGGTCAGCGTGGGGTTGCAGCCAGGCCCACAAGCTCCTCCAGCTTTCGTGAATCTTCTTCAGCTTCCCCCACTCCTGGAGCAGACGTCTAACTGGCACCAAGAATGCAACTTCTCCTGCTGGCCAGCCCCACCACCAAAGCTGAAGACTGAAGGCGGTGAGAGAGTCACTCGGTTCTCAGTCTCTCCTCGAGGGCTCCCGCCGTCCTCATGGGTTTATGCTTGCTCTTGCTTCTGCTGCTTTAGCATTGTCTTCACTTCCCCACTGACCGCCCTGCTGACTTCAGGCCGCATCAGCAGACACAGAAGCAGAAGCCTCACATCGGCTGTTTCACCAGCTCCCAAGATTGAAGGTCCAGTCTCTACACTACATATTCTGCTTCTCTGATCAAACGTTCATGATACACCCTTTGATATGCGTAGAGCCTTTATCCTCTGTCTTCCATTATAGACACGTCGTGGGCATACTGATCACATTTTTGTTAATGATTTCATGATGACAGTTGGATCTTTTATTTCTTATTTAATTTGGTCTTCCAATCATTTTTGAATGAGAAAAAAAATGCTTTGGTGATTTACCCAACCACAAACCCACAAGTTCATTGGCAACTCTCCCCAGTAGATCCTACCAAAAGTGACCTTGTGGAGTAGTTATGTTGACTTCATCAGGAATGTTACAGGGATTACTTATTGCTATCTATTCCTTATTTTTCTAGTGACTCAAAAATGTGTTTTGCAAAGGAACACACAAGAAATAAGACCGTGACTCCATGGGCAACCATTTTAATGCTTTATGATTATTCACAACAATCATATTCTATTTCTTCCACTTTAATTTTTAATTGTGAGCATCATTGTGATGCTTGAGTTCCGTACAGTTTAAGTCTTGTTGTTGCTGTGGTATTTATTTATTATTAAAAAAATTTTCTTTAATTTGAGAGTGCCATGGGAGGGGTAGAACCGAGTGGAGACTTTGTGGTTTCAGGTATTTTGAAAAAAGGAAGAATTTATAACCTTTTCAACATGCCTTGCACTTTCTGTTTTTCCCTCGCCTCTATTTCTTATACTCATGTTTCAAGGGATTTCTTTTAAAAAAAGGAAGAGAGAAAGAAAAAGAAAGAAAAAAAAAGCAATTGCATTCTAGTGTTAACCATTGGGGAGTTTTAAAAAAAAAACCTTCCAGATGGGAAATATATATGAAAAATCTCATCTCGGTGAAAAATAAATCCCCCAAATAGAGGCATGTAATGAAACACCTAATTCACTCCAACTATACTGGTCATATCGCTGCAATATTCTAATGCCAGATGACTCTTTTAGCACCATGGACAGCAGCTGGCCTTCCATCAGGAATGTCTGAAACTGAATGCAAAGCTATCCTTTTCCAATAGAAGTTTGGCTGGTATTTGAAGTCCACTCCATGGCCGTCTCCTCATACCTGTGCTCACCAATTAGCGGTTTTTTATACGATGTTTTAAACGTATTTTATCGTGTGATTCTCCAGAAATCTGGATTGCTACGTGGCACCACTGAACGCCGGAAAAGCCCCTTCAAGGGTCACCCAACTGCAACCTCAAAAACCATTCCCTGTCTTCACATTTTGTGACCTCTCTGAGAGTAGGACACTAATGAGTACATCCCTTAGGGCAGGATTGTTTTCCCTTGGACTTTTCTCTCCATAATGGACCAGTTAGTCCGCAGCCTTTCCCATTACCTCTTCCTCTCCTTCAATTCCTTTTTACTTATTTTTTCCTCTTAAATGTATTTGCCTTTTCCAAAGCAAGCCATTGTCATTACTCGTCTTTATTTTTTTTTTTTTAATTTTTGACGTTTTTATTTATTTTTGAGACAGAGGGAAGTCACGAGCTGGGAGAGGCAGAGAGAGAGGGAGAGAGAGAGAGAATTCCAAGCAGGCTCCGCACTGTCAGCGTGGAGCCCAACTCGGGGCTTGATCCTGTGAACCCGTGAGATTGTGACCAGAGCTAAAATCAAGAGCTGGACCACCGACTGAGCTACCCAGGAGCCCCCGTTTCTCACTTCTTTATTGGTGCGTTCCCCCTTTGAATGCACTCACTTTAGTGCCTGAAAATTCTTCTTTACCTCCTTCTCTCACATCCAAACAAAATGTCAAGTCCTTTTCATGTGACTCCTTAATAAGACTGCCCTTGCTAACAAAAATAATTCATTACTTACCTAGCTTTCATTCCCCAGAAGGGAAAGCAGACATGTTTCCCCCCTACCACATTTTATTGTTCACTGGGGGTTGTGTCTTACTCGCTGGGGGTTGCGTCTCACTCTGGGGTGGTGGACCAAGCCTATTCAACAGAAGAAGCCTAACACAATGAGCTGGGAAAGGAAGGATCTTTGCATACACATGAGCAGCGAGAGCCAGGGCTATCCAGACCTGAGGAGAGCAGCAGTGGAGTTCATTCCTCAAGAGAGAGTTTCAGCTGGATATCCCACAGTCCTAACGGTCTCTGGATAGGCCTTTTCTGTCTCTCCGGGGTGCCTTATTTTGGTTTGGGAAGTACGTCCTGTTTAGGGGATGCATTAACTCAGGGCTGGGCTGAGGCAATTCAGACTTGCTTAGAGGGGGCAGGAAATTGCGTGCTGAGATCCTGGTAGACTGCAGATAAAGAGCACCGTGACTTCTGGCTCTTTCTAGGGCCTAGAACTGTCCCAGGGAAGGAAGCCAGACTTCAAGGCAAGTCCTCCAACAAGAGCTAGTAAACATTTTGCTCCCCTGGAGCTCGCTTAACAGTATAGCCTCATGGTTAAAAGATAGGTTCAAGGGGTAGCCTTCGAAGCTTTGATTCCAAATCTGCCACTAATTAGCCACGTGGCCTTGGTCGAGTCATTTAACCTCTGTGCTTCCGTTTCATCAGCTGTGACCAGGAAGTGATAACGGCAACCTACTTCTGCGGGTTCCGGTGAGGATGAGGTTAATTCAAGGAAACCAATTTGGAACAGCGTCTGGCCCTCAGTACGCTCCATTAAATGTTTGTTTTTAGTAGTTATTTTCTTCCTTATTGTTCTTCGTTGGTATTTGGTGGAAGGTCAGCAAGACCAAAAACAGTCCTTCAGCAGAAATTCCTAAAACACTTGATTTATCGTTACCGCATTTTGTGAGCGTGGCTTTGCTACAGGTTTATTAAACCGGGATCTATTTGCAAAGGTGAGGCTCCCCCTGCCTTGCATTTTCCTTAAGAGACATGTCGATATTCTCCCGTTTGTGATCAAAACCAATTAAATGATGATCCTTGAAAACAGAAGCTTAAATGGGACCCTGATGCATAAGTTGGTCACAGTCCATCCACTCTGTGGACATGTGGGCTTTAGCCTCAATCTATTTCTTGGAAAGTGATTCATAATTAAATCATTTTACTCGCCTAGAAAAGATTTCAACTTGTGTTGACTTTGAGTCACAATATTTGGAAAGCATCACTTAAAAAACCAAATTGTGTCATATGCAAGGAAAACTCAGTCTACCTAGCATGAAAACAACGGTAGAGTGGGCAGTTGATGGTCTGGTGTGGTCAGTTATATCTGGACGGTCCTTTAGGTCCCTAAATCCACATTTCCTTAATTATCATAATAATTAGGCCAGTCTCTGGATTTGGGCTAAATGATGTGGGTAATAGTGACGGAAGCCTTTTCCTGAGGGCAGATTTACACTCTCATCTTGGCAGAATCAACTATTTGCTTTGTGATTGTGGAAACATTTGGAGAGAAACATTAATTTTCCGTCCATTAACTTTGGTGGAGATGAACACCCCAGAGGGAAAAAATGTGTGAAGCCGCTTAACAACCTTTTGGCTGTTAGGAAGGTAAAAAATGTTTTGAAAACATTTTTCTTTGCAAAGGAAAGAAGAAGGAAAAAAAAAACAGAAAAGGAAAAACAATTATTCGGTCAGGGAATATTTGGTCTTTTAGAGGTTTCTGTAAATGTTCGCAGCACTTTAAACTGTCGCGTTTTTCGGTAAGCATGACCTATCCTGGTTTACTCCCTATCTAAGTATAAGTTAAACTGATAGGTGCTTCTTAAGAGGGCTGCTTTTAAAATTATGCACTTTTTCTCCTTTATAGGCCAGATGCGTTATATTAATCAGGACTGCATAAAGGAGAGAATCGGGGGAGCGAGAAGACAGAAGAAAACTAAATGGCTAAAATCGTAAAATTGATCGTATCTTTGCATTGGAGGCCGCGCCAAACTGCCAGGATCTTGGAATTGAATGTGTAATATCGGAAGAGGAGAAGCTATGTTTAGGGGAGAAGGAGAAAGCTCCGATGGTCTCTGTGTTCTGGGATGGAACCAACCAAGGCCAGAGTAGAGCTGGATAAGCCTGAATATTTGTTTATTCCACCAACAAGTCAACACAGCATCAGCATCATCAAACACCCAGTGTGTATGAGACCCCAAGCCAGGCAGGAAGGAGACACAGCTCAGGAAGACAGATGTGACCTCTCGTCCCCCTACAGCCTGTGGTCTAGTGAAGAACATGGGCCACCGTGGCCTGACCTCGCATGGAGATTGGGGAATGCTTCCCTCAGAAGGGCATGTGTAATTTGGGGTGGAGAGGTTCCTAAGTGTGGCTGAGTGTTTGGATGCATGTGTGGGGGTGTGGGAAGGGTTGGTGGAAACAGAATGATCTAAAGACTCCACGGGGAGGGAGGGTCACGCAAATGCACCGGGACAGAAAGGAATGCTATTTATTTTTTAATGTTTATTTATTTTTGAGAGAGAGAGACAGAGCACGAGTAGGGGAGGGGCAGAGAGAGACAGAGGAAGACACAGACTCCAAGGCAGGCTCCAGGCTCTGAGCTGTCAGCACAGAGCCTGATGCGGGGCTCGAACTCACGAACCATGAGATCATGACCTGAGCCGAAGTCGGACGCTTAACCGACTGAGCCACCCAGGTACCTTCAGAAAGGAACTTTATACATGGAAAATCCAGGAGGTGGAAGAAAGAAAGTGAAGGAAAGGCAGTAAGAGAAAAGGAGGTGGGACCAAGGACACATGGCCCCATAGGTCAGTCCAGTAGAGGATTTGGGCCAGCAAGAGGGAGGCTGGAGGAAACAAAGCAGGTGATGGGGAACAAAATAGGCCACCTCAGAATATGCCACTTTGGCATATTGATTATTTTGAATTAAATTTAGTAATGAGGGGCGCCTGAGGGCTCAGTCGATTGAGCTTCCTACTTTGGCTCAGGACATGATCTCACAGTTCGTGAGTTCAAGCCCCGCCTCAGACTCGCTGTTGTCAGCTAGGAGCCTGCTTCAGATCCTCTGTTCTCTCTCGCTCTGCCCCTCCCCCCCTTTCTTTCTCAAGAATAAATAAACATTTAAAAAATAAAATAAATAAAATAAAGTTAGGAAGGAAACAGCCGGTGCCAGAAAGACACTTGGCTCTACTCTGTCCCCCTGAAAGCAGGAAATATCTCTTGCATGTGAAAGGTACTGTCCTGTCCTAGGAGGGGAGAAGGCACCAGACACAAAGTGTTCAGGTCAGAGAAGGCTACCTAAAAAAAAAGACAAACAAAAAGCAAAAAAAAAAAAACAAACCCAAAACACTTTGTTATTTCTTCACTAATTAACATCCCCACACCCAAAGCACCTTGTCTTGTCAATTCCTCACAAATTCATTGCTTCCTGTCTAAAAGATAAGAAAGCTGCCTGCCTCCTTCACTACTTTGAGCGTCGTAGTTTTATGGGCTCCCAATAAATATGAAAGAACATTTTTCTCCCATGAATCTGTCTTATGTCAATTTAATTATCGGACCAGCCAAAGAACCTAGAAGGGGAGAAGAGAAGTTTTCCTCCCCTACGCAGGCAAGAGACATAATCATATCTGTGTTTCGAAAAGAACCCTCTGGTTGCAGTGCAAGTAATGAATTGGACAGACAAACAGCTGGTAGGAGAAAGCGGGTTCGAAGGGCTCTTTCATGGTTCACGAGAGGGAGGGTGGGGGTGTGGAAAAGGAACATGGCGACAGGGATGGAGACCAGTAGAAGAGCGGGAGGGACATGGTTCTAGTGAAAGGCTGTAAGAGCCCCGACCTGTTCCAGTCTCCCAGAAGTCTAAGTAGGTTTCCCTTTGAAAACCGAACATGTTAATGACTTTTGCCCCAGCCTTTTCCCAAGTCATTCTGCACATCTGCAACCACAACAGACCGGGAGGCAGACGCGCAATGTACTGAAAATAATTGGCTTCCACTTTTCTTTTGCTTTGATTGGCTTGCGCAAAATTAAAAGTAAATTCTCTGTTATCAGGAACAGCCAGGAAATACAAAGTTCTGGTTAATAGAGAAGCACAAAGCGTGCCATAGGATTCTTGCCCATCTTCCAGGACGTGGCATAGAAGATGTAAGAGAGTGAGAGGGCGAAGTATTTAAGGGTAGGGTGAAGCCGAGGGACGGGGCTCCGTCTGTGGCTCGGTCGTGTCTCCGGATATGACACCTTGGACAAGTCACCAGACAGGTGAGAAAGAAGTTAGGAACATGGATTTATAGAGTCACGTGATCCTGGGCTAAACGTGCCTGAGTCCTTAACTGCTTTGAGGCTCGGTAATCTCATCTGTGAAATGGAGATAAAAACGCTCACTTCACGTGAGCGTCACGGTGACGAGACAAAATTGCAGGTGCGAAATGCCGAGCAACTTAACTCTAGTGATTATTTTTCTGTGAATTTTGTCTTCTGATCTGTATGCTGGAGACAATGACACTTTCCCTACTTCGGGGAGCTGTTGCAAGCGTCCCAAAGGTGAATGCATGTGAGATGTTGTATCATTTTTAATGCAATTGTGAAGGCTCATCCTTGTTAGCATTGTTCAGACAAGCACTCTAGAATTTTGTGGGTTTTCTTTTTTTTTTTTTTTTTAAGTCTATAGCACGGCTGGTCCACAGAAGTGGCTACAGAAGGTGTGCGGAATTGACTTAAATCCACACTGACCCCAGGGCATATCACGGAATCTATTTTCTCAAGATAAAGCCAGGTTATCAGCTTGTTGACTTGTAACCTTTTTTTTTTTTTTCTTTTTTCTTTTCATTTTTTTATAAAAGCAGAGTGTAGACAGGGCAAATGCATTCTTGCCAGGTAATAAAGGGTTTGGGTTATGGAATTGGCAGGTCAGCTGGCTGTCACTGCATTGTCCATGTGCAATTACGGTCTATAAAACATCTCTACCTAATAATGTACCTCTGGATACGGGCATGTCTAATTTATAATTCAGCCTATTTGAAGACTGGTTGAAGGGCCTTTCTTGACAATTAGGCAGAGTTGGGGGTCACCATATGGATTGATTTAAAAGGCATAGCCACGTTCCCCAATTATCTCCCCCAGGGCTACACGGTGCCTGGAATTTAATCATTAAAATGAATTCCTTTGGGCTCTGACAGGATTTCAGTGATAGAGGTAATAACTTTCAGGAGCGAAAAGTGCCCGACTTCCTTATTTTGTAGGTGAGCAAACTGAGGATCTTCAGGAAGGTCCCTCCTTCTCTCCAAGGTCAAACGCCGAATGGGAGACCTGACCCGATCTAAACGCCCAGTCTCTTGACGTCCTCCGGACCCAACAGCCCTGCTGATGCTCGGAGGTCCCGAGAACCCCCGAGAAGCGTCTCTCTGCGTTCCTCCCTGGAAAGGCAGAACTTCAGCGGATTCCGTGCCTATTTTTGGTGCCCGGCCCGGCCTCGCGATCAGAAGCAGAGATGCTGACGCTTTATGTTTCTTTAAAGGAGACGGCCCAACTTGCCGAAACATAAAAGTGAAAAAAATCACAAATATCACAGCTTTTACAAAGGCGGCTATCTGGCAGGAGACTTATCCCCCTGAAGGGGAAATGGGATTAAAGGAGCGATGAGGCAAAGGCATGAATCAGCGCTGATCGTTTTGGGATGGAGAAGCGGGTGGGTTTGTGCTCTGCAGGGGGACATGGCAGATGGGCAGGTATCGAGCGGGAGAATGCACGTCCTCCGCCAGAAACCAACTTGCCTGGGCATCTAGGCCGCGGTGGAAATACAGAGCCTCTGTGCAGAATGAGGCGGGAGGGAGCAGGTTGTGCAGGGTCATAATGGCACATTGTTGGGCCCCTGCCTTGTGCTAAGGACTCTCCAGGATTCATCAGCCAGTTCTTGGGGAAGCTTTCTGAGTAATAGCGTCTGGAGGAAGAGACGCTGCGTGTAGGCATTATTAAATTCATTTGAAAAAAACGCTGAAAAAAATAAATAAAACATAAAAACGTAAAAGCTATTTAACTCCCAGGAAAAATACCCAACTTATAGGTGAGATACAACTGCACTAAGGGAAGGAAGTTTTGCTTTCCTCGGTGATACAGCCTGACCGGCAGGGGCATGCCAGAGAAAAAGAGCCCCAGGCTGGGGTAAGGGAGGTGGGGGGGGGGGGGACACGTAGGCTCTGCCCCCAACCAACCCTGTGACTTTGCCTCTCGGAAGCTCTGTGTCTCATCTTTCTTTGTGTGAAATGCTTGCTCAGGTCTACCCCAGCCAAAGCTCTATAAAACGTACCAGCGCGTTCTCTGTCTCTACGTAGGCCGAAAGGGTGCCAGGCAAGTGGCCCCATTCCTGTTTGTCACCATTGCACAAAAGGCACCACGCCGAGCTCTGAAGGAGTCTCTGAGATAAAGAAGGCAGCGTCCAGTGGCACTGATCGCTGAGGCGGAGGGCTTGTGAGGCCCCGCAAGAGAGCCATTGACTTGGAAAAGTGGCCCGTCTGTGGCCATTTTCAGTAAAAATATAAAAAGAATCTCCACTCGTCTTCTCCTTTATCATTTGCTTGCTTAGCAAAGAACTGAAAGGCGAGAGCCAGGAGCAGCGTTTCCAGGGCCCAGTGCTTAGGTGAGGAAGGAAGAAGCATGCTCGTCTGTTCCAGCCTGCAGAGAGCATCGCTGTTTTCCCAGCGGGGACAGCGGGAGCAGGCAGGTGAGCCAAGCACAGAGGGGAGGGGGCCCCTTGCTCGGAGAAACCGCTGCAGAACTCATCACCCAAGGTGGCCCCGACAAACGGCAGGCCCGGTTATGGCAGGGGTCCGTCTGGCAGCAAATCCTGGTGCCCCCCTTGCCTTTCTTGACTTTCGACGCATCCCCCTTCGATCCTACTGCCCTCCTTTATTACCCCGCCTCTTGCTGTTTCCTTCTCGCCGTGTTCTGTATTTTCCTCTCTTCCTGCTCCCCTCGCCCTCTCCATCTTCTCCTTTTTTTACTTCCCATACCCTCGTCCCCTCCGTTCTTCTTCTCTCCCTCTCTGCGTCCCTTAGATATGACTGCTGCCGTCTAGTACATCCCTGCATTTCCTTAAGTGATGCTTAACCTAAGACACTTACCACTGATGGTCATCAGTGAGTCCATATGGGGATTTGTTAGAAAGTATTTCCTTGATCATCGCTACTTCAGGCAGTGTTCTTTCTATTCCCTGAGATATTTCCATCGCTTACGTTTTCACAGAGCTAAAGCCTCTCTCCTCTACTTACAAAGTGCATATATCACACTTCATGGAGGCAGACACTCAGTAAAATATGACCCTGATGAGTCTCCTAAGGCAGGAGAGAAGTCCAGATGTTCTCAAGTGAGAAAATATTAACCCGGTCTACAACGACTACTTTACCGGTGGGCCAACGGCAGGTAAAACGCATCAGTCACCTTGCTCTCTCCTTCCTGGCAAACCCGTTTGGGGGCATCTCCTCTCCAGAATTGGCCAGCAGGAAAGGAAAATAACGATCCAGAGGTCTCATATGACAGTCTCTATTCATCGATGCGCTCTGGGCTAGACATTGGTAACTAAGCCTCATACAGATTATTTTGGCGAGCCCTCACAATTATCCCATAAATCGATACGTTGATTCCCATTTTGCAGATAAGAAAGCTAAGACTTGAAGAAGTTAGGAACGTGCCCGAGATCAAACAATGGGGTGGAAGTGTTCCTGGAAGTGTTCAAGCGGAGTCTAACGACCCCTCCCTGTGCGTCCTAAGCCTGAGAGTGCGTTCTTCTGTTTCGCGGAGCCATTTGGTGTGGTCAGCAGTCAGTTTTCTCATTGGCAACGCGGAGCAAAGAGAGCCTGTCTTACCCACAGTAGCGTGGAGTGCCCGGCTGTTGGCACATGACCGGCAATTGCTCGAAGTTCTTTCCTTCGGCCACAGAAGACCCGTAGGTGGATTCAGACATACAGATCGTAGCTGACAGCCCACAGCCGAGGAACTCTTGGAAAAAGGACAGCCCAACACCATCGGCCCGGAGCCTGAATCTTTCTGTTCTCCCCTTTGCATGTGTGCGTATGTGTGTGTGTGTGTGCGTGCGTGCGTGCATGTGTGTGTGTGTGGAGAGAGAGAGAGAGAGACAAGGAGGTGGGGGAGAATGAGATGGTGAGCACACATAGCCTGCGGCATCTAGACCCCCGATTGTAAAAATGATTCTCATTTACTGAATGATGGGTACTATGAACCCTGCTGGGGATTTTTTGCAAGCCTTTATCACCTCTTATCATTATGATGACCTTGCAAAGGAAGCATTGTTCTCCCCATTTTATGAACGGTAAAACCGAGGCTTGCGGACATGAAGAAGTTCTCCAGAGGCCAAATAGGCAATGGCCGGGTCCAGGGAGAGCCAGGGTTGCTGCTGTTTCCTTGCCTTTAAGGCCTCCAGTAGGTGGGGAAACCACATCTGTAACTCTTTGGGTTCCTGCTCTTCTTTCGGTTGAGGGTCGGGGAGTCACGGAGGTTCGCTGAGTTGCCAGAGGTCACGCGGCCAGGGGGCCCAGTTCACCCCGGTGTCCCCACCGCTCGGGCCGTGTTGATTTCCTGGGATTGAAAAGCAAGTAGAGATTCAAAAGAAGCCTTGGTCACTTTTAATTTAGCATCCTTGTCTGAGGATTTTTACTTTAACACGGCTAGGGCATCGCTTTCCCTCTCCCTGCACCCAGAATTACACACAGGCATCGGGGAATGGATGAAAATCTATGGGAAACAAGATCCTTGCTACTTTATGGTAATTAAAAGCAATAAATATTCTTGCCCACAATGCTAAAAATCTCAAATGGTCAGTGGGTCAATACTGGCTCCCTGGTTAGGACGGTGATAAATCTTTATTCCTTTTGAGCCGAAACACGGAAGGGGTTTTATTCATAAATTCCATGACTTATTACTGTAGCGTTTTCGGAACAAACACGTGCCATGAAGAGGTTCTCCACCAACTGTGTTTACCTGCTATCTTCCAACCAGCCTGCTTCACCAACAAAGCCTCTGCCTTCACATGGTCCTTTTATTAACGCAGCAGCGATGTCCTTTCTCCTGCACCAGAATGGCACAGAGGAGTGGGACGTGATTTCTTCCTCACAGTCTCCTTAGCCCCATGCATTCTCCAAACTGGTGGAAAACAGTGGATTTAACTGGTGGGTTTAACTCTGGACCTCTCACACTCGTCTTCTTTCTCCAAGGCTGCCGCTTGACACGAAAGGCATGGCTCTGATCCATTAGGACTGTTTTCTTTTTCTTTTCTTTTTTTGAAAATTTTAAAAATGTTTTTATTTATTTTTGACAGACGGAGAGACAGAGCATGCACGGGGGAGGGGCAGAAAGAGGCGGAGACCCAGAGCCTGACGCGGGGCTCGAACTCGTGAGATGGTGACGTGAGCCAAAGTCAGACACTCAACCGACTGAGCCACCCAGGTGCCCCTCTTTCTCTTTCTTTCTTTCTTTTTTTTTTTTTTTGATCCAGTCCGATGGTTTGATTATCATCTTTTTCAGGAGGGGTGTTTTCCCAAGCTCACAGGCAGCATTGGCTTGGTGTTCATCAGTGATCAGCGCTGCTCGTTTAGGAAACTGGCTTGTCCCGGCCCCGTTGCAAGTGGGGATATAGAGTCAGACTTTCACATAAATGCAGAGGAAGACGGAGCCTGTGTGCTGAGCCCTTCCCTTGGAGGGTAAGTTTGAGGCATGCTGTGTGGCCTTCGGGAAGCTGTTTCACTCTCTGGGCCCCAGTTTTTGTTTTTTTGTTTTTTTTAATGTCTACAAATGAATGGGTTTCCAGAGCTTTCCTACTCCTCTTCTTTGTAGCCGCTCCCGCTTGGTTGATCAGTACCGGGGAAAGAGCAGAATTTGGTAACAAGCAAGGGCTTCTTGCAAGTTGAGTCGCTCCGATAAACCCACTCTCCCCACTTTGGCAGGAAGCGTGGGTCTGCCTCTGCGTCCTTAGAATTGATTTCATATTTAAAGCTTATGCTAAGTTCAAGTTGCCTCAAAACACCACTCTTGGTGGGGTGACGCGGGGGTGACTTTAACATTTAGCTAACGCAGCACAATGTGTATTAGCCTAGCTTAGTGATAAGCACATGAATGTTCCTAAGACACACACACACACACAAAACCCCAGCAACATTCTGGTTCAATTTACTCCTCTGCGACAACGCACGTTTTATTTTCTGTGGGGGAGAAACACCTCGGAGAATAGGTTTGCTGAATAAGATAGACCCTTTGCATGCTTATTTTTTGAATCGCGGGTAGGCTGTGGGATGCTTTATGCTAAAGAGGGGCCCAGGGTAAATAGTGAGGAAAGTCAAGAGTAACGGCGTATCTGTGAATAACGCTATAGAAAAATCGCCAGCTAAAATGAAGACTGTAGAGCAAACCTCATTGCTTGTATGTCACTATATTGCCAATTCATTATGTAGTGCCACACTTGTAAATTTGTACCACTTTGCATTATTTTTCTTTGGGAAACTTAGGCCGGGCGGGAAGGGGGAGGGAGCGCATTGAATTTGGGATGCACGGACAATGGTAAGTCCTAACAATGGATCGAAGGCCAAGTCCACACTGAGAGGCAACGCAAAGCCCCCGCGCTGATTACAGCCGAGGGGCTGAGCCTGGGTCAGAGAATTTAGGATCAGTGGCCGACACTCACAGCGGGTCATGGGGCTCATGGGCAGTGACAGGACTCAGCAACCGTAGAAAGACCTTGGCCACAGACTTGACTGCCCAAGGTGATGGGGAGAGGGGAGGGGGGAGTGCGCATCATAACACAAGCCAACATCATCCATCCTGGTTTTGGGTTCAAAACCCCATCCTGCACTGGGTGTTGTATGGAAACCAATTTGACAATAAATTTCAAATATTAAAAAAAAAAAAAAAAAAACCCATCCCGATGTAGGCGGCCTCCAATTCATCATCTGGCCTCCATTCCAATGGGAAGTGACCTTATTCTAAAAGGCTCAGAGGGGCGCCTGGGTGGCTCAGTCGGTTGAGCATCCGACTTCAGCTCAGGTCACCATCTCGCGGTCCGTGAGTTCGAGCCCCGCGTCAGGCTCTGAGCTGGTGGCTCAGAGCCTGGAGCCTGCTTCCGATTCTGTGTCTCCCTCTCTCTCTGCCCCTCCCCCGTTCGTGCTCTGTCTCTCTCTGTCTCAAAAATAAATAAATGTTAAAAAAAAATTTTTTTAAAGGCTCAGAAAGGTATTCCTGGATGTATCTGCATCTATATCTATATCTACATTCATTTCTGTCTCTTCTTGAGCATAGAAGCAAGGAACGAGCGTTTAAAGAAACCATCATAGGGGCGCCTCAGTTAAGTGTCCAGCTCTTGATTTCGGCACAGGTCATAATCTCATGGTTCATGAGTTCGAGCCCTGCCTCAGGCTCTATGCTGGCAGTGCAGAGCCTGCTTGGGATTCTCTCTCTCCCTCTCTCTGCCCGTCTCTTCCTGCTCTCTGTCTCTCTCTCAAAATAAACAAATAAAACTTAAAAAAAAAAAAAAGAGGAGCACCTGGGTGGCTCTGTCGGTTAAGCATCTGACTTTGGCTCATGTCACGATCTTGCCGTTTGTGGATTCAAGCCCCGCGTCGGGCTCTGTGCTGACGGCTCAGAGCCTGGAGCCTGTTTCGGATTCTGTGTCTCTTGCTCTCCCTACCCCTCCTCTGCTCGTGCTCTGTCTCTCTCTGTCTCAAAAATAAATAAACATTGAAAAATTAAAAAAAAAATGATAATCACCCTTTCAGAACTGCTTTCCCTTCCCTGTCTCATCCCCCTACTGTTTCCCAGAGCCACCTCGCAAATAAACTCCTTGCATTTGAATCCTTGTCCCAAATTCTGTTTCTTGGGGAGCCACGTTCCGTCACCAAGAGAGTCTGTGACTGACCTTTATCAGAAAAGGAAACCAAGAAGCTGGTGCTCCAAGAGAAACTGGCTACACAGAGAGTGGTTCCCAAGCTTGCGACATCATCAGAGCCACCTAGGAAGGAGAAAAATGCACAGTCTCAGCCCCTACCTCGGAGAATCTTTCCATAGGCTCTGGCTAGAGCTGAATGCTTAAATGGCTCTCCATGTGATTCTGATGACCAATGCAACTGGGGAATCTATGAGGCAGAATAAAGACCTTCCAAAGCTATCCACACCCTAATGCATGGAAGTTCTGAATAGGTTAGCTTGTGCGACAAAGTGGGAGTGAGTTAGCATATGGAATTAGGCTTCCTAATGAACTGGCTATAAGATAAGGCATAAAGGAGAGCATCCTTGAATATCCAGGTGGGCCCAATGTTATCCCAAGGGTCCTTAAATATGGAAGAAGGAGGTATAATTGTCACAACCAGAGAGATGGTAGGATAAGAAAGCCATGGTCCTATGTTTTTGGATTTGAAAGTGGAATAATGGGCCCATGAGCCAGGAAATGAAGGCAACCTCTGGAAACTAGAAAAGGCAAGGAAATGGATTCTCCCTTAGAGCCTAGAACACAGTCCTGTTGAACCTTTGATTTTAGCTCAGTGAGACCCACTCCATATTTTTAGCCCCCAGAACTGTAAGATTATAAATTCAAATCACTTCAATCCACTAAATTTCTGGTAATTTGTTATGGCAGAAATAAGAAACTAATACAGGGAGAAATAATTCTACTTTGAGGGAAGTACGTCTCAAACCTTAATGTACGTGTGGATCCTCTGGGAATCTTGTTAAGCTACAGGTTCCACTTGATAGTAGGTCTGGGGTAAGGCTTGAGATTCCACATTTTTTTAACTGTTTTATTTATTTTTGAGAGAGAGAGAGACAGACAGACAAGCAGGGGAGGGGCAGAGAGAGAGAGAGAGGGAGACACTGAATCTGAAGCGGGCTCCAGGCTCCGAGCTGTCAGCACAGAGCCCGACGTGGGGCTCCAACTTGAACTCGCGAACCGCGAGATCGTGATCTGAGCCAAAGTCAGACACGCAACCGACTGAGCCACCCAGGCGTCCCTTGAGATTCCACGTTTTTAACAAACTTCCAGGTGAGGTGGGTGTGGCTGGTCACAGCCTGTGCTAGAACAACGCCAGAGCAGGGTTCCCTGACCCCAGTGCTGTTGACATTTTAGCCTAGATAACTCTATGGCATAGAAGCTAGGCTGCATAGCGTGAGACATTTCACAGCATGTGTAGCCTCTATCTATAAGATGCCAGTTACGACCCTTCCCCAGCTGTGACAGCCAAAAATGTCTCCAGACAGTGCCACATGTCCCCTGGGGCTGAGACTGAAAATGAGATTGGCTAAGAACCACAGTTCCAGAGAACTGAAGGCTAGGGGCCCTTCAATGACAAACACGAGAATCAGGTAGAGACCAGGGCAGCCACAGCCAAGTGGAATTAGAAAACCCACATGGAAAGCAATGTGTTGTGTTAGATTGTAGGATACAGACCTCCATCAAGGGGAGCCAGAAATTTCCCCCTAAAAACAAAATAGAAATTTGACAACTTAGAATAAGTAGACCAATTCCTCAGAAACCACAAACCACCAAAACTCCTCCAAGATGAAATAGACCATTTGAATAGTCCTATAACTATTACAGAAATTTAATTTATAGTTTAAAAGCATCCAAATCAAAATAGCCATGCCTACACGGTTCGTCTGTAGAATTCTGCCAATTTTTAAATTTTACAAAGGTTTTTAAATGTTTTTCTGCCGATTTTTTTAAAACAAATACTAATTTTACTCAATCTTTTGCAGGAATAACAAAAGCAAACAAAGATAGTCCAAGAAAAAAAAAAGAAAGAAAGAAAAACTAGAGGACCAACATTTCTCATAAACTCAGGGCACAAAATCCACAACAAAATATTTGCAAATTGAATTCAGCAGTGCCCAAGAAATTATAGAGCACAACCAAGTGGGATATATTCTAATAAGCTTGTTTAAAAAAAATGAATCACTGTAACCCATCATGCTAGAGAAGAAATATCACACGACCAAATGCCGAAAAATCTTGCAAATCCAACATGTATTCATAACAAAAGCTGTTGAAAACTAGGAAGAGGGGAATGCCTCCAACTTGATAAATAAATCCTACAAAAACTTACAGCTAATAACAATCCTTGACAGTGAAACAGTGAATGATTTCCCCCCAAAGGCTGGAACAAGACAACTTTCACCACTCTTATTCAAAGTAGTACAGAATGTTCTAGACAATGCAATGAGGCCAGAAGAGAAATTCAAAGGTCTACACACTGGAAAGGAATAAACAAAACCGCCTCTCTTTGCTAACGGCATGATGGTCTACCCAGACAATCCCCAAGAATTTACAGAACACTGGAACTAAACAAAGAATTCAGTAGCTGCAAGACACAAGGTCAACGCTCAAAAATCATCCACAATCCACATAGCCAAAAAGGACTTGTATCTAGAACACATAAGGAACTCTCAAATGTAACAATTAAAATAAAACAAAACAACCCAATTAGAAAATGGGCAAAAGACATAAACAGATATATCAGCGAACGCACAAAAAAGATGTTCGGCATCATTAACGACTTAGGGGATGCAAATTAAAAGCAAAATGAGACAGCTCTACACACTCAGAGTGGCTCCAATTAAAAGACAAAACCAAAAACTCAAAAACCAAAAAAAGCGCTAACACCAAATGCTGGCAAGGATATAGAGAAACTAGACGATTTACACCTTGCTGGCGAGAATGAAAATTGTACAGCCATTCGGGAAAGGAGCATGGCATTTTCCTATAATTTTAACAACGTGTTTACCAACCAACCCAGCCATTGAACTCATGGATCTCAGAGAAATGAAAACAAGTTTACACACACACACACACACACACACAACTGTATATGAATGTTCACAAAGCTTGATTTGGAATACTAGTATATATTCATAATAATCCAAACCTGGCAACAACCCAAATGTCCTTCAACAGGTGAATGATTCCCCAAAAAAGTGAAAACAAACACAATTCTATATCCTACCTCTGCTATTATACATTCAGTGTCTTTGTTCAAATTGACTCAGGTCTGGGATGATAAATATTTGCATAAAATAAGAATTCCGCCTGTGTTCTACCTAAAGCCATCTGGTGCCCCATCAGTCATACACATAACATACTTTGTAAAAAAGCAGGGGGGGGGGGCGGTGGGAGGGAGTTCTGAGCAAAATGGCCTGAGCTGGCGCACAAAAGCGTGAGGGAGCAGGATGTATTCAGAGCCAAGAGTGACAGGCGCGCAGGGTGCCGGCGGGAGGGGAGGGCAGGAGATGTGCTTGGTGATGAGGCTGCAAAAGAAAGGTCAGGGCAGATTGTGAAGGAAGAGATTGGAATAATCACAGTCCACTCCACTCCTTTTGTTATCTCTTGCTCAGGCAGAAGGACTGGGCAAGTGTCCTGGGGACCGCGCGTTCTCGTTCTCTCCCTCTGCCGCAGAAGTGCAGGCAGTCATGTGTAGCTGTGTTAACACTACACGAGTAAAACCAATCCCCCAGCTCCTTCCAGCTGCACACCTCGCCGCCTCCACTGCTTCCATCCGCTGATTTGCATCCGGGCAGGTTGTGTAAACAAGGCTGTTAGGGGAATATAAATAACCGCAGCCTGGGTTGTGGTTCAGTCGTCTGGTCTGGGGGAATCAGAACTTCCGCTTATCTCCCATGCCAAGGTGGAGCCTCTTAACTGCTCACCGGGTTCTCACCCTCTCCCTCCCAAGATGCCCGTGCTAATCCTTAGCGCTGGATGGCTTCCTCCCGCCCGGATCCTCCTGCCCTCCTGTCTTCGCGACCAGATGCTAGCCCTCTGTGTTGTCAAACAGAGCCAGGCTGTGTGCTCACTTTGCTCGGGAAGGCTGGGCAGGAGGAAAAAGGCTGTGCTCCCTTAAGAGACATTCCCCATCGATACCTTGACCTTCTCAAGGTCAGGAACTAAATCTCATCCAGTCAGGTGGCCCCCAGCGGCTGACCCAGTCTCTGGTTCCTGTCGAGGGAGGTGAACCTCAGAGTCATTCAGAGTCTATTTAGCCTGGAGTCTGGGTCCGATTCTCGCTCCACGGCTCTGGCACGTGGGGCAGGTTCCCTAAACTGTCTGAGTAGTTATGTTACTTTCATCTGCGGAGTCGAGATAATAATTGACCCTTCCCCTTAGGATTATTGGGAGAAGGACATTTAATGCTAAAGGTTTAGCATGTTTCTGGGATATAGTAAGTGCTTAATAAATTATGACTATCTTTAGCCCTATTCCGATGATGCTGGTGATGCTGTGGCTAATGATAGTGCAGACTCACTGGTAATTGATTGATTCAAAGCATTGATACCTATACCCCATGTCTCTGTAGAACCATTTTTTAAAAAAAAAAATTTGTGAGTTTATTGATTTATTTTGAGAGGAGAACAAGCCAGGGAGGGGCAGAGAGAGAGGGAAAGAGAGAATTCCAAGCAGCCTTCATGGGGTCAGCACAGAGCCCGATGTGGGGCTTGAACTCCAGAACCGTGAGATCGTGACCTGAGCCGAAACCCAGAGTCAGACGCTTAACTGACTGAGCCCCCCAGGAGCCCCCCGTAGAGCCATTTCTGCATATTGGTTTAAAATGACAGGAGGAGAAGAGCCCACAGAATAACTGAGAGGCAACTTCTTGGTGATGGTAGAAACCCAGGGCCTAGAGTGAGAAGATTACATCGTAGCAGAAACACTCAAAAGTTACTAGGCTTCTATCAAGTTCTCCACATGGTCGATCCATCACCCAAGGAGCTGGAATCCCAATAACTAACCTCCTGGGGTTCATTTGAGGACCACGCTCGATGACGGTTTTGGAAGTTCCGCGTCGAGAGTTCTATCTTTCAAGACTTCAATGGTAGCAGACAGGTGAGGGGCCCTGGTGATAAGAGGCGTGGAAACACCGAGAAGATGAAAACTTCCCTCTGCCCCGGGGAACATGTAGACACTCAGTCTCTTTCCCGGTGTCTGTCGAGTTCTCTTCCTAATCAGCTCTGGATTCTGGCCTCTCCCTCACCATCCGCCGGTCCCATGGGCCGTCTTCCTGCTCTTTGAACTCTTCCAGCCTGTTCCGCCTCCAGCTCCTGGCCCCTGCTCTCTTTCTCTATCTGGAACACCTTCCCCCGGTTCACAGCTGGCTCCTTGGTACCATTTAGAGCTTATGTGACCGGTGGTCACCTCTCTGAACCTCCTTCCCCGATGCCCAAGTCAAGAATGTCCCCAGGCATTTCTGTCACCCCACCCTCTTTAACGTTCAGCATGACACTTATAATCTGAACCTGTCACATTCACTCATTTGATTATTTGTTTTATCTGCCTCGGCCACTGAAAGGTACACTGCATGAGGGCAGGAACTTTGGGTGCTTTGTCACGGCTCTACCCCAGGGCCTGGGACATACGGGGTTGACCCCAATCCAGGTGTCGAAGGGTCAGAGTTAGGCAGTCGAGGGGACAGAAGACAAGGAGTTACGCTTTCCCTGGAGAAAGTTACCATCTAGATGAGGTTCTAAGATTCACTCAGATTAAATGAGGCACGATACCGTGTGATGGGAAATGAGCCAACCCAACCGTCCGAGCTTCACCGGCAGGTGGAACTTGGGCGGTCACACGGTCTTCTTGCATTTGGAAAAGAGGGCCCAAGAGAAAAAACGTATATATTTATTACCGGGGGTGCTACTCACATCTTATTATTTAACAGGATAAAAACAGTGGAGGGAAGGGGGGCGGTGCAAATGGAAAAGGGCTCTTGAGAACAGCATTGACCATGTCACAAGCATGCAATTAGGGACTGCAGGTTAGCAAGGGGGGGCTATATGCTCTGTGGCAGATTCTATGCTAAGTACATTTATATTCAGTATCTCATTAAATCCTCAAAATATCTCTGTGACGTAGGCTTCCTCCTCCTCCTCCTCTTTATCATAATCTGTATAGTGCAGTCAAGAAGAGAGTCCCTCACTTCTAAAACCCGTTACATTCGCTACAACAGTCTCTTCATTGCCTCTTCTGCCTACTGAGTTCTCCTGCTCCAACTCTGTATCCCTGTTCTGACTACATCCCAAGTTTTAAGCACATAAAAACAAAGAAAAAAATATGTATCAATCCAACAAGTATGTTTTAGAAAGAAGCAGCAGGAGGAGGAATTCACATCATGTATTTCAAGATGTCTTACGCAAGGGTCTAATAAGACAATTTTTTCAGGGAATTTCTTGCCATGCCGAAACCTTGTTCACCAAGATAAACACATCTTTTCTTTCAGTCACGTAATATAGATTATATTATGGACGTATTTCCCTTTTCCCGTTAGCTACCAGGGACCTCGGGATGAAGCTCAATATCTGATCCTGGAAAACATATCCATTCATTCACCCATTCAGTAACAGCCAAAACAAAAGCAAAAACGATACTCAGGTGCCTACACACAGAGATACAGAGACAGACATATAGCATAAACTATTTGTTAAGCACTGTGGTGGCAAATAGATCCACCAGAAGCCTGACAAACGTTCATCCTCTGCTCATTTTAATTTGCCTAAATGTGTCTTCACATTTATTTGGCCTGTTCTCTTTCTTAAATCCGTCCCTTAAACTACTTAGGAGAAATTGGCAGAACATCAACCCGAAATGAGCAAAGTCATACTATCACATTGTAATGACACAGGAATAAAAGTAGTTTGACCTCATGAAGTCCTAGTGGGACAGAAACACGCGTGTAGCATTTTCTGCATGTGATTACATTTTTTTTTTTTTTTTTTTTTAGCATCAAAGACCATTTCTTAAGAGCAGTCTGATAGGCCAGAGAAGCTCGGGGACTCCTGTTTCTTCAGATTGGGAGACGATTCGTATTTTTCAGTTAAGTGATGATGTTAAGTAAATACTGACCAATCATCAGAGGCGTATTTGCTGAGATGCCTTGTGTGGCTGGGGCGTCGGAATGTGTATTTCATCACCGAGTGGAAACAAGCAGCTCTTTCATACCGGTTTCCTGCCAAATCTCATCCCTTGTACCCTGGGAGGGCTCTCGGTCCATCTTTACCCCCACAGCTTTGGTTCAGATTCACCGGGCTATCACTGCAGCTTCCTGAACCTGGTCTCCCCACGTCCGATGCCCAAGCACCACTCTCTGCCACTTGGATCTCTTGTATGTCGTCCCCTTGTGCAAACAAACCCTTTGGTTTCCAAGAATGGCATCTGGGTTTCTTACTTTAGCCCTTCATAATCCTTCACAACCAATCCCACCGGGCACACCACCCTGAAGTCACCCACCCGCTGTGGACTGGCTGGCGGTCCTGTTCCTCAGGTCTAGAGAGAGAAGAAGAGATGGCCGGGATCCCAAGCCTAGAATCTTCCAGCAGCTGCCTCCTATGTTTGCAGATTCCAGAAGCAGAGGAACAGTAGGCTAGGGGCTCAGGCTGCAGAATCCAAAGGTTTCACTACCCGCTGGCCAGGTAAGTTTCAGATTGCCTCACACTCAATACCTAGATTTTCTCCTCGATCACATGGGAACGATAAGAGGACCTAAATCACAGGATGTTATGGTGCGACTTAAATTAGAAAATGCATATGAAATGCTTAGCCCAGTGCCTGGCATATAAGTGGAGCTCTGTATATGTCAGCTATGGTTATGCTTCTCTTATAAGAATCTGCTTCCAGATCCTGTGTGGACTCCCAGCTCTGGTGAGCCATGCCAGACTTCTCGTAAAGCCTGAAGGTTTCTAGTTGACTTCGGGCCTGGGATATTAACTCAAAGCAGACTCGAGCCCATCCTTGAGCCCATTTCCAGGCCCACCTCCCTAATCAAGGGGTGTCCCTTAACATCCCACCATTCTGATGGCACTGGGGGAGGCACAGAAAGTTAAACCCAAGACAAATCTCATCTAGTAGGTAAAGGGAAGGGGGCTGTTCCTAAGAGGTAGGGCCGCTCCAGAACATAGATGCCTCTCTGCAAGCGGAAAGTCCAAGCCTGGCTTTCCACGGCTGCTACATGAACCAAAAGGGGATGAACCTGAAAAGCAAATATGCACGCAAGAGCCAGGAGCTTACTACCGCGGTCTGACCTGCGGGCTGCTTCACTTTCGAGTATGTGATCTGATAACACCACTAATGCTCACCCACATTTCGGCTCCTCCTCTCCCTCCGCCCAGAGAAGTCTGGATCCCCCCGGCCACGTTCCTCCCGCAAACCACACAGTTTAGAACCCGCCAGTGACATACACACAATCTAGGTTTAGATCAACATATCTTTGCTGGAGATTCTCTCGACCTGAACACGTCCAGCTTTCTTTCATCCATTTGCTTAACCAATGATGAAGTCTGTATTGGGTGAGAGGATGAGAGGCTCTAACTGAGATTCGGCGGTACAACGCTGAACAGAATAGACTCAGTTGCTAATCTCATGGAGGTTACAAAAAACAACAACAACAAAAAAACCCCAACAACACAGAAGAGAGAAACAAAGATGAAAAATACAAAAGGAAAAGGTAGGACAGCTGCAGTTAATGAAACTACCCGAACGTCATCAGCAGAACCGTGTGGGAGGTGCAATGTGTTTGTGTTTGGGTGGGAGAGGGTATCAGAAGGACCCTGTGGGGAGGAGTACTTGAGCTGAGACTTGAAAGGCAAGTAGAGTCAGATAGTTGAAGGAAGGAGGCAGGGGTTGCAAGCAGAAGAAACAGCATGTGCAAAGGCCCTGGGGACGGAGCCAGAGAAAGAGCCGCTGAGGCTAGAAAACGGTGGGCAGAGGGCACAGTGGCAGGACCCTGGAGAGGGAGAGATGTCTTATTCACCTTCAAAACACAATTTGAATGTCACTTCCTCTGGGAAGCTTTCCCAGGCTCCTCCCCCACCCCCACCCCATAAGCATTTATTGTCCCTCTTCTGTGGTTCATGTCTCCATTTTATTTGTTTTATGGTATATGTAGGCAATTGTGTTCCATGTCAATCTCCCTGTTACTGAAGCACAAGGAACCTAAGGCAAGGAATTTATCTTATTCATCTCTGCTCCTACACTCCCTCTTACAAGTGCCCAGGACAAAATGACTAGTCAATGGATGTCTGTTGCATTTCTTTCTGGGATAAAGCATCAAAATCTAAGTGACTTAGAACCCAGAGAGGAGATTTTTAGGGGACAAAATGTGTCCCGTGCTTCCTTATCACGGGCCATCACTATTTTTTTTTTTTTCCTGTTTTCTTCCCAGCTGTGTTGCCTAATTAATTCTTATTAACGTTTCTGCGCAGCTACTAATAAAACCGTACCACGGATAACTTGACCGGAAGCTGGCCAGTTTACAGGAGGGAGCCACTGAGCGCGCTCAAGTTTGATAAATAATGAATTCGCGCAGGGCATCCAGAAGCTTGTAACTTAAAAACAAAATATGGGCTATAAGATGGATAGAATCACCTCCGTGATCAGCCCTCGATATCGTTCTACAAAGTACTTCTTGTGAGTAGTGAACTCATTTTCCCCAGACCCCGAGTCTGGTGACAAGGTTGCTATGGCATGGCACGGGGGAGCCAAGATTGGGAAATCTCTCCAGCTGGCCACCAGACGCCCAACTATTTCCTGAATACTCCCAACGTTGTGTGACAGTCTAAGGAGAGAGTAAATTTTGATTCTGAAAGGTCGAGGGTCAGAATACGGGATGAGGCAATGTTTCTCCAGTGTTTTATGGAACACTGTTCTCACATTTGCTATAAACGGATGCGTCATACGAACAAACAACCTGTGGTCCAAAACACTTGGATTCAAACAAACAAACAAAAAACCTACAGTGTTTTTTTTCTTCAAGTCTTTTTTTTTTTATAATTTTTTTAAATGTTTATTCTTGAGAGATCGAGACAGAAGACAAGCAAGACAGGGGCAGAGAGAGACAGAGACACAGAATCTGAAGCCGGCTCCAGGGTCTGGACTGTCAGCACAGAGCCCGACGTGGGGCTCGAACCCACGAACTGGGAGATCATGACCTGAACTGAAGTCGAATGCCTATCTGACTGAACCACCCAGGCACCCCTCTTCAAGCCTTTTAAGAGTCTCTCTTATTCTAATATTATGAATTATGAATTACAGAGATAATAACATGGTCTCCAATGGTTCCCAAATATATTTGAACCATAGATTATTTTTCCAGTATACAGGCATCACACTGACTTGTGATAATGGCTGAAGCAGTTACAAGGTCTGAATATTTTCGTCCCTAAAGTAACCACATAAAATGGAAACCTCCCAGGCTTTAGATTAGAAGGCCTGGGTTCAAGTCCCTGATGAGTCATTCAAAAATGTGTCCTCAGGCGTGTCACTTCACTCTGAAACCTCAATGTCTTTACCTGTAAAGGAAAGTGAAATCATCAGTTCCGATTTCTCTGGCTTAATGAGATGATTAAATATGTTAATAGGCATTAAAGGGCTTTTAAGATGTGTAAGCACCATGTAATTTTTGTTTTTATTATTAATAAACTTCAATGTAAAGACTAAGCATCTAGAAGAGGGTGACAGCAAGCTTACGAGAGTCAGGAGATTGAAGGTAGAACCTAGGAAACCAACAAGGCAGAAGCACATCATGGACTCATGTGTGCCCACCTGTCAGGAGCATGGAAAGTTCCATCTGGTGCTATTGCTTCCTGGACAGTTGAATCCACCTGCTGACTTCTGTCCTAAGGTAGCCCAGGCCTCCGTATGTGGCAAACTCCTATGGCCTTAGCAGGAGCTGAGATTCATCCATAAGGAACCCCCATGACTCACTTGGAAGGTCAAGTCTACCTAAAAGGGCACAAAGTTCAGGGCCGCCTGGGTGGCTCAGTCACTTAAGCATCTGGCTTTGGCTCAGGTCATGATCTCACGATTCACGGGCTCGAGCCCCGCGTCAGGCTCTGTGCTGACAGCTCAGAGCCTGGAACCTGCTTCAGATTCTGTGTCTCCCTCTCTCTCTCTCTCTGCCTCTCTCTCTCTCTCTCAAAAATACATAAATATTTTTTAAAACTTTAAAAAAAAAGAGCACAAAGCTTAGAAGTTTAAGGATCAAGTTGAGTCTGGTGATTTGCTTTCCTAGACCAGATATACACCACCAGCATATCTGATTCTTTAGAGTCTTTGGCAAGAAGGATTGCAAGAAAAATTGCTTATTCTTTGGCCTTGTCTCGAATGCCCAGCTTTACTCCTTCCACCTTTCTTACCTTCACCTTGACCACATGGCTTCTTGAACTACTTCCTATACTCCAGTCTCAACACTCATGTCTGGTGAAGCCCCCAGGAGTGCTAAGAATACCCAAGCACCCCCATTCCTAAGTCCCACTAAATCACTAAGCTGTAACACTGGCCCTGACACCGAACCCTAAGAGAACATCAGAAAGAAGTGACATTCCCTAAACGTCTTTGTCAACTTCCTGGCTTCCTGCTGGAATCTGCCGATAGGGGGCGCCAGAGGGAGGTTAGAAGAAATGAGGAGGAAGGGATCCTTCTCCTGTTTGTGCTGTGGTCAGTCACCAAGGTGGTAGTCGGTCCGGCATGGACCTCCTCTCTTCACTTCTTAGGGCAGTCTCGGTGGGCCTCTTGGGCTTTCTTGGGCCCCTCCTCTGGGCTCCGAGATTCTGTTACCCTAACCTCTCTCGTTTCCCTGCCTGTCTCTAGTGGTAATGGCTACCCTCAGCATTTATTGCCTCTGAAATATTCAAAGTTTCTATTCTCTGTACGACTCTCTAAAACCAGTCTGACGACTTTCCTATGTTAAATTCCCTTTGTTGAAATACACCGGGTGGTTTCTGCTTCCCTGGATGATCTTGCCAGATAAAGTCCATGCAGTTTTCGGTGCCCTCAAACCGGAGGCCCAACAGCCTCTGGGACTGTGTAACTCGACCCTCGGCCCTTTGTAACCATTCTTGTAGTCACAGGCTCCTGTTGGAAATCTAGCGAATGCTGTGCACCCTCTCCCCAGAAACCACATAGTCACACAATTCTGAATACCAATATCAAGGGGTTCACGAATCCCCTCAAGCGCCCCAACCCATTAATTTTCAGACTACACCCAACATATAGAGAGATGAAGATTTCCAGAAGGCCATACAAATTTTCAATCATCCTCAATTTTCAGTGTAACAGGTTTTTAGGCATATACCAAAATTTCCCTGTGTAAAAAGCAATATGACCAAGGCGACTGGGTGGCTTCATCAGTTAAGCCCCTGACTCTTGATTTCGGCTCAGGTCATGAGCTCACGTGGACTAGAGCCCCATGTCAGGCTCGGTGCTGATAGCAAGGAGGCTGCTTGGGATTTTCTCTGTCTCCGCTCTCTATCCCTACCCTACTCTCTCCCAGGCACGCGCGCTCTCTCTCTCGAAATAAATAAACTTTAAAAAGCACTATGAGGACCTTAACAAATGAGTCACAATAGGAATTTGTTGATTCAGTTGATCACTTTGGGCTATCTTACTTGATCTTTGTGACAAATGTTATGTTATCTTGCAGTTTATAAAATGCTCCCTAAGAAATGTTACGGAGAAAGAAGATGTGGTATATATATGCACAATGGGAAACTACCCCGTGATCGAAAAGAATGAAACCTTGCCACTTGCAACAACATAGATGGAACTAGAATGTATCATGCTAAGGGAAAGAAGTCAGTCAAAGACAAGTATCGTGTGATTTCAGTTATATATGGAATTTAAGAACAAAACAGAAAAATATAGAGGAAAGGAAGGAAAAAATAAGATAAAAAACAGAGAGGGTGGCAAACCATAAGAGGCTCTCTTTTTTTAATATTTATTTATTCTGAGAGAGAGAGAGAGAGAGAGCGCGCGCGCTAGTGGGGGAGAGGGGCAGAAAGAGAGAAGGAGAGAGAATCTTAAGCAGGTTCCATACTCAGCGTGTGGGCTTTGGTCCCACAACTGGGAGACCTGAGCCAAAAGGAAGAGTCGGACACTTAACCCACTGAGTCACCAGGTTCCCCCTATAAGTGATTCTTAAATACAGAGAACAAACAGAGGGTTGCTGGAGGGGAGGGGAGTGGAGGGATGGGCTAAATGGGTGATGGGTATGAAGGAGGGCACCTGTTGGGATGGGCGCTGGGCGTTGTATGTCAGTGAGGAATCACTAAATTCTACACCCAAATCAATACTACACTATATGTTAGCTAACTTGAAGGTAAATTAAGAAAAAACAACAACAAAAAAAAGAAATGTTATGTGAACTACTCATAAAACTACCCATGAAGCTAGACATGGCTCAGCCAAGGCATGGATCCCAGCTCAGAGTTTCTTTCTCCTTTATCTTGGAAAAGAGAGAGAGAGAGAGAGAGAGAGAGAGAGAGAGAGAGAGAGAGAGAGAATAATTGATAAAGAAGCTAAGAGATCTGTAAGTCTAGAAAACAGTATTACAGATTTCTCAGTCTTACTTCATATACGTATATGTGACTATATCATATATCCCGGTATCTACAGAAGGTATGGGACTGGTCTACAAGCCTTCTGGAAGCAGATGTATGTGAGGCTCCACATAGGGAGACCTGAACTTACAAGATTAGGTAGATTTTCACAAAAGGAGAATCCATCGTGCAATTATTCTTTTTTTTTTCTTAAGCGTGTGCTTTGGAATAAAATAGACCAGGATTCGAGTCGAGGTACTGCCATTTATCAGCAGTGTGGCCTTATGCAAATTCTTCAACGCTGTCATCTCTAATTTGCTGATCTGTAAAATAGATGCGGTGTTTAACAGAAATTAATATTACGATGAAAAAATGTATGAGCGCGTTCGGCCCAGTGCCCAGGACGCGGCAGGCTCGCAAGGCTCATCTCGCTCCTTCCTTGCCCCATCCTTTCCACATCTTCCCTTTGATCCTACTAGGTAGATTCAGTATATCCCAACTTTCATCCTTGTTTATGAAACCCCAGACTAGGTCACTATCAAAGCAGATGGGCAATTCTCTCCGCGTGGCGGTCGTTATAATACAGACTGTAATCTTCGTATTTTCGACACCTTCTTCCTTTGTTCGGCTGGTAACACTGGAACCTTTTCCAGGGGAGTGACTAATGCGACTCAATTCAATATGGAAACACTTCCGCAGTGTTTTCATTTCCCTGATGAGACTCTTTACTCAGCTTTTCATTCCCACCCCCTCTGCAAGATCCTCTAAGAGGCCTCCCTTAATGGAGTCCCTGCAGTTGTGCTATTCTGTCAGGGGCTCTTCTGAGCACTTCACCAATGACACGGGATTGGGTGAACAGCACAGCTTTTCCAGTTCGTTAAACACTGCTTAACTATTTTTCAAATGTTGTGGCGTCCATAAAAAAAAATCAGAAATGCTTGTGGGGCCAAGCACTGGTTCCATTAATGTTTTACACCCTGAACGTTTTAAGGGATTCATTCAATCTGAAGTCACCTGTCCGCTTCTCTCTAGCAGCGTTTTGATGTTCCTCCAGCCACCCCAAGCTCTCTGGGAAAATCTCTGAATTTCTTCATCCATTTCCATCCATTCAGACACTGTGGGTGACCCTTGGAACTAGATGCCCACAGGCATCTATAAAATAGACCTTCACGGCAGGACCGGCACAGGGAAAAATTAAGAATTTTGTCAACAGTATTGTTGAGATCTTCATAAGTGAAAAGTTGTGGGGGCGCCTGGGTGGTTCAGTCAACCGAACATCTGACTTCGGCTCAGGTCACCATCTCACTGTTTCTGAGTTCGAGCCCCGCGTCGGGCTCTGTGCTGACAGCTCAGAGCCTGGAGCCTCCTTGAGATTCTATGTCTCCCTTCTTCTCTGCCCCTCTCCTGCTCCTGCTTTGTCTCTCTCAGTCTCTCAAAAATGAAAAAACATAAAAAAAAACATAAAGGAAAAGTGAATTCTGTGTGATTTTCTGGGATGAGGGGATGTGTAATAAATGGACTGTTCCCCTGATAAGAATATTGTCTTTATATAGAGTTGTGATCTTTTTTAAATCCTGGCAAGGGTTGAATCTTACCCAAAAGATCCTACTTCTGAGAGCTCATGAGAATAAACGATTCCAAAAGATGAAACCATGGGTTCTCTGGCCGAGACGATAGTTTCAAGGGTCTCTGGAAGGAAAGTTTCTTTGTTCCCATGGAAGATGTGATCTGTACTCTTATTGTACGTGGGTTCTCTGTATATAAGCTAGTTTGTGGCTCGTGTATCCGATGTAAGATCTGCTCAGCAGTCTATCTCCAAACAAAAGTGCCCAATTACACGTGGAATATTTCTCAATCATTTTCTTCATTCCTTGGTGAGTAATTACCATGAAAAAAATGAGGGGAGAGGGAAACCCCAAATCCACCTACTTCTCTTGTACCCTCCCCTTAAAGAGGAATAATATCTTTAAAAACAGGCACGTGCACACACACACACACACACACACACACACAGAGATTTCTAGGGTGCCTTGCTAAGCCAGAACCCAACTTCCACCCTTCAAATGTCTTAACCTTGTAAGGAAGCACACGTCTCCAGAAAACTGATCAAGATTGAACCCTACTATCAGAAATTTCAGAAATAATGACAGGGCAATTAAGAAAATGTCTTGGGAGAGGGCCCTGTCCTTCCTTGCATCATACAACACGGAAGCCCTTTACTGAGAAAAGCACTCTCCGAGAGACCAGAAAACCGGGGATCTAAATTTCAGCTCCCTTATTTGCTAGCTGCGTCACCTTGAGCTTCGCACCGAACCACTCTGAACCTTGGAATTTTCATGAGGGAGAAGAGAAGAGAATTTCCGGACCAAATTAGATGGTGGATCTTTCCAAAGACTTTGGGATTTACCAAGTACACTACATTAATAACAATCTTGTGACACAAACCAGGAGGATCAGCTTGTTCCCACCTGAGAGACTGAAGAAATCGAAAGTCAGAAAGATAAAATTACTTTTCTAATGATTCAGAACTAGCAGGAGGAGGAACTGAGACTCGTAATCACACACCCTTTTAAAGATCTTTGGGTCGGAACGCCCCGCCTTTCTCCTGCAAAGGAAACACATTTAGCTACAACGTCACTTTCCCGTTTCTCGGGGTTACTTGTTTCATTTTGTTTTTATTCTGATAAGAACATCCAATAATAGGAGATCTACTCTCCACAAAATTTTAAGTGTTCAGTATGGTATAGTTAATATAGGAAGTGTTGGACAGTAGCTACCCAGAACTTACTCATCTCGCGTAACTGGAACTTGCTACCCTTCTGGCCACCTCCTCCCCCAGCCCTCCAGCCCTTGGCTACCTTCATTCCACCTTCTGCTTCTAGGACTTTGACTATTTCAGATACCGCAAGGTGAGTGAAGCCATGCAGTATTTGTCGTTCTGCGACTGGTTTATTTCACTTCGCGTAACATCCTCGAGGTTCATCCACGCTGGTGCATGTGGTAGAATTTCTTTTTTAATGTTTAACCAGCTCTTTGTTTTGTTGGTTTTTTTTTTCTACCGTGTTTCTGTGTTCTAATTCATTTCTTTCTGCTCTAGTTTTTATTATTTCCTTCCTCCTGCTAACTTTAGGCTTACTTTTTTCCAGATGCACGTGAGAATGTATAATCAGTTGTGGAACACTCTGTATATGTCTGTTAAGGTCTACTTGGTCTATAGCATTGTTCAAGTCTTCTGTTTGCTTATTAATTTTCTGTCTGGATGTCCCGTCCGTTATTGAAAGTGGAGTGTCGAGGTCCCCATCCTTATTGTATTGCTATATATCTTTTCTTTCAGTTCTGCCAATGTGTGCTTTGTATGTTAAGTGTTCTGATGGTAGGTGCATGTATAGTTACAATTGTTATATCTTCTCGGTGAATTGACCCTTTTATCATTATACAATGTCTCTTTTTTGTCTCTTGTAAAGTTAAGTTGCTATCAACTTAAAATAGGCTTTTATAACTGTAAGATGTTTTATGTAAGCCCCATGGTAACCACAAAGAATGTACCTGTGGAACATACACAAAAGCTTCAAACGAGACAAGAATCAAAGCGCATCAATAAAAAAAAAAATCAATGGAACACAAAGAAAAACAGCAAGACGGGAGGAAGGGACAGAGGAGCCCCAAGGCAGACAGAAAACAATTAACAAAATGGAAACAAGAAGCCCTTCCCTGTCAATAATTACTTTAAATGTAAATGGATGAAACTCCCCAATCAAAAGATACGGAGCACCTGGACAGACGAAAAATACAAATTCAACTAAATGCTATTTGCAAGAGACTTGGTTTCGATTTCAGGATGTACATAAGCTGGAAGCAAAAGGGTGGAAGAAGACGTTCCATGCAAATGGGAACAAAAGGGAACAGAGGCGGCTGTGCTTCTATCAGACAAAATAGACTTCAAGTCAAGGAGCTGTCACGGCTGCCTTGTCGACGCTTCCCCACAAGCCTCCCAGGATGCTGAGACACACAGAAGAATTCAGCTGCTTCAGGTAGAGCAAAGCAGTGGGAAATTTTTATTTACCTGAACTCATCTCGGCGTGCTATAAAAGCACTCTCTGCTCATGGAAGTGTTATTCCCGGAGCAGGACGTTTTTGGCATAACCAACTGGGGGGTTGGCAGGCTCCGGCTGCCAGCAAGGGATGAAGCACGACACAAGGATGTGGAGACGTCTGAAGACACCGTGCCTGGGGCGCTAGGGTGGCTCGGTCAGCTAAGTGACCGACTCCTGGTTTCCGCTCAGGTCACGATCTCCCGGGTCTGTGAGTTCAAACCCCGGGTCAGTCGGGCTCCGCACTGTCAGCACGGTGCCTGCTTGGGATTCTCTCTCTGCCCCTCCCACTGTCTCTTTCTTTCTCAAAATAAATAAATAGACTTAAAAAAACAAAAAACAAAAAAGACACGTGACTTTACGGTAGAAATAAAAGCTGAAGGTTTGAAGGTTTCTGTTTCAGGCCACCTCCAAAGATTTGCAAACCCCTATCATCAAAACAATCGCGTCAAAGTGTTCCGTTCCCATTCTCTCAACCTCCCTTTCCAGTAGGTGGGATTTTATAACCCCCGATGGACCTCGCTTCTCCAGAAGCCCCCTTCACACCCCTGCACCTTCCCAGGGCCACTCCCCCATCCCACACTCTCTGGGACTTGCACACATGACCCGGGCGTCCAAAATGTGTTCCCAAACCCATCTCCTTTACCTCTGTTCCCCTCATCCCTGCTCTCTTCGCCCTTCCCCCAGTATCCTTATTAGTTCTGCTATGGAGGGAGCCGCACAGTATTTATGCCCCCGAAATAAGAATAATAATAATCTGGGTAACCTAAGCACACACTAGGCAGTCAACCAATCCTGGGTTAAAACAAAAGTGGAATGAGCTGCAAGATGCTCTTTCCACAAAAACACCCCTGCTATTAGAACGCATGCCTGGGTCTCTCCTGGGGTCCACAGCCCCTGGTGCACCAGAGCGGCACACGCCCGTGCTGCCCAAGGGGAGTGCAAGCCGTGTGCCAGTGTGTGAGGCAGAGCTCAGTTCCCCAACGGGCAGAACGTCCCTTGGCTTCAGAGCCCGTGGCTCCAGGAGCTTCGGCTGCAAGATCAAGGACAGGCACACGGGATGCGAGCGGGAAGAGGAAAATACAGATCCAGACAAGCGGAAACACAAGTGGAAGAAGGGAGCCGGGCGGAGCAGGAGGGTGGAAGGAGGGACTCAGACCGGAGGCTCCCCTGTGCTCCCCCAACTGCGAGAGCTGCAGAGTTTGCTGAGAAGGAAGGCAGCTCAAGTTCATAAACCACATTCAGAACCTGGAGAGCCTGTGTTCAGGAATGATTCATGCAAATCGGTTAAAAAGCTGATGAAACCGTTTCTTCCCTCAATGTGGAAAGTCCAGGCAGGGGAACCTGAGCACTGGTGGGCCCAGCCCGGCCCAGCCAGGGTGAGGGGCAGAGAGGCCGGTGGGGCATCTCAGAGACAGGATGGCTTTAGCGGCCGGCACTTTCCCTCGGGGCAGAGCTGGGGTCAGATCACCACCGTGTGCCCTCAGGCACACCACTGGCCTCTCGTTGCAACGGACTTCCTGAGAGGCCCCAGCCCCACAATGAAGATAAAATGTGTTCCTCCTAAGATTGGTGCCAGAGTTAAATGGAATCTTGCAGAGCCTGCCATTCAGAAAATAAACACTCAATAAAAATGAGACAAGTCTTAAGTTCATTTGGGAAGATATCCCAGAGGCTTCTGCAGAGATGAAGAGGGAAATGGTATAATAATGATCTCCATTCATGAGGCTTTATGGGTTTTAAAAAGCCCTTTGAATAAAGAACTCCTACAACTCAACACCAAAAAATATAATCCAATTAAAAATGGGCAGACGACATGAACAGACATTTTCTCCAAAGAAGACATCCAGATGGCCAATGGACACATGAAAAGATGCTCCGCATCACTCATCAGGGAAATGCAAATCAAAACCACAATAAGATGTCATCTCACACCTGTCAGAATGGCTAAAATCAAAAACACAAAAAAACGATAACTGCTGGCGAGGCTACGCAGAAAAAGGAACCCTCGTGCACTGTTGGTAGGAACGCAAACTGGGGCAGCCACTGGGGAAAACCCGTATGGGGAGGCTCCTCAAAAAAAGTAAAAATGGAATTACCTTATAAGCCAGCAATCACACTACTGGGTATTTACCCAAAAAAATCTGAAAGCACTAATTAGGAGGGATATACGCACCCTAGGTTTCTTGCTGCATTATTCACAATAGCCAAGATATGGAAGCAGTCTGAGTGTCCATCAGCTGGGGAATGGATAAAGAAGATGTGATACATAGAGAGAGAGAGGTATATAATTCAGCCATAAAAAAAGAACAAAACCCTGCCATTTGCGACAACGTGGATGGACCTAGAGAGTATGATGCTAAGTGAAACAAGCCACTCAGAGAAAGACAAATACCGTGTGATTTCATTTAAATGTGGAATTTTTTAAAAACTTTTTTAATGTTTATTTATTTTTGAAGGAGAGAGAGACAGAGCATGAGTGAGGGAAGAGCAGGGAAAGGGGAAGACACAGAATCTGAGGCAGGCTCCAGGCTCCGAGCTGTCGGCACAGAGCCCGACGCGGGGCTCGAACTCGCAAACTGTGAGATCATGACCTGAGCCGAAGTCGGGCGCTCAACTGACTGAGCCACCCAGGCGCCCCTATATGTGGAATTTAAGAGACAAAACAAACTAAGTGGGGAGAAGGGACAGAGAGATAGCCCAAAAAATGGACTCTTAGCTATAGAGAGTTGGGGGGGGTTCCCAGAGGGGAGATGCGAAGGGGAGTGATGGGGATTAAGAGCCCACTGACCATGAGAAGCACTGAGTATGGAATTACTGAATCACTACATTGTGCCAGAGAAGAGAAGAGAAGAGAAGAGAAGAGAAGAGAAGAGAAGAGAAGGAGAGGAGAGAAGGGAAGGGAAGGGGAGAGGAGAGGAGAGGAGAGGAGAGGAGAGGAGAGGAGAGGAGAAGAGAAGAGAAGAGAAGAGAAGAGAAGAGAAGAGAAGAGAAGGAGAGGAGAGAAGGGAAGGGAAGGGAAGGGAAGGGGAGAGGAGAGGAGAGGAGAGGAGAGGAGAGGAGAGGAGAGGAGAGGAGAAGAGAAGAGAAGAGAAGAGAAGAGAAGAGAAGAGAAGAGAAGAGAAGGAGAGGAGGGAAGGGAAGGGAAGAGGAGAGGAGAGGAGAGGAGAGGAGAAGAGAAGAGAAGAGAAGAGAAGAGAAGAGAAGAGAAGGGAAGAGAAGAGAAGAGAAGAAGAGGAGAGGAGGGAAGGGAAGGGAAGGGAAGGGAAGAGAAAGGAAGGGAAGAGAAAGGAAGGGAAGAAAAAGGAAGGGAAGGGAAGAGAAGAAGAGGAGAGGAGAGAAGAGAAGAGAAGAGAAGAGAAGAGAAGAGAAGAGAAAAAAGAGAAGAAAAGAAAAGAAAAGAAAAGAAAAGAAAAGAAAAGGAAAAGAAAAGGAAAGAAAAGGTTGTCAGTTTTCTTCCCTGCATGGATGGGAAGCTTGGCCTTTGGGGGGTTGCCAGAGCATGATAAGAGGGGTGTTGAAGTCTGGAAAGAAATGTTCAGACTAGTTTTTTGCTTCCTCTTTCCCTCTGCACTTGGAGAACTCCTCTTCATGTATTTATTGCCTGATTGGCTCCTTTGTTCCTCGGACCTCTTTAGATCCTCAGTTTGGAGCAAGTCCCCTTGTTATCTGTGTCAGCTGGGCCTGAGTCAGGGTTCGGCTCAAGTTGGGGGGACTTTTATCCTGGCTTCCTGTGGGAGATGGCTGAACTGTACAGTGTCACCAGTGTCGCGGGTGATGTGTCTCCATTCTTCACGGAGGAGAATTCAGAGACATGGCGGCCTATCAGCGCACGAGAAGAAAGAGATCGGGAGTGAGGGACGGTTAGTAAATTGAAAACGAATCTGGGTGAAGTAACATTTGTTGAAGACCCAGTCAGATTTTATAGACTTACCAGTTGACGAACTGTGAAAGGGAGGCTGTGTCTTTTGCTGAAAAAAAAAATCCCTTAATAAATGCTTAGGATGGGGACGGAGTCCCAGTCTCGAACGTCAGCTGGTGCCAACATATCTGAGAAGAGATCAATGACTCTTTCTAGAAGAGGGAATAATTTGGGGGCTCCTTGCCAATCTGGGGTTGTAAGGCGAAGAGAAGACAGCAGAGGAAGGCTGTGTGCATGGGGGAGGCTAGGAGCCGTGGGTGTGGATTTCCCCTTACACATACACACACAGACACACACACACGCACACACATTTCAAATCAGTATCAGTGTCTCCCTAACTCCCAAGTACCTGGAAAGAGAACTATTTGTGACTTTTGGAAAAACGGAAGAAAACCATCGGGGTCGACACGACGGCCAGGAGCCTGTTCTCAAGGATGCAGGAACTCTGCGCCCCAGGTAGTACCACGGATGCAAACACTCCAGGAATTCCCAGATATCCTGGCAAGAGCTGTGGCTATCTCCAAGATGCAGGAGGAATATGCCACCACCCGCTTTCTCCGCATCTCAGAGCAGCTGACAATTAGAACAGGATAATGGATTCATCTCATTTAATGGCCATCGCTATGCCGTGCAGTACATTATCATCCCCATATTATTGACGACGCGAGAAAAGCACTCAGGGGACCCTCTCGCACAGCTAGTTAGAGGCACACCTGGGGCTAGAACCCTGGCCGCCTGACCACCAATCCCGTCCCAAAGGTAACTTAGATGCCACGTGCTGACCGAGGTGCCTTGCAGGCACTAACTCATTTAATCTCTATTTGCTGCGTAGGAAACTGGATGACAGAGGGATGGGTGGTTTTCCCCGGGACGTGCAGCTGGTAAGCGAAGAGCCAGGATTCAAGCACGTGCAGTCGGTGACAGCCGGCACGAGTTTAACCCACGAGGGGGCCCCACCTCTGCCTTCCCACCACGTGCTGCCCCCTCCAACAAACCGCCGTTGCCTGCTCCTTGCCAGTATGGAACAACAGCCTTGTTTTCCTCCTGGCTTAACTGTGATCTCCCCGCAGCCGGTTATCAGTTTATATCTCCCTGCTGCTGGCTGCTGCGTCTGTTTTAGACTTTCATACCTCCCATCCCCTCACGCTCAGATGTGCATCCGGTTTACGAGAGGCCCGACCGATGGCTTGTGCTGTGTATTTCAAAAATATTTGCATTAGGGATTCCCAAACCCCAACTGGTGGAAAATAAATTAGCAGCTAAAAACGCCTTGGGTGGCAGGTCAATAGCTTCTGAAAGATACTAGACACAACTGTTTGGAGCTTTTACTAGAAACTCGTCCAACCATTCATCCCCTGATTTATTCATTCCACACAGTTTTCTGGAGCTTCTGCTATGACAGGAGGAGGTGGGTAAGATGCAGGAATGATGACACCCAGCCTGGTCTGCAAAGAGTTCACATCCTCCCAGAGAAGGCAAAGCCCTTGTCTAAAATGGAGAGCTTTATAAGAGCGCTTCTTAAGGAAGCAGGCTGCCTCAAGAGGCAGTGAGATCCCGGTCAATGGAAGGATCCTAGAAGTCAGATGACTCCTCGTAAAGGATGGTACTCTTGGAATCCAAGCAGCGGGTGTCGATTTGGGCCTGACTTGAAGATCCTTAAAAGTATTGGGGCACCTGGGTGGCTCAGTTGGTTAAGCGTCCTCCGACTTCAGCTCGGGTCGTGATCTCACGGTTCGTGGGTTCGATCCCCGCATCAGGCTCTGTGCTGACAGCTCAGAGCCTAGAGCCTGCTTCGGATTCTGTGTCTCCCTCTCTCTCTCTCTCTCTCTCTCTGCCCCTCCCCCACTTGTGCTCTGTCTCTTTCTTTTTCTCTCAACAATGAAGAAAGTTTAAGAAATAATTTTTAAAAAGATCCCTAAAAGTATTAAGATTCTATAAAAATAAAGCAGAGCCAGTCAAATGCTATAATGCCAAGATCTGTCAGTTGTAGTAGATAGAACACAGATCATGGAAGAATTAATTCCATCTAGTGGAAATAGGGAAGGGAAAAGTTCACAGGGTGTGGGAGGCAGTGAACAGAGCATTGTTTAATTTGAAGTCAACATATCCATAGCTCTCAAGGCCCCTTGGCTTTCCAATTTACTGAAGCTCTGTGATTTTAGTGTCCTAATCTCCAAGAGAGGGTTAATGAGGCCCACCCTACCCATTCCTCCCTGCTGCTGGGAGCGTCACATGAGATGATGTATAAAGTAGTTTGTAAACTAAAAAGTACCATGCAACTATAATGCCAAATCCGAAACCTAGTGCCAAGGGACCTAACACTGACGGCAAAATTTCAGGCATCACTAGGCACGATGCATCCTTTAACTGAGAACTTTCCTGGGACTCTCGGACCACAACACATACCATCAGTAACAGAATGTCCTTCTTTATTCACTGAAATTCTGGTCTAGCGTCACTGTGTCCCTGGTGGCTTTGGGCAAGATCGTTCAATTCCTTCTTCCCTTTTACCCGCTCAGCAGAAGTGGGGGTAATTGTCGGTCTTTGCAAAACCTATTTGTTACCCAGCCACATAAAGATAAATAGCCCCCTATCCTCTGAGGTCAAATAACAAGATTCTCCATTGCTTTTACTCTCTATATCACCTGACGCAGACTCAGGGAAAAGGGCAGGTGTGGAAAATAAATGTATGTTGATATATGCACAATAAGCTAAGGATAAGAGAGACATGGAAACGGAACTATCAAGGAGACGTGAGTGACATTTCTAAGTTCAGTTCAGCACTTAGCATGGACCAGATCCTATGGCAGGCAATGCTTGGGGACGCCGAGCTCACTAGGACATAGCATCTGCTCTCAAGGAGCCCACATGTTGATGAACACTCTGAAAGTGACCAAGAGAGGGGCGCCTGGGCGGCTCAGTCGGTTCAACGTCCAACTCTTGACTTCAGCTCAGGTCATGATCCTAAGGTCATGGGATTTGGTGCCTCATTGAGCTCTGCGTGGAGTGTAGAGCCTGCCTGAGACTCTCCCTCTGTCTCCCTTGGCCCACCTCCCCCTCTCGTCCTCTCTCGATCTCTCTGAAAATTAAAAAAAAAAAGTGACCAAGAGAATAGACTAGATTAAATGGGTTGTGACTCAAGATAACTCCCCCAGTCCTAGAACTGATCCTCAGTCTAGTTGCTCTGTTAAGACATCATACTGCTTATGATGCATGCATACTGCAAAGGATGCATGTGCCCATCGTTTGTCCGCACTAAATGAAAACCCATAAAATATTGCTTTAAAACCTGTTGGAAATGCTTGCCTCCTACCCACCAGCTATTGGAAAGTCCTAATAAAAAAATGAAAGAAAAACAACATTCAACCTCTTCGATGAGTCACTGATGTACTAATTATACAGCGACTTTATTCTGCAACTTACATAGTGAAAAAAAAAATACTTGAATACATTATATTATTTTATCCCAAATCAGCTAATGCCTTCTTTTTGACCTTGCTTGGATTTGGAATAATTGTCTTACTGGAATAGTTGTCTTCCAGAACAGAGAGATACAGAGATTTGTGACTAATGACTTTCAGGTGGAATTTTAATTTTATTTATAATAAGAAAACAAGATACGGTGGTCACATAGAGCTGATGTTAGTAGGTTCCGTGTATTATCCCCAGGAGTTGTTTTTTTTTTACCTCTCTCTCTCTCTCTCTCTCTCTCACACACACACACACACACACACACACACACACACACACACAGTGTAACAAGACCGAAAGGCTCCAATAGGCTGGAAATTGACTCCGTGCTGATTCAGACAGATGCAGCAGTGTAGGGCATGGGGAAGTTAGCTGTCAGCAGAAATCCACCTGTAGATTTCCTGTTCATTGCCTATTGTTTACCCATAACACCAGTCCCCACATCTTCATGGAACCCACCAGGGGCACCTGGGTGGCTCAGTTGGTTAAGTACCACACTCTCGATTTCGGCTCAGACCACGATCTCACGGTTCGAGCATTGGAGCCTCCAGTCGGGCTCTGCGCTGGCAGTGTGGGACCTGCTTAGGGGCTGGCTGTGCAGAACCTGCTTGGGATTCTCTGTCTCCCTATTCTGTGTCCCTTCCCAGCTCGCATGCTCTCTCTCTCTCTAATAAATAAAATAAACAATAAAAAAACCCAGAACCCACCCTACAGCCACATGCTTCATGGCAAGTTGGCCACATCCCACTCTCGTTGCTGTATCCCAACTAGCATGAGCCAATCAGGGAAACCAAATCTCCTTGCCCATGATCAGCTAACCAATAGGCATGTGAGTAGGCTGCTTTGCCCTGGGGCTTCTAGACAAGAATATCCTATTCCAAAGAAAGAAAAAGCAGAAGATGGTACCTTTATGCCTCTGAATATGGTATGTCTGAAAGTGATGCCTGGAACCTCTAAAGCATCTTAACCTTCAGAGAATGCAGCCAATACATGCAGCCAAGACCATCATAGAGAAGTGGTCCAGGAGCACGTGCAAGCCTCTCTACCTTTGGGCTTCTCATTATGTGAGAGAAGATGTATCCTTTGGCCCCAAGCCATCTTGATTTGCACTCTCTGTCACCCCAATCCTTCTAACCGGTATGCCTATCACATACCGCTAATGAGTTTGCTCCTCACTGACATTGAACCCTATCGGTAGCGGCATGGGAGCAAGCAGCCCACTAGCCTCCCAGTGGAGCCTCCCAAGGCCTCCCACGAGGGGGTTATGTGAGTGGTTTGAAACGTATTATATCCCATTTGCGGTAGTGTTCACAAGGGTCTCTGCACAGAACACTCCTGGAACCATGGACCCTCCTCCCCCCAAACGTCGTTATCACTACACATAAAACCCAAAAGATCCTGTGGGGCGGAACATGGATTCGAGCCCACATTTGTCTGACCCCAAAGTCACACTGCTTCTGAGTGCTTGCTTGTCAAGTCCAATATAAGAACGTGCAGTCAGGAGGCTGAACGTAGGTCTGCCTCTTGGGGGCTGTGTGACCTTACGCATTGGCTCCATCCAGCTGAGCTTATTTTCTCCACCGCCAAATGCAGACGAGAATAATCTCTGCCCATTCCATCTTCTCTGGCAGAGGGGAGGAGGGTCCAATAAGAAAATGATTTGGGAAGCGTATCACAAGTCTCTGCCATCATTATCGTGTGCAAACACCTGCTCTCCCCAAGGCATTCAGCCTGATATCCCTTCGCTCCTCTGGGGTAAGCTCGGGATAGCAAAGCCATAGTGTGACTGCTGTCACCCGTCCCCAGTCTGCCCCCAGAGGGGCACCCAACCAATGATGGTCCTCTTTTCCCAGGGTCTTCCTTTATGGCGTTAGCATCCCACTCAACCCTCTGCTCTGAGGAGCCTGTATACATCAGCTAAAGTTGGTCCCTGGGTTAAACCCTCTCAGGACTGGTGGATTATCCTTCCAGTAGATACTGGACGTATCCAGTAGATACTCGCTACCTTCTTCCCACATGCCTTCTCACATTTCTTTTTAGTAATAGAAACCTAACTTTTTAGTGTGGAACACTAACACCCAGAAATGAAAGCCTATAATTTTTAGACCCTTTTGCAGCTAGTGGTAGCCATTCGAGCAAGCTCTGGCCAATGAGTATAAGTGAGCGTTATGCGGAAGTTCCAGAAAGGCTGCTTGAAGTGAGCTGACTCATCTTGGAGCGTGCCCTTTCAGCCTTTCTGCCTTTTGAGTTTTTACAACTCACATTATGAATGTAATGGTTGAAGGCCTAGATGCCATATATAACCATGGAGTTGACTGAAAATGGAATTAATACCCTAGGATGGTGAGGAAGAAAAATGGAAACCTATATTCTTGACAACACCTTTGAGCCGTTATCACAGTCATGAAAACCGTCTATCCTCAAACTTCTTTCATATGAAAGAGAATAATCTAATCTAATCTACTCATCTAATCTAATAATCTACCGGACTGCTCTAATAATCTAATCTAATCCCCACTACTTTGGGGGTCTCTACTTCTCATAGATAACCCCAAGTCCTGGCTCATTCATAGCCCAACTCAACCTGCTTTCTTTGGCGAGTAAATAAATAGAACTATGTAAAGGGGAGTATATACCAGGATTCACAGTGAAGCACTCAATCCACAGAATGTTGTTCTGAAATATTTTGAAGATGTTGCGAATAAAACTTTGCCTGGTTGTTTAGCGCATAAGCCTTATGATATTTAGCTATCTATAGAATCTAAATGGGAGAAGAGAATAATATATCCATCAACATCTACGGATATATATCACACTATTGCTTATTGAGTGCCTATCATGAGAGTTATCTTGTATTGTCTCCAATTATTACAAAAATACAGTGAGATAGGTATCATTACCCCCATCTTGTAAGTGGTGAAACGGAGGCTCAGTGAGGTAGGGTAAATGCTCCAGTTTCGAATAGATAATAAAGGACGGATCCAAGATTTGAAGCAAGCGTGTTTTACCAAGGGCTGTGCTCTTTCCATGGCACCACAGAAACTGAGTTAATTCTAACCTCGGTTGGCCAGATAGCAAAACATCCCAACAGGTATTGAAAGACTATACAACAACCGGAAGTGCAACAGACAAAATCGGTAGGAACAACCGTGCACACTTGATGATTTTTTAAGCGCCAGATTTGAAGAGCATGAAATGCATGAGTCATGGCTTTTAGGGAGCAGATGGTTAGTGGTCTGTGTTATTTCAGCAACCAAGTTTGGAGCCAGCTAAGAAGAACAATAAAACTCGGTCTCATGATGCCTTATCTTCAGTGTCTCACTCCCCCTCGTAGCTGCTGCATCAGTTTCTCTCCTCCAGGATGGCCATTCGATGGAATGGCCTTTCATCAGACCGATCTTACGAAAGGCATTCCAGGTGATCTTTTGTTTCCACTAACATTCCATGGATTTTGTACGGTCCGTGCCCTAAAAAACCGTTTCGTCAGAACTGTGGGGGAAAAGACATAAGGCCATGTCTCAGTATCGTGGGCTCTGAGTTTTGAAAATCATCACTTACAGAGTCTCGGGGTTGGGATGATATTGGAGATAATAATGAAAGCTGGCACTTTTTCTGTATTCACTCTGGTCCAGATATTTTGCATGGCTATCGTATTTAATCCCCAGTCAGCACCATAAACTAAAGGGCGATCGTATTCCCCGATTGACAAATATCAAAGCAACATGTACAGGGGTCAGTGACTGGCCTTAGAAGGGGAAAGTGTTAGATCAGGGATTTATGCCCAAACAGTGACCTTGAAAGAGGTCTTGAAATCTCAGTAGGTATCATTATTTAAGGCAAGCTCAAAGTTATACAAATAACGTTCAGATATCATTGGCTTAATATAATCAAGGTTTACTGCTTATTCCTCTTCTGATTAATTGACAGCTAGCCAGGGTCTGGGCTCCATGGAACCATTCAGGTACCCAAGCTTCTTCCATTGAATGACTCCAGCATCTTCTGTCACCATGGAATCTTCCTCTGGATCTCCAAATGAAGGATAGGAGGTGGTGAATTATCCTATTTTCTCTATCACAGTAGATTTTGATGTTAGTGTGGGTATGGAACGGGGAGGGATAAGGAGATGCCAGGGAAAGGGTGAACCTTGAGCAGAAGCATAGTGGTCTGAAAAATACTCGTCAAATTTGGGGAATCCCAAATAATTTAATATGGCAGAAGCCCAAGTTGGTGGTTTGAGTGCCGAGTTGAGGAGCCAGATAATTTAGGGACCTGGAATATATACTAAGGAGTTTGGACTTTATTATATAGCTAAAGGAAAGCTTTTAGAGGATTTTTAACTAATGGAAAACAGGATTATATTTGGAATTTAGAAAAGTCATTCCATGAGCATCATAGTTGGTGATTGGAGAGAACAAGACAAGAGGCCAAGGGTTCAGTCAGGGTAAGATTGAATCATAGATATAAGATGTCATAAGGATGCTTGCAATGAGGTCAGAAAGAGAAGATGGGTGGTAGGAATTAGATTAGGGAAGTAAAAGTATAAAATTGTAGGAGTTGACAAGTGGTCACCTTCTCTTTATTATCCAATTCAGTTTTGCAGTGGAGGTAATTATTATCTCCATTTTATAGATGAAGAAACTGGCCTCAGGGTAGCTGAAGGACCTGCCAAGGTCACACAATTATCGGATGTCTGAGGCAAAAGTCCATCCACGTCCAACTCTACGACTCATGTGTCTCCACTTTGTCATCTACAGCGAGCCATATGTATGTTCACGAGCACTTTCTGCTACCCTCCCTTTTCCAGGAGAAAACATTCCAGATTCCTGCAATAATGCCTTGTTTCACCCACCCTAAGCATCTTCAATCTTCTGGTCACACTCTAAAAGAGATACATTTCAGATAACCCCGTCCCACTTGGGTAAAGAAGTCCCTCCCTGAAACCACTTCTTTAGTTATGAGGTAACATATTGAAGCAGAAGCTATTTCGCTGCTTTTCCAACTCATCAAAAATGCATAAAACCCAAATAGCTCACCAGGACTTTCTAAAGTATTTTTATTCTTTTGCTTACATTACTGCCCAAAGGTGCGAGTGGCCTCACTTATAAAACTTGACGAACCATTAGTTGTTTCAAAATACCGCTAACTCTTTGCTTGAATTGGGTGGGTTCCGCCAACCCATGTGTAGGTGGATACACGGTTGTATAAATGGGTTCTTTTGTACCTATGAAATCGAAATTCTTTTTCATATATGGGGCTATGGTATACTGACTGGTAAGTGCATTAAACAAGTAAGCGGTAACAGTCCCTGACAATGGTTTTGAAGGGGAGGAAAATAGATGACTTGGATCCCGGCTCATGAAATCCCTAACAGTAAAAACCTCCGCCTTGTCTTGTTTTTCCATTATCAATGAGTGGTATCTATCAATTCCCACCCGGTTGTCAGGCCACAAAACTGGGACTCATGCTTAATTCATCTCTCTCGCTCATCCCTCACATTTAATTAATCATCAGATTGATTCGGCTTCCGAAAACACTGCAAAGCCGAACCGTCTCTTATTCCCCCAGTTCCCCACCCCCCCGCCCCGCCTCCCCATCCAGCCCAGCCCATGACACAATCCCTTCTTCACTGGCTGTAGCAAGCTCCTAATTAGGCTCCTTGAGTTTTGTCTTGCCACCACCTATTCTCCCCTCCCCAGCCAGACTGCAGATCGGGCCAACCTTCTAAAGCGTCGGTCTGTTTTCCTCGTATACCTGCTTGGAACTCTCCAGGGTCCCTGTTACCTCCAAATATGCTCAGGCACAGCATGCGTTTATCTGCTCTCTGCTCGGGCTTATAGCTTCAGCCACCTCGTCCCCACCTCGCTTACGAGCTCTGCTCCAGCCGAACAGAACACGTCCCCATCCTCCAAAAATAGCTTGTCTGTTGTCACCTGCAGACTTCTTCACTTGCCCTCCCTTCTGTCTGCAACACTTCCACTTACCTCTGCTCTTTCTTGCTAACTCCTGTGTATCCTTCGGATCCCGGTTTAGCTGCCTTCCATAAATCCTCCCCTGACCTCCAAGACTGAGTTTGAATTCTAGCACCTTCTGCTTCCTCTATTTACTCCGCCGATCTCTGGTACCTAGCGGTGTTTTCTGACACGGTGTCGCCCCGGCCAGAAATATCTGGGGGATGGCTTCAATGACCGAAAAACACAAACAAAGCCTTCTTTAGAAAAGAGGAGACGCAGCCAAGAAAGACCTTGTCTGCCCTTAGGATCCATGTGCTGTGTTTAATGGAAAAGATCTCCAAGGTAAAATATGCTCCGGGTGAAGTTCAAAACATAACTGAAAAAATCCAGAGGTGGACAATTGAGGTAAAAGAAGCCAGTTTAGGCTGAGATTCACTGGCAAAGTTCCTTCAGTCCTGTCCCACGAACCAGGGACAGGGCTTCAGTCAGTATTTCATTCATTCATTCATGCATGCATCACTCCCTCACTCATCCAGTCTCAGAGTGATGCTGAGACCAACTGTGCTAGGAGCATTGAATTCTAAAGGGATTTCTAAAGAACGTATACATTTCAAACATATAATTTATAAAGAAAATGCAGAAGAGTCATGACAGAGATATGTGGACAAAAGTCTACCTAACTCGACCTGGGGGAGTCAGAGACGCCTGCTATGGACACACAAGGGCTGCCTCCTGTCCTAATCTTAGCTGCCAGTTTTTGCCTTAATCTTACCCTATTTCCAGGATGGCCGTCCCGAAGAAGGTTCCAGGAGGAATCCCTTAGACAATGGAATACAGACTTAACGATAAATGTGGCCACGTGGACCAAGGCAGGCCATGTGAATCCCTATTGTTTCTAGGATGAAAGCTGTCAAAGAAAGGAACTCATATTACGATTCTAAAACGGGGGCTTAACCAACCACTTGTATGTCATCCTAATTTGGCTATCTGTTCTAAGTCTCCAAGTTTCTCATCTGTCAAAGGGAAATAGTCACAAACAACAAACAGTAGTTGGAAGAATTCTTTGAGATCATCTTGTCTGATATCTGCCCACCTAAAGGATGTCAGTGGGCTTTTCTCAAAAGCAGAGTCCTTAAATCATGATCATTTTGGTGGCAATATCTTGAAGTCCAACAGATTTCCTTATTTCAGACCTTTTCATAGCCTTTAACATACTGAGGTATGCCGTGCATCTCTTCGAGGTAGGAATGAGTCACGTCGTCTTCCAAACATACTTGGCCACAGAGCCCTCTTATCATGAAGTAGCTCGTGGGGCCGGTGTTGGGTGGGACATGTTGTATCTGGTTGAATCCACTCTTCCAGATAAGAGAAATGGGGATCAGAGCAAAGAAGGGACTTCCCCAAGTGATTGGATAAGTCAGAACTAGACTTCCAGTATTCTGGCTCCCCTACCAGGCATAGTTTCCAGTAATTATGAAGAAGTTTCCTTATCAAAGCTTCTGGTTGTTGGGAGACGCCAATGAGATGTAAGTAAGGGTGGGATTAGCAACGTCCCCAACGGGAGATGTCTGCGAATCTCTCTGCTATCGGAAAGTTCCCAGTAAAGGATGTTTCTAAACCTAATGCTGACAGAAACAGAAACTAATGCTTGTTTGTTTAAATGTTTGTTTATTTATTAGTGTGTGTGTGTGTGTGTGTGTGAGAGAGAGAGAGAGAGAGAGAGAGAGAGAGAGAGAGACAAAGAGAGAGACGACAGGGCACACGCACTTAAATCCCAAGCGGGACCGCAACCAACGGAGCCACCCGGGCGCCTCACACAGAAACTAATTCAATCAGCATTTGTGACACGGCCTCGTGGAGATATGCCTTATCAGGTAGGTGGGTGAGGGCCAGTCTCCGCCAAGCACTCATAGACACATGCCAGGAAATGGATCAGCTTTCAGTTTTTGGTGGGATAAAAGCCAAAAGAAAACCCCCTAGGTTTCCGGTTCTTTGTGGGTCATTTTTGGCCAAACCTTCCACTTGACTTTCTCAATGGAAATGACAAGGAATTCAAAACACTTGCCAAAACAGAACGTGCACAAATGCTAAACCATATCCTGCGATCTGCCAGTGAACGTGGACTTAGAAGTGAGATAAAGCCCCTTTCAGCCCAAGAAACTCACTCTGAACCGAAACAGCTGACAAACGGGGAGCAGAGAGCAGTCCCACGAATCAAAAAGCGGCATTTTGAAATCTAATCAGATATTCTCTCAATTTACTCACCACCCCTGCGGTGCTATCCAACTTCATTAGGGTTTTATTCTGTATTCTCTTTTAAAGTGACACTTACATTAATTCACAATACTAACCCAAAAATCTATTAAACAGGAAAGAACTTGTACCGCTTTGTTATTTTTTCTTGGTTACAGTCCCCAGGTTTTCAACCCACTAATAAGGCATCTTTGGTTTCAGTTCATGTCGGAGGGAAGAATCGTGAACTCTCCTCAAGGCTGTCTCCTGCTGGGTTGTTAAACGCAGTGGGGACACCGACTTGGAAGGTGTGTGCTCTAATTGGCTGGAAGGGCCAGGAAGTTAAAGCTCCTCATTCTCTCTCAGTCCCCTTTTATCCTGAGTGTCTTGGAAGATTATAACCATCCACCTGTTTGGCTCTGACTTCAAAAGGACAGTGAGAACTGAGCTATGAGGAAGTAGAAATGCTGGGTCATCCCCACCTTCCAACGGCGATGACCTCACAGTCCACGTTCCCAGAACTGGGATGGCAGCCCCTCACGCCTCTGACCCGAGAACACCTCCAACCCCGGAGCCATCCGGCCATCCAGATGTTAGGCACGGTCTACGTGGGACGGAGGGAAACGTATGGCTCGTCAGAGGTGAGGAAACTGACGCCAAGACCGAAAGTGGGATTTACTTGGAGCCAGGGAGACAGGAGGTGGCTGAGTCGGGACCGGAATCCAAATCTTTTAGCTCTCAACCCACTGTTGGTTCTCCTTCCCACTGTGTAAAACCCTAGAGTCCTTCCAAGAACAGAAATCAGCCCAGGCTAGGCCTCTTAGCCAGGGTGAGTACCAAATGTATCTATTGACCCATGCCTACAGTGATCAGAAACCCATCCTGCGTCTTTCATAATTTTTTTTTAAACGTTTCTCATTAACACAGACAATGAATTACATATGGCCTCCATGTTTACTTCTCTGTGTGAGTTCCATGGCAGCTGCCTTGTTTATCAGTTCAATATGTTTAAGACAGATGCTAGTTCGATGGATAAAAACAGCCAGTCTTTTTCTTCCATCTTCTAGCCCAGCTCTTCCTAAAAGCAAGCAATTCCACACCAAGCCAAAGTCGCCCCAGACACCAAATTGCCAAATACCAAAAAAGGCGAAGTTAAAACACTCGAAAGTTTCTTTCATATAACCTGTGTGCTCCCCGTAAGCCAATGAAAACACCCTGTGTCAAAAATACCAAATGATAGATTGATGCATTTATCCCATTAAGATCTAGTAGGCATCTGCGATATGTCTCATCGTATTCTGGGCACAGGAGATACAAAGATGAACAGCCCAGACACTGACCTTGAATGGCTCCTTCCCTGATGAACAAAACCAGTCTCCGAGCATATAGTAACAGCCACATGATAAATGGCGTTAGACGAATGGCAGGCAGAGAAGGTCCACTCCTACCTGAGAAATCAGAAAATGCTTCCCAAGGGAGCTGACCGTTCACCTAAGTATAGTGAACGATAGAACAGGAACCCCATGAGGAAACCCAGTTTGCCTCTCCGCCCTCAGGACCATTGGAAAACATGATCCCATTTTGCGGACGAGAAACGTGAAACTCAAGACCAGGCAAATTGGACAAGGTCACCTTGCCCGTGATACAATTTCTTCGCACGTTCCCAGATTCTCCTGCTTCTCTTCAGTGAGGAGAGGCAGCACCGTCCCAAAGGTGCCAATGAGGTTAAAAAACACAAAACAAAACAAAACAAAACAAAAACAAAAACCAAAACAAACAGAAACAAAAACACTTTAGAAACCCTCCAGTACCCAAGGCTTATCGAGATTGTAAGTAACTCTTGCTCAGTAAAAGAATCCACCTTCCCGCTCAGCTACATTTCCAGCAGCCAGAAACTGTTGCAATCTAATGCATTTATATGTTTGGGTTTTCTTAATTTATTTCAGGCACCTCATTTTCCTGGAACAAGTACTGTTATTTACGACACAGCGGCAAACACTTTACATTTATAGAGGTTATGAATTTTAGTAATGGTTTTGGTGGCAATTTAATCTGTCCTAACTATGAGGCATTTTACAATGACAATTAAATTATTATTAAAAAATAAACCTCAAATGACATCCTTATCACTTATCAACATATCAAAAGTTTCACTGAGTTGCATTCCGGGTGGGTCGTAAATATCCCAATGTAGGCTTAGTGAATCCGTGCAATAAACTTGAGTGAACTTAATTAACTTCCACAGTATATTTAAAAGAAAACTCCTCACACATTTTGATGTCGGGGAATGAAACATTATTTGAAAAGTGGGTTTATTACATTCCATGGTGCACACTGATATTTAATATTTAAAGACTCTTAAATTTGATGTACTGTGCTGATAGCTGAAGGGTTTAGTCCCGCAGTGTGGGAGGGTGAGATGGTGAATTTCTCTAGCCATCTCAGAGAGGAGGTTTTTATTTTATTGGCTGAGCCCCCCATGCACTGATCTATTAAAATCTATGCTCAGAGAAGTGTCAAGGATGTTAATGTATACTTTATCAAATTAATTTTAATGTAGGCTTGCTGAATAGCTAATTCTCAAGCTCTGTCCTAAATTGTTGCAAAACAACTCCACTCCAAATTAGCCGGGGTGCTGCATTGATTCCAGCAGATAACATGTCAGCAAAGTATCATTTGATACAAATTAAAAATGAGGGGTTTTAGTTTTTTTTCTCCTTAGAGAATGTCATAAAGGAAAAGAAACATTCGGTCCCAAGCCACTTCCTGTTCCAAACATAAAGGGCTCTGGCTGAAACCAAATTACTTTGTTCAGATCCACATTTTGATAATTACCTCAGCCAGAAGTAGGGGGTTTCCATTTCAAAAATTAGACTTGACGTTTGACTCAGATACAGTGTTCTCTTTTAAGCCCAAATTTCCATGCACTTAAATGACAGTAGCCAAACACTGATCGCAGATGATTCTTCCTTAAAAGGTAGAGATAGACAATTTTATCAAAACAGGAGGAGGCAACCATCCAACAGGAAAATGCAGGGTTTGCCTGTACTGTATCACTTTAGCCAACATACTCAAACCCACTGCAAAAAGAAAAAAAAAAATGGGGAATGCTCTGCTTCCATTTGTAACTGTGTAACAAAGCCTACATCCCAAGGAATTTTTTTGAGGTTCTGTTGCTTGCTAACTTATCATCTGCTTTCAGCAATGACCCAGAGAATATGAACTATAGTGTCCTCATTTGTAAAATAAGCGGGTTGAACTGACAATGTATAGAGTTCCTAGTTACGGCTTTAATAAAGGAAAAAAATACAGGGTTCTAACTTTCAAGTATTGTTTCTCGCAAAAAACTACTTGATGAGCACCTACGATGTGTCAGGAACTGTGCTAGCCTTGGAGAGAAGTTGTGGAAAAGGCAGCTAAAGTCGATTTTCTCAGAGATCCTGTAGACCAGGCTTTATTTCCTTAGCATTTGCTACTGTTATGAAAGTGGTACCATTTATATGCACTAAAATGGCTCATTTGATACTCTTTAATTTCTATCCGAGAAACACCAATCAAAGCAAGGCTAACCTTCCCTTTAGTCCATTCCCAACCCTTCAAATTCCAACATGACATACATCTTAATGAATGTTTCCCATCTCCATTACCAGGTGAAAAAGCAGCTCTGACTTCCCTCAATGGAAGAGGGGGTGGTCTCTAAGTGGAGGATGAAAGGACGCCTGCCAGATGGGGCGAGAAAAATACTGAGTCCAAAACTGAGCTTCTAGGGGCACCCGGGTGGCTCAGTTGATTAAGCATCCGACTTTGGCTCAGGTCCTGATCTCACGGTTGGTGAGTTCCAGACCTGCGTCAGGCTCTGTGCTGACAGCTCAGAGCCAGGAGCCTGCTTCAGATTCTGTGTGTCTCTCTCTCCCCCCCCCACCGCCCCCCCCCATCATGCTCATGCTCTCTCTCTCTCTCTCAAAAATAAATAAAAACATTAAAAAAAATAAAAACAAAACTGAGCTTCTGAATCTCTCCTATCCCCAAGTTCATTCTACGTTTCCAGATCTGAAGCATTTTTAATTTTTTTTTTATCTGAACCAATTTTTAGGTTCACGTTATATTCTTACAGTCTTAAGGGCCAGATACATTTCCTGAATGACACTGATCCTCAGAGATTCTATCCTGGGGCCATAACTGCCGGATCCTGTGATCCTGTGTGAAGATACATATTTACATTTAAATGCAACTCGAGACTCTGAAAAAAAAAAAAAAAAAAAAAAAAGAATGAAAGAAACCTAAAGATTTACCAGAAAGTAACTTAGCAGAATTAGCAGAAGGGAATTTTGCTTTTGTTTCAGACCAACAATCCTAAGAAGAACAACTTAAAAAGTATACCAGTTTGATCAATTACAAAAACAATAGTCATTTGGAGGACATCTGAGAACCACCAATACCCGAAAGGCTAACTTCAGGGAAGAAAGTCCAGAAGGTCGAGCCTAATGTTTGGTGCTGCTTTCCTCCTAGAGACGTTTGATGATTCTATATTTTATATTGTTTTATTTTATTTTATTTTATTTTATTTTGAGAGAGTGCAAGTGGGGGAGGGCACAGGGAGAGAAAGAGAGAATCTTAAGCAGACTCTATGTTCAGCATGAAGCCTAAAGCGGGGCTTGATCCCACAACCCTGCCATCATGACCTGAGCCAAAATCAAGTGTCGGGTGCTCAACTGGCTGAGCCGCCCAGATGTCCCGACATTTGACGATTTTAAGCGAGTATCTGAGCGGCTCAGAGGCTGATCATGAAGTGCTTGTCTGGAGGCCAAGAAGCTGAACAGAGTAATCTTATGAGGTTGGAATAACTAACATTGGAGGTCAGGGCCTGCCAAGAAGGAGCTTTCTCCTGGGACTTTTGAAAAGACACTATCCCAAGAGTAAGAATAAGCAAGAACTAAAGACCTTCAAGGCAATGAAATTACTCTCTATAAAATTATAATGGTGGATACATACCATAATATCTTTGTCCAAACCTACAAAATGTACAACAAGAGTGAACCCTAATGTAGACTGTGATCTCTGGGGAGTGATTATGTGTCACTATAGGGTCATCAGTTGCAGCAAACATAGCACTCTGGTGGGAGTCCTGATAAGGGGGTAAAGCTATGCACACGAGCCAGAAGTGGGAGGGGCATGGCAAATGTCTGCGCCTTCCCCTCAATTTTGCCACGAACCTAAAACTGCTCTAAAAATAATGTCTATAAATAAACCAAAACAGACAAGACGCTCTTTAAAAGGCTAAACCCAGCTTTAGGTGCTCAATCTCTGCTTTGATTTTAAAAATCTGTTCTTAGTCTGTCAGAAGCAAATGTAGATCCTCTCCAGAGGATCAATATGTTGAAGACATATGATGCCAAGATGAATAATTTCCGCAGAGGGCAAGAAGCCATAAAAAGGAATCGAATGGAAATTCTAGAATGGAAAAATGCAATCGCTGAAATTAGTACACAGTACGTGGGAAAACAGAAGATTAGATAGAACACAAGAGAGGATTAATACACTGGAAGATACGGCAAAAGAAAATATCTCGTGTAAGGCACAAAAAGACAAAACAAAAGAAGGTATAGGAAAGAGAGTAAGATGCAGTGAGATATCCCGAGAAAGTCTCACCAAGTATATATGGTTGGAGTGCTGGAAGTGGAAGACAGAATAGACAGAAATAATGTTTGAATAATGACCAAACACTTTCCCAAACCAATGGATGAATGAGGCCCGAGATTCTAGAAGCACTACAAACTCCATCGGTATGAACACAAAGAAAACCACATAGAGACAAGAAATCCCAAGGAAAGTGGAAAAACACAAAAGCAACCAGAAAAGGGAAATGCATAGTATCTTCAAAGGGGCGGCGATAAGAATTATAGCTGCCCTCTGAACAGAAGTGATTGAGACCAGTAGAAAATGGAATGGCTTCAAAGACTGAAAGAGAATAACTATCCACCTGAAAGTCTGTATCCAATGAGAAAGATGAAGGCAAATGGAGGACTGCAGACAAACAAAATATAAGGAATTCATCAACAGTGGACCTTCACTACAGGAAATACTGAAGAATATGTTTCAGCTAAAAAAAAAAAAAAAAAGAAGAAGTATATCAACTAAATCAGATGCAAGGAGAGATGAGTCAAGTCTACATAAATATTGATTGTATAAAACAGTAACAATTAGGGGCGTCTGAGTGGCTCAGTTGGTTGAGTGTCCGGCTTTGGCTCAGGGCATGATCTCACGGTTCGTGAGTTCAAGCCCCACATCAGGTTCTGTGCTGACAGCTCGGAGCCTGGAGCCTGCTTCGGATTCTGTGTCTCCCTCTCTCTCTGTTCCTCCCCCACTCACATTCTCTCTCTCTCTCTCTCCCCCCCCCCTCAAAAATAAAAAAATATTTAAAAAATAAAAAAATAACTAACAATAATGATAATAATGATTCTTGTTTACGCTTAATATTTGTAAAATGAGAATGCACAACGAAATGGCATGAAAGAATGAAACGAGTAAAGGGAATGAAGTATTCTAAGGTCCTTGCATTTTGAGGAAATGCAGAAGTACAAATTTGCATTAGTCTTCAAATAAGGCAAAAAACACTTATTATAATCCCTAGAGTAACCCCTAACGATATAGGACAATAATGTGTAACTAGCAGGGAAGGTGAAATAATAGAAGGAAATAGCTAGAAAAATTGTGTCTCCCTTAGCTTGGAAAGGCCACTGGCTCTAGAGTTTTGCTAATTAAATTCTTCCTGGCTTCAAGAATACAGATGATTTGAAAGGAACCATTTTGGATGTCTGGGGCTGGTTTTGCCATCCTACTGACTTCATATCAGTTTGCAGCAGCATGGTGAGGGAGCACTGGAGTTAGAGACACAAAGCCTGAGTTTGGATTTCAGACGAGACACTGAGCTCCTGAGTTATTCTGGACAATCTTGAAACCACACCTGCTGCACCTGTAAATGGGGCACGATGAACGCCTGGCCGTGTTTCCCCAAGGTGTGCTGGGAGGCTCAAAGGAGAAAAGAGATTTAAGACTTTTTCTCAGATGCTATACAAGTGCTTCTAGTTCAAGGAATAAATACTTGCTTCTAATAGGCAATACTCAAATACATTATGGAATATTAAAGTCAATGGGATGCTGTTTGTGTTAGCCAGAAGAGGCTAAGCTAGGCTGTAGTGAGTGATAGAGCCTGGAATATCTGTGGTTTCAGACCGCGAGGAAACACTGTTGCTTTGTTCAACCATAGGACATACAGGGTGTGTAGCTCCCTTGGTGGTCTCCTCCAGCAGGGACTCAGAAATTTCCATTCGAGAGTGCCCCCATCTTCAAAACAAGCAATGTCGTGGTCAGCAAGAAAAGGAAGAGAGAGAAAGGAAAATTGCACAGGAGATTTTAGAACCAAGAATGGAATTTGAATACAGTCACTTCAATCGCACATCCGGTTGGCAAGAACCAAGTCACACGATCCTGAATTAACTTCACAGGTTGGGGAATGTCTTCCTGTATGTCCAAGAAGCAAAGGGACTAGACAGCTTCAAGCCTGTCTCTCCCAACCCATTGGTGCCCAGGTTGTGCCCACTGCAGCGTGCTAGGAATTAGAGAAGATGCTGACTTTCCCGTTATGCTTTTGTTTTCATAAAAGATAAAATATTTTTTGAGCTCCTCCTGTGGGTTTTATCAAAATACAATTAAACAACATATTACTCCTTTCCCCCCCCGCTCCTAAAATTCAGATGAGTAGTTCAGCCTCTGAAAGAATAATTTGTTTGGACAAAGCAGAAACTACAAATGGCAAGAAACAGATGCGACAGAAATAAAACCATCGCTCTTCAAGTCGTTTTACAAGACAGTCCCGGTGCAGATCAGTTACTTAGAGGGAGAAAAACTCTCCAGCAACACGTACAGTCGTAACTGATAGATAGCTGCGCTCTTGTGTGTCCCAATAGGCCCCCAAATATATTTTTACAATGGAGACCTGGGCCAGAAGACTCAGAACTTGGCATAGTGTTACGAAAAGAATATCCAGAGCCCTAGCAGTAACTAGTTTTGGAGCTCCTGCAAACTCACTGAGCCTACCCTGATTACCAGAAGACTGGATTGATCAGAATGTCCCAAAGTGGGATGTAAAAGGTATTCTGCTAAAAAAAAAAAAAAAAAAAAAAAAAAAAAAAAAAAAAAAAAAAAGATGTTTCTATGGTCAGTTACGTTTGGGAAACGCTGAGTTCCGGTTTTGTGGTTTCTTCTACAGAGACTTTAATGTTCCATTGTGAATCGTGACGGGCCAAAATGTAAAAGGGTGTGCGTGTGTGTGTGTGCGTGTGCGCGCACTGGGAGTGGGACAGGGTCGGGGGTTTAGTATGTAGCGTTCCAAACCTACTTGGCCAGGTACTACTCTACGATACAGGAGATGTTGGCATGGTCAGGCTCTGATGCCCTTTACGCATCTATGCCCTTTACGGGTGATCCGTAAGTGTGATTTGCCCCCGAGTGGCCAGATTCCTCCATCAGATATGCCGGAACCTCCAATTCACGTGTGTGCAGAGTCAGCCGGGTGGGAAGGTGTGAAGGCTATTGTCACCCAAGTCGTTCCACGAAAATTTGGAATTAGAGGTCTCAGAGGCCCCGTGCTAGCTGAATTTCCATGAATTTATGAATTTAAGCCTCTCAGTGATAGAAAGACACTGTGTGTTTTCAAGTCTGCGCTCGCAAACCTTACCCTGCAGGCTCAGAAATCAAACAGATCTTTGGAAAATACAGAGTAAAATTTAGAAGTGGAAAAAAAAAGCACATGTTTTTCTTTATTATTTTTTTTAATTGTTTTTTTAACGTTTATTTATTTTTGAGACAGAGAGAGACAGAGCATGAACGGGGGAGGGTCACAGAGAGAAGGAGACACAGAATCTGAAACAGGCTCCAGGCTCTGAGCTGTCAGCCCAGAGCCCGACACGGGGCTCGAACTCACAGACCGTGAGATCGTGACCTGAGCCGAAGTCGGCCGCTTAACCAACTGAGCCACCCAGGCGCCCCGCACATGTTTTTCTTTAAAAGACATTCCCGGGTAAGCCTGGCTATTGCTCCTGTGATAGAAAGATCCGTCTTCAATCCATCCCAGGCTCTTACAATCAGTGTAATCTTTCTGAAACATGGATCGGATAAAATCATTTCATCTTTTTGAAGAAAAAAAGCATCATTTGTATGATGTTCTGCAAAAACACAAACCCACTGCATGGATTCCAAGACCTTCGTAATTTAATCCTTGCCATTCCCGCTCTTCTGGTCACTAGAGTCTACCTGCCCCCGCGCCCACACGCCCACACGCCCGACCACTAGGGATACCCTGTGCCGTCACTGCACCTACACTTCCAGGAACACTTCGACCCCTAGGGACTTTATGCCACCTCTGTGCCCAGCTCCCAATTGTTCTGTTCAGCACGACGTGTGTTATGCTTTCCCTAGGTTTACACCCCAGCAATCACCACAGCCCTTAGATATTGTGTGATACACGCGTATCTACACACTCATCATCAACCACACCGCGAGGTAGCAACACCGAGCCAGGTTGCTACCCTTTCCCTAAAGACAGCAAACGCGTTCACCCCACTGCGATTTGGATCACTCAGTTTTGCTCCCTGGAATCTTCCTTCAGGTGTCTCTGCTTGGAAAAACTTCTAGTCCCCGGTCAAGATTCAACCCCCGTGCTTCAGAGGAGGCTTTCTTCATTCTCCACTGCATGAAGTGTATCCGATTTACTCCTGCTCCTTTCTCCCGATAACACTTTTCACGCGATGCTTCCGATAACCCATACCTTGTTATACGCAGTGGAAGCTTATTGTCACTTTTTTTATCATAATGGCCTTACCCACTGACCAAGCAGTTACAGTGCGTGCTTTCTGTGTATTACCTTGGTTAATACTCATATGAGTCCTAATGAAGTTGATACTATTTTCTAACTTCGTTTTGCAGCCGAGGAAACGAAAGACCACGGAGGCGGAGTAACTTGATTAGGATCACACAGGTAGCATGGATTGGAACTCAGATTTAAATGAGGGTCTGTAAGGCTGCATAATCCCTGCCTGAAATAAATGATCCCAAGCTTCGCCATTGAACTAGTTGACTGGGGCCGACCAGGTAACCTCACTGAGCGCCAGTCTCCTTGTCTGAAAATCTAGATAACCCCTGCCTTGTTCCTCACTGGGGTACTGTGATCATAAAATGAAATAATGAATCTGAAAGAGCTTTGCAAATGCTAGAGCGCTATGCAAATGCAAGCTAATTAATTAATGAACTCATTAACATGTTCTCCTGCTGGGCTGCAGTTAGGGCCAAATTATAAATAATCCTCATCTTACTGGGAATGTAACCAAGAAATTTAGGGTGGTGGTAGGAGGGAGGAAGAAGGCTGTGGTCCCAGCGTCTACATCTCTGCACACACCACGGAAGGCAGTTTAATGCAGAATCGTTCCCATTGCCAAGTGCAGGGTATTTTTTTTTTCTCCCTAACCAAAAAGTAAAAGGAAGGGGGTTGGGATGAGAAATGCAGAAAAGATTTCAGAGGGAGAAATCCCTCTACTACACTATTAATGCAGATGGCAAAGGAAGTCATCGTTATGCCCTTAAATCCACGGATCCCGTGGAACAGGGAGGCCCTATAGTGTATGTGTAGGTCTTCATTACTTAGATTTAGCAAACATTTTTACCACGTGTCAGGGACTGCTCTAAGTGCTGTGCAACCCGTAGTTCGTTTAATCCTCATAAGGGCCAGGAGAGAAGTTGCTGCCTCGTGCCCATTTTACAGAGGGAGAGACTGAGACGCACAGAGAGCTTAAGTAAACAGCCCAGGCTCATCATGCAACCGGGAGATGGAAAAGCCAGGGCTCGCGTATCTCCACCCATCTGGTTTCAGAAGCCACATTCTTGACCCCATGCTGCATTAGCTGTCTTCTGCCTTCCACAGACATCCAAGAGGGTCTTTTACCTGGGGGAGCTCGTGGAGGGGCACTAACTATATGCCAGTTACTGAGCCAAAAACCCCATGCACAACCCCATTGAATTTTCAAGCACATATTTGGAAGATGGAAATAGATCCACAAGACTCTTGGTTTCTGCTGCCTACAGGGAGGCTGCATTCTGCTGTCCCTTCCTAGGAGCCGCGGGGAGCCGCCCCCCTCCCCCCCCCCCCCCATGGAGGCAGGTGTCCTGTGGCTGGGGGGTGGGGATCTGGATTAGAACACCTGCGGCTGCTAAGGCATCCCGTCACCCTCTCCAAACAGCTTTAAAGGAATACAAGGAACATTCTGATCTCAATCTTTCTGACTGAGGTGCCTCTTTCTCAGTTGGTTCTGAACCCAGGCAAGAAAAACAGGATTCTTGCTTATTCACCAGGTCAAACCCCAACAGATGAGAAAACTAAAGGTCAGAGGGGCCCCTTGGCCAAGGTCACAGAGCGAGGATGGGGTAGAGCTGATCTATGATGCCTTAGTGGTCCCTACTATTTCTAGAATAGGATAGCTTTATAAATCTGGACCATCAGGAATGGGCAAAGGGCAAACTCTGTGGCTTATTATAATACTAGATATTTTTACAATAAACATCAGCTGTGTTGATCTGACTTAATTTACATTTTAGGGAGAAAAAAAAGAACTCGCTTTCCACACACCAAGGTCCGTAAGGGTAAGAGATTCCCCCGAAATCCTACATAAAGAAGTAACAAAAATCTGGATTTGAATATAGATTTGGCCAATTCTAAAGTCAATACTGGTTTTACTATGTATAGCATATGATTTCCCATGCCTTATATACTGAATAAACAATGTTGCAACTAAAATAACAGAAAATGACAGGAAAAAAAATGTCATCCATAATCTCATAATCCCATTACCCATCATAACATGCTTATTTGTCCACATTTCCCCTTCAAACTTTTGTGTAGGCATTGTGGAATTGATGTCCTTGTGGCCATCTAACCACAGAGTTTCCTGAAAATTCTATGCCATATGCGGGACGAAAATTTCAATAACTGCATAAAATCGTCATTCTTTTTTTTTCATGTTTATTAATTTTTGAGAGACAGAGAGACAGAGACAGAGACAGAGACAGAGTGCGAGCAGGGCATAAGCAGAGAGAGAAAGACACACAGAATCCGAAGCAGACTCCAGGCTCCAAGCCATCAGCCAGAGCCAGACGCGGGGCTCAAAGTCACAGACAGTGAGATCATGACCTGAGCTGAAGTCGGACACTCAACCGACTGAGCCACCCAGGCGCCCCTAAAATTATCACCCCAATATAACGTACTGAAACACGCGCTTTGTGTGATACAGGAAGTATGCCTCTAATCTTGGCCCCTTATAAATAACATGATGACGAATACCTTCCAATAAATGGCTCTGACTCCTTTGTGATCATTTCCTGAGCATCCATCACAGTGGTGGGTTTTCCGGGTTAAATTGCTTCCAGTTGGGCCAAGTAGAAATGGAACTGACGCGGGCGTTCAGCATCTCCCATAAGCCTCTCCACGCTCCCCGCCACAGATACACAGGGAGCCGGGGAAGCACATCAGCCCATGATTAGACCAGTCAAACATGCTTAAATAAAAAAGGAGTTTAGAATATTTAACAGGATCAAAGCTGGAAGATTACAGAGCTTTGATAAATATTAAAGATACATTCCCCCACTCCACTCCTGGCTGTGCATCAAGCGTGGAAGAGACTCCGACAGACGTGGAATTCAAAAGGCAAGGGCCTTTATCTTTGTAGCAACATCACCCGACAGGTAGGGAAGAAACATATATTGTCTTTACTCGAGTGGGGGCGATGAGGACGAAACGCAGCTACTTAGCAAAACTGGGAATCAGCGAACCTAAGGGCTGCCCAGAAGATGGGGTTGTGAGATGTTACCGGGAGAGGAGAATTTTGATAACCTAGCCCACCCCTCCTCTAGAAACATCGAGGGCTGCACGCTGCTCACCAAGCATCCCAGGCAGAGCCCAGACCCTCTGGCGCCTGGCCAATGTTCCTTGTAATGAGATGTCGCCTCTGCTCAAAATGTAACAGAGCCCAGACTGCCGCCACCAACGGTCTTGAGGTGTGCCAACCGCTATTTACTTACAGGTTAGGCCAGGGGTTACATCAGACGGACAAAAGTTCACCCCAGTCCGAGCATCCTGGACTGCCCCGAGAAACGCTTTCAGGAGCCGGGCTTCCTCCTTTCCCCAGGGACAGTCGGCCTGCTTGGGCTCCTATTTTTTCTGATGGGGCTGCTCTGCAGCCTGATCGGCCAATGTCCAGGCTGGAACAGTCATTAAACATTTTGAGTATGGCCCCTGGCATTTGCTAGGGTTTTCCTATGGAGGCCTGGATAGACACATTGTTAATAAAGAGAGGAAAGGTAAGTTTGCAGACTCAAGGAAGCATCCAGCCTCTGAGACGTTTTGCAAGGACGTTTCTGTCTCAACTGTGTTGATCGCGGTATTTCCAAACTTATTAGACAAAACGGGAGCAGTGTGGCTCCGTCCTGCACCTTTTTTTGTTGTTTTTTTGTTTTTTTGTGGGTTTTTTTGTGGTTTTTTGTTTTCTTTTGTTTTTTGTTTTTTGTTTTAAGAAATGCCCGGCACCATGCTGTAAAACTAGTGGTCCGGAAAACACCGCCTCGGTGAGGAAGTGAATTTCTGCTACCCAGTGGCATCCCATCGAAGACGCTGATGAGCACCCCCTTTGGGAAGAAAAAGTTCTGGAAAGTGGTAAAGAGATGACTTTATTGAAACCTGGTTCCACCACTTGCCCTCGAGGAAATGACTTGAATTGTCAGACGCTCCTCTTCTTCATCTCTAAGACGGGTTTAGCATCACCCCCTCTGCAAGATTGCTCAGAGGATCCCGGAGATGAGAGACATAACGGATTGACCATGGTGCCCCGCAGAGAGTAGTCGGGAAGAGGAGTCAGCTGCCATCGTCCGGTCCTGAGCCCCAGAGGGGTGCCCTTGAGGCTTCCTGCTCTCACCGAGATCACAGTCTGGCTGACAGACTGACAGACGGACAGGGCTAGAGCACAGCAGCCGCCGTAAGAAGACAGGGCTGGAGGAAACGCTACGGTTTGACAATGTTTCGTAAAATTGGTGTCGAGAGTTGAGGCTTGACAGAGAGACCCTTCTCCGCCTTCTAGTTTTTTTTTAAGTGTATTTGTGTTGAGAGAGAGACAGAGAGAGACAGGAGGGGCAGAGAGAGAGAGAGAATCCCAAGGAGGCTCTTCACTGTCAACAGAGAGCCCAACGCAGGGCTCGAACTCACGAACTGAGAGATCATGACCTGAGCCGAAACCCAAAAGTCTGACGCCCAGCCGACTGAGCCCCCCGGGCGCCCCGTCCTTCTACTTTTTAAAAGCCAACTCTTTAAAAATAACTGGAGAATGGTGGTTACCAGGGACGAGGGAGAAGGAGGAGGAGGAGGAGGAGGAGTTATCTCATGGATGCAGCGCTTCCTTGGAGAAAAGGGTGGCGGATACGGTGGTTGCGGAACGCTCCGGATATCCTGGATACCACTGAGCTGTGTGCACTTACAGACGGTAAACGTTACGCTCTGTGTACTAGGCCACCATTCTAAAAACCTGAAATCAGTTTTGTCTTCCCTATCCAAGGGCAAATGAGCTCCCCTGCCTCGACTCCATACAAATCACACAGCTTGAGGCTTCGTCTCCCCAGGGATGTTGGCCCTTCCTTGGCAGAACTGTTCCACATCTTGTTCCTTCTAGGGTTTCTCTTCCTTTCCAGCCAAGCCTCCAGATGGTATATCAGTAACTCAGCTAAACATCTTCCGTCACAGCCTTTTTCCCCCTTCCCTCCCAGTTCACTTAAAAATAAATTGTCTTTTTTCGTAATTCCAGACAGAACATGAAGCTCTCTCTCTTTTACGCTGCCACTGAATTCTAAGTACACAATTATGCAGGAAATGTCTTTAGATCCACCAGCTTGAGAACTTTTCAACATTAAGCCCTGAATCAGATAACAGCTTTCATCTCGAGAACAGCTTTACGCTGTACCTAAGTAAAAGCTTAACTTGTAAGAAAAAAAAAAAAATTGTTACCGGGGGTATAAAAATGTCAAGGTAATAAAATAAGCGAATGCAAAACCCTCCCAAATAAAACAGGCCGAGGAAATTAAGTAAGAATATTCCTAAGGCGGCTGATGGCGTGTTAGTTTCTGCTGCCCACTTCTGCATGCGCTGTTTCCAAAAAGAAAAAAAAGAAAAGAAAGAAAAAAGAAAAATCCAAATGGCCCAGGTACATTCACACCCCCCTCCCCATCTACCTATTAATAAGATTTCACCATGTTAAACAAACCAGCCACCTAGTTGGCTGTGGTTAAGACTTAATTGGATGGCTGTGTTCAATTTTGAGCATCATGTTTCCAGAAAGAAAAGAAAAAAGTGATAAATTGGATGTAGTTCAAAGGAAAGCAAGACAAGGGATGAAAGCAGCTTGGAAAATAAGACCCAGCTGGGGATGTTAAGGTAATTCTGTGCATTTTCAGCTCAGCGAAAAGATGGCTGGGAGATAATGGGAGGCATTTGATGAGTCCATTCCATCGTGGTCTCCGAGGGCTCGCCAACAGGAGGAAAAGGAGAAGGGAGAGAATTTTCTTTCAATCTTCCTCACAGCCCCGGGTCTGGCGCATAGTAGGTGTTCAGTAAAAACACTCTCGTTGAATACCCCCACAGTAAAACACTGCAACGAGATTGCTAATCTTGTTGGTGCTGATGCTTACAAATTTCTTTCCCAAGAAAGGTTTGAGGTGTTGGGTTTGAGCCCCGGCAAGAATAATTTAGGAAAGGTGAAATCAATGTCCTCATTTGGCCAGTTGTGGATTAAAATAACTTACCCAGGGCTCCCGTCAACTCTGATAACTCTTGGCTATAGTTATAGCCAAGTCTATAGTTTAAGACACATTCTTAAATGTCACTCAAATGTCACTATAGTCTATAGTTTAAGACACATTCACCATGTCACTCAAAAACCTATAACTCGCTGTGGTGGCCCCCAAGGTGAAGTTCAACATCTGGAGGTACACGGGCATCCACAGTCCAGCCCAAACATGACTTCTTAAAAAAATCCAAGTGAGTTAACATGTAGTGCAATAACGATTTCAGGAGTAGAATTTGGTGCTTCCTCAATTACATATGACGCCCAGTGCTCATCCGAACAAGTGTCCCCCTTAATGCCCCTCGCCCATTTAGCCCTTCCCCCCACCCAACACCCCACCAGCAACCCTCAGTTTGTTCTCTGTATTTAAGAGTCTCTTATGGTTTGTCTGTCTCTCTTTTTATCTTCTTTTTCCTTCCCTTCTCCTGGGCTCATCTGTTTTGTTTCTTAAACTCCACATATGAGTGAAGTCATATGATATTTGTCTTTCTCTAACGGACTTATTTCGCTTAGCATAATACATGCTAGTTGCTTCCACATTGCTGCAAATGGCAAGATGTCATTGACGAGTAATATTCCGTTGTATATATAGACCACATCTTCTTTATCCATTCGTCAGTCAATGGACGTTTGGGCTATTTCCATACTTTGGCTATTGTCGATATTGCTGCTATGAACATTGGGGTGCGTGTACCCCTCTGAATCAGCACTTATGTATCCTTTGGATAAATACCTAGCAGTGCAATCGCTGGGTCACAAGGTAGTTCTATTTTTAATTTTTTGAGGAATCTCCATACCCAAACATGCCTGTTTAATCTAGCTACCTCTTCTTCCCTCTCCAAACTCACCCACTCAGACAGACTTGTCCACACACCATCACGCCCTCTCCCATTTTTCTACATGTAATAGCTCCAACAAACCGCCATTTAAATCTCAATGCCATCACTTACTAGCTCTTCGTCCTTGAGCCAATTTCTTGCTCCCCCCGAACCTTACCCCGTCCTATGTAAAGTGGGGATAGTAATCAATCCTATGAGTCTGAAATAAGGTCATACATGTGAAGTTCTCAGCACCGTGCCTGGCACACCATACTCTTCCCCTCTCTTCCTGTCTTTAAGAATTCCGTGTTCCTTTTCTAGAACGCCCTTCCGCTTGCTTTTCATAAGTTTGCCAACCTCCGCCCATTCACTGAGGCCCAACTCAAATCTCACCTTATGTACAAACTTTCCCCTGAATGCTACAGTCCACGGTGGTGTCACCCAAGTTCTGTGAGCACGTGGCCCTCATCTTCTGGGCTGGCTCCCTGGACCCTGATCTCACTCCCCGCCGAAACACCTGCTGCCCTGTCTTTAACTTACCCCTTGAGCTTGGTTCCCCCGCACGATGGCAAGAGGCGTAACATAAAGTCCCAACTCTCAAGAGGAAGGAGGAGAGGAAGTGTTTGTATGTATTTACAGGGCACTACCGCGGACCAGCTACTCTACCCGGCTCTTTCATAGACCATCTTCCCATTAATCAAAACGCCAACAGCAGTGCCTCTGAACCATCGCGGCACATTAGAATCACCGAGAGAGAGTGGTAAATATATGCATTCCTTGGTCCCAGCCCAGACCAGTGTGAACAGAACTTCTGGCCGTGGGGGCTCGGCGTTTTATATAAACTCCCTAGGGGAGGCTCATGAGTACCCAAGGGTGAGAACCTCCGGCTTACGATTTAGTTTGGGAAACATGCGCACACACGCACACACACACACGCTTCTAAATGCAAACCCAGTTGTGTATTGAGGGGATACCAAGCAGTCTTACCACAGGCCACCACACGCTCATCTGTTTTTTTCCCTCATTCATTCACCCAACAACACCCGTTTCAGTGCCTTAAAGGTACAAACAAAATACTTTGTTAGGTGCCAAAAAAGACACAAAGTAACTCAGATGGAGATTCTCCCTCTTAAGGAGCTTACATATGAGCACGAGGCAGCAACCGCATATACTTATCTATGGCACAGCTAGGGAGTGGCAAATGACCCCCCAAAGATTGCCAGCCAGCAGGAAGCATCTTCTAGCTGGGAGCGGGGTAGGCACCCCAGGGTAACATCAGGATGGGAAGTATCTAAATATGTAGCAAAACGTGGGCGCCTGGGTGGCTCGGTCAGTGGAGCGTCTGACTCTTGGCTTCAGCTCAGGTCACGATCCCACGATTCGTGGGTTCGAGCCTGGCGTCAGGCCCTGTGCTGACAGTGCTGAGCCTGCTTGGGGTTCTCTCTCTCTTCCATTCTCTCTGCCCCTCCCCCGCTCACGTGCTTGCACACGCGCACTCTCTCTCTCTTCTCTCAAAATAAATAAATGTTTAAATACGTAAATACATAAATAAATATGTAGCAAAAGAAGCAATGGGGTTCCAGGTGGGAGGAGCTGCCTGAGCAGAGGCACGGAGGGGAAAGCCCTGGAAAAATCACAGGAAGGATGGGGCCGGAAAACTGGCCTCGTTGGCCAGCCTACACCCAGGCAAAGATGCTGAAACCCTTCCTGACTCACTGCTACCAGCTTCCCCCCAAAACCCTGAGCTTGCGCCCCTGGGGTTCTTACAGACCAGGCTCAGAACCGAATCGCACTCTGTTGTCTCGTCTTCCCAGGGCCAGTGTCTCCGGGAGGGCTTAGAAGTAGTTAGTGAGGTCCCCTGGGAGGCCTTTGTCTCCCATTTGAACATCCCCGTGGCCCCATTCCCCGGCCGACGGAGCCTTTTGCTAGGGGCCGCACTCCACATGCTCTGCAGGTGGAAAATTCATGTGGTCTCCCTGGGGCACCGGCATTTTGGAGACCCTCAGCAGGGAGCCTCCCAGGCTGGGTACCAGGTGCCAGCAAGGCCGGGGAAGGCGTCTGAAGTCAGGCTGGTGGTTCCGAGGAGCTGGTGCCATTTCTACAAGTAAGACCGTTCTGTTGGCCTAGGGCAATAGCCTGTGTCGAAAAGTTTGCGTCGTGCTCCCGGACTGACCTCCGGTGGGCTTCCTTTTCTCTCCTCTCATTTCCCCATCTTCACAGCGGACCAGCTGGATTGCACAGTAATTCATTGGGTTTTTTATTATTAGCAAAGGTATCCCTTTCTGAGCATTTGCAGGCAAGCATTACCTGGTTTACTTCTCACAGCCATGTAAGAAAAGGAGTGGTCTTCTACCCATTTTACAGATGAAGACGCTGAGGCCAGAGAGGCAAGATCTAGTATCCCAGAGCTGTAAATGGGACCCGCACTAAAACAGTATTCCCAAACTGCAGGCTGGAGAAATGATCTAGAGGAACGTGACTCCACTTTTTTAGTGGAAAGGACAGAAATGGAACGGACTGGATTAGAAAAATAAGCGTGAACCTCACATAATACGGGTGAGTGTTGTTTTGTGAAACTTTTACTTCAGTTATACACCACACACACACACGCATTTTAGTGTAATATATATTTCAATTGCACGCATAGATGCATCTCCCACTTACATATGTGCACTGAGTCACATAGTAGATCTTTCCGGAAGCTGTGGTCAAAAGCAACTGAGGGGCGCCTGGGTGGCTCAGTCGGTTAAGCGTCCGACTTCGGCTCAGGTCATGATCCTGCGGTTCCTAGGTTTGAGCCCCGCATCGGGCTCTGGGCTGACAGCTCAGAGCCTGGAGCCTGTTTCAGATTCCGTGTCTCCCTCGCTCTCTGCCCCTCCCCCCACTCGGGCTCTGTCTCTCTCTATCTCCAAAATAAACATTCAAACAAAATTAAAAAAAACAAACAAACAATTGAAAAACCCTGCTGTAAAACCACTGAGCGTAGCTTAGCTCTTCTCTGGGTGATTTCTACAGAACTAGCTTTCTCTACCTTTTTTAGCACCAGTGTTTGTAAATCTGAAACTTTGCAGGTGCACACGGCTGGGAGTGTTCTAAGGGGGAGAACGTCCCTTTGGGCAATTCCTGAGGAGCGCGCCAAGTGTGGGCCCTTCTAGACCTGGGCTGATTCCTCCTCCTTCTGCTGGAACCACGTGGCCCCGGTGTGGTGGGGGGGTCTAAGAAGACCTGTGTCTGGTGGTGAATCCGCCCGCACAGAGGTGGTCCTGCTGAAATCCCGCAGGAAGATATGGGTCCTCTGGGATTCCCAATCCAGCTGGAGAACAGAATCGCCATCTGGTAAATCACAAGACGATTTTTGTTCTTGCCAGACGCACCCTATCAATATGGAAGACACAGACAGTCTCCAACACACAAACAGGTTACGTTGCCAAAAGTTCCTTTGTAACTCAGATGTTTGGCGTTTGGAACACATCACCCCCTAGAAACAAGGATATAAATGGAGGTTAGGGTTTCATGTTTCAAAACTCAGAGGGTGTATGACACACTGTGTTTTGCACAGTGAACTGAGTAAGGACTGGGTGAGAACACATTTGCTAGTTGTGGGAAAGGACGTGTAAGTTCCTTGTGCGTTCAGCGTCCTCGTTCTTCGTTCCAAAAGGGGGTCACGAAAGATGACCTTTTTTTTTGCCAGAGATGTGGCGGCAGGAGAGGGGGGGGGTCCCTGTGGCTGCTATTGTTCGAACACTGTGGTTAGAGAAAACGGCACGTGACCTTGCCTCTGGCACACAAGTCCTGGGAGCCTCAGTTTCCACCTCTGTAAAATGTACGAGAATGCTCAGCTCACAGGACAACCACACACATAAATGAGACGGCACGCACAAACCGCTTAGTACCCAGCCTGGCACACAGTGAGCGTTTAATAAATGGGCAGCCTCGGGGGTGCCTGGCTATACCCGCACGCATTTTCTGAGTTGACCTGAATCAGCCCTTATCAACAGCCCTATGCGCCTGGAAAATGAAAGCTAACAGGCATTTAGAAGACGCCTCTCCCACGTCCAGTCCGTTTGCTTGGTTCCACACATAAACACGAGGTAAATGCGAAGATCCCTCTCGCTCAGAATGCGGGGCAGAACCATTGCACGTTCTGCATTGTGATGGGATCAGAGGTCACCCTGATGATGACAGAGAAGCCAGAGAAAGAGAGGGCTGGGGCAGATTTCGGCTGATGGCATAGCCCACTGGTCCAGGGGAGCTGCACCCCTGCTAGAGAGATGCTGATGTATGGGAGACAACGATCGTGATAACATTTGACCTTCACCCGCCATTAATAGTCCCCGAGGAGAACCTCAGGCCCGCTGCTCCGTGCAGCGACCATCCACAGGCCAACGGCCGGACTTGGCGACGGAGCAGAGAGACTGAGTGCCCCAATAATAAAGTTCCCTGTAAGGTCTCAAGTTTCACACAATCTTTACAATGCTCAAGATGATCTCTCTGGGGAAGGTGAAAAGAATTATAATTACATCTGTGAAAAAGGCTTGGGAAAGAAAAAAAAAATCCTGCCATATGGTGTGTGGAAACTGTTTGGGAGCTGAATAAATAACATGGTGGGTGTTCTCCCCCCCCCCATTTTTGTTTATACATCTACGTTATGCAGGCTGACTAGTGAACATGGGTCAGTTTTTCTTTTGGAATCGAAATGCACTGGGTAATTTAATTTTATGGCCATTAATAATACGGGTCTCTCTCTGCAAGCAAAGACATTTACAAACTTATAATCAGATTTTGTGATTTGGGTGTAAACCAATCACCCACAAGAGGCAACGAGATATTTCCATCCAGCTTTCCCTTTGCAACAGGACTGCATGAAATGCAAAAAAAAAAAAAAAAAAAAAAAAAAAAAAGGGCACAGAGTGAAAGGTTCAGATTCCCAAAGGGAAGCAGGGGGAGGGCTGCCGGTTTCAATGGACATCTCATCCTTCAGCAAGGAAATTTTAAAAGCCATGAGATGTGCATTAATAGGTATGAGGCACCAAATGTGTTTCAGACTCTGTCCAAATGGCATCCTGTCGTGTGCCCTCCCCATCTGTGCTGTTGGTATTTCCATGCCCGTTGATCAGAGGGAGCAGAGATCAGGGAAATGAAGGAACCCACTTCTGTCTGCATAGCTAACCCGTAGCAGAGTTCAGATCGGACCACTTGCCTGCCTGGCCCCCACCTTTCTCTCGTACCCCTCACCCCTCTGTCATAAACTCATCCCGCACAGGAACTATCACTCAGATAGATGGGTATGCAAGCATTTTATGCTGCAGACGCACTGCAAGAGAGGCCCTGTAATCAGGTAAAAGTTCAAGCAGAGGGTTTTTCAGAAAGTATTTTCAAAGACTGTGCCGACTGTGTTAGAACGCATTAGCCTTGATCCTCACAGCAATGCGATGACAGAGACCCTACTGTTGAATTCCTCTCGCAGGTGAGGAAACCAAGGTTCAGAGAAGTTAAGCAAGTTAAGAAGCCCAGGTCGATGGAGTGTAGGGGATCGTGTCGAGCAGACCCTTTCACTTGACAGGAGTTATCGAGCCTCTTCCATGAACATGACTCCATATCCAGGGACATAGAGATGGATAAGACGTGGTGATTGCCCTGGAGTATGTCTGACCTTCAAATAGCAGGTAGAGGGGCATGTGGGTGGCTCAGTCGCTTGAGTATCCAGAGCATCCAATTCTTGATTTTGGCTCAGGTCATGACCCAAGGGTCATGGGATCAAGCCCTACATCAGGCTCTGCGCTAAGCTCTGCACTAAGCATGGAGCCTGCTTGAGATTCTCTATCTCTCTCTCTCTCTCTCTCCCCCTCTGCCCCTCTCCGCCACTCTCTCCCTTTCTCTCTTTCTCTCTAAAAAACAAACAAACAAAAAAAAGCAAACAAAACAACAAATAGCATGTAGATCGTTAAGTTCCATGAGGGTACCAGCCCTCAGGCACGTAATAGGGGCTCAACAAATATCACATTTAATTCTTGCAGCAAATAATTATTGACAGACTACTACATGCCAGGCACTGTTGTAGGTACTGGGATGCAGCAGGAAATAAAGCAATAAAAATAATTGCCCTCTTAGAGTGTATATTCTAGGGGAAATAAAGTATTAGGAAGATAAGAAATGATGCAGCTGTAGTTACAATTTTAAATAGCGTTGTCAAAATGGACCTCACGGAGGTGACGTTTGAAAAAAGAATTAACAGTAAAACTTGAAATATAGCTTCAAAAAGAGTAGGGTGTCTTTGCGGACACTGGTAAACCAGTGAACGTGACCTGTGAGCGTCAGGAGACAGAAAACACAGTGGAAATGCATGACGTGAGACCGAAGCATTGTCCTCCGCCAAGAACCAAAATCGTTGAGAATTTCAAGATAGCCAACCTTGGAGCTCTGAGTATTTTGGCCAGATGGATCATAAGGAAAAGGGTGCCTGTCACTGTCCCCTTCTTGGCGGGCTTGGCAGATGTGACCCACATTTGTTACTCCTGCTGGTCTGAATATAGATGCCATCCTGAACCTCGTCCCCAGTCCAGCCACAGGGCAACATTCTGGGCTCTGGGAGAGGATCAGTGGGTACTTGATAGGGGGCAAAGAGATCAAAGATGTCCCTTTCCCTGGCATCATTGGAGCCTCACTGGTGATGAGCACAGGTCTTGTCCTAAGGAGAAGACGAAGATTTTCAGCAAGATCAGTCAAAGCCAAGAACACCAGCATGGGGGCCCGTGACCCTCATTCGGGCACATCAACTTATCTCTCTTTTGTGTATTTTCTCTGCCACGCTCAGCCTGGTATCTTATCTTATCTGGTCTATTCCAACTTATCTGATTACCTTATCATCTCATTTCCTCAAATGTCCATTTCTTTTCCCTAACTAGACTTTATCTATAATACTTGAGCAAAGACTTTTGCTCAACAAGTTCCTGCTTTCCAGGCTCACAGTTGCCCGGCTTTACCTTGCAAAGCAACCATTTCATTGCCTTTGAAGACCCGTGAATGTCAACTAGACTTAATGTGGTGATCATTTAGCAACATAGACAAATATCATATCATTATGCTTTATATCTGAAACCAGTATAATGTTAGACGTCAATTGCACCTCAATTTAAAACAAAAAAGAAATTGCTTCTGGAGACTCATCTCGGGTCACCTAGTCTGGGAAGTCTACCGAGATTACCAGCCCTCCAAAGCAGAACTATGTACTCTTAGATTTATTGAAGTTTTATAAATCCACCTCCAACACGGATCAAATTCTCAAGGTGTCCTGTTTATCTCACAACCACCCATAGGCCCACTGTGAATTCATTGCATGCAGAGATCCTGTCTTTTTTTTTTTTTTTTTTAGCTCAGTGAATATATACATTGTAAAGCAATAGTGAGCCTATTGGCTATTTCAGAAATTGGGCTAAATCGAGGAAAGAGCATGGCCCTTACCATCGCTGTCCTCTCGGCACCCAGCGTGGGGGCGATGCACTCTTCAGACATAAGCTGACTCAGGAATGTGGACCTTCCGTGCTGTGCTCTAAGATCCTTGGCGCTCAGCTCTGGCCTGTTCTGCAAGAACCCCCATTTTCCAACCAAAGTTCGAAGGGCAGAAAGACCTTTAAGTGGAATGAGGCCATCCCTGACCGTGAGACGCCAGCACGGTCGAGGTGATGCGGCTCTGAGTATGGAAGGCCAGCATCTCTGGCAGGTGGCCGTGGACCATCGCCCGCTCACAGAAATGCTGTTTGGTCCCCACATCATTAAAATAATTGTTAAAATCCATTGCCGATACTTAAAAACTGGGAGTTTTCATGTAAAACTCCCGATTTCTATTTTCTCTTGAAAAATCAGAAGATCTAGCAACACTTGGCCCGAATCCCTGCCCATATGTTTCCAGTCTGGTCTCGGAGTTTATAACCCGACATAAATAAGCATATATTTTATTCTAATTATTTCCGATTCATGCATTAAGAGAGCAAAGAGTTTGTTAAAATGGTCCTTGTGTTTCCTGGAGAATTTCTCCTAGTCACTGATTTTGCAGCACCTTGTGCCCTTCTTGAGGACAGGAAATTCTGAGAGCAGGAAAAAGAAGTTTCCAGAAAATGTTTTCCGACTTCTTCTAGCCTTGCTTCTAAAAACCTCAGACGTTGTGGCACTCACCCTGACATTTCCCTGGGAAAGCTCTTCACTTCCTTTCTCTTGGGGGCGACAGTTCCAGATCAAAGAAGATAGATAGACAGATAGATAGATAGATATTATAGATATATTATATAGATGACATAGATAGATATAGATATATAAATACAGATACAGATATAGATATTCTATCATATATGATATACATACACACAGTATATATGCATGTATATGTATGAGCATACTATATGTACATATGTTACATACATATGTATATGTGTGCAGTTGAATTTTTGAATTATTATAAACGCACATATATGTATGCACCTGCGTAACTGCATGCATGAATGTCTATTTAGGTAAACACACACATAGTTGTGTTTCCATGTATATATGTGTGGCGGGAGGCTTGGATTTGCGTTCCGGCTCCAAAACTGATTACGTGAATGCTCCCGATCAAATCACCCATCCTCCCTCAAGCCTCAGCCTTCCAGCTGCTCAAATGGGGTCCCGCTGTTCATGGGGTTCTCTACAGATAAATGGGGTTTTGCACACACATCCTCACCTAGAGCAAAGGACTTAGATGAAACTAAGACTTCATTAGTGAAGAATTCACTCTGCATTCGAAATTTAAATCATCCCTGTTTTCTGCTGCATCCAAGCCGCCCTGTCCTGGCTCCTCCCTGCAGGGAGATTCAATTCCTGCAGGCTTAATATTGCTGCCGGCCGGGAAGGCGACAGGGAGGGCCGTGAAATCAAAGAGGCCTGGGAGGTTAAGTGGATTATTTTAATTTAATAAAGAAAGCCACCCAGCGTGTCCTACCTGCCGTCACCAAGCTAGAGGTTCTCTCCTTCACCGATGCTAACTGGACACCTGCTCGGGGCTACACGCTGTGCCAAGTGCCTCGCGGGTATTACTGTCCCGTGTCATTCTCACATCAACCACATGGGGTTGCCCCGCTGTGTCTCCCATTCACAGAGGCCACCAAGCCTCAGAGACCGTTAGCCATTTGCCCAAGATAATATCACTAGTACATAATAGAGCAGATAAGTCCGTGTGATTGTGAAACCCTTGCTTTTAGTCACTCTGCAATATTCCTTTTCCAGGCAGCCGTGTCTTAGATTTGAACGCAACGTAATAGATATTTTCAAGCTGCCTCAACGTGATGAATGTGATATCTCTTTTTCAGGTTTGGTTCGATTGCAATCATTTTTAATGACCAAAAATAAGCCTGGGCTTAAAAATGACACTCTTTTTAAGAGTTGATTAATAACAAATAAGAATACTGTTATTTCCATTGTTTAATCTGATCTCTAGCGAAGGAGTTTACCCCCATTTCACAGATGCAGAAACTGAGGCTAAGGGGGCTGAACAGCTCGCCCGGGCCTGCACAACCTGTAAAAGGATTCTGGATCTCAAGAGCAGGTCCACGGAATGCAAGACTATTTCAGTTTCGTAAGCAACAGTAAGATTACCAGGATCAGCTTCCTTGAACCATCGTAAGGAAATTGAGGCCCAGATGGGAAGAGACTAGTCCAAGTTCACGCAGTGGCTACAAGGAGAGACACGGGGCACCAGACAGATTTGTGCTCAAATCTCGACTTTCCCGGGTTCTTGCGGCATGTTCTTGTGAGCTTTTCTGAAACCACTCTGTTAAAGGGCACGGTTTGTTCATCTGTCAAATGGAGATAATAATACTGCCCGTAGATTTTTGTGAAGGTTCAACTCGTGTAGTAAAGGGCAGCTCTAAGGGACACTACTGAATCGGAGTCCAAGACTTGTCTCTCAACCTGGCGTGTGTCCCAACAAGACCAAGCCCCTTGCAATCTGTGGTTATCCCTGCAGACATAACGACATAATGTAATGTGCACAGTGTTGGTTCCCTAACTCTAAAACACTGTGATTTCTGAAGCAGACTAAACGTATTATCTGTTTTCTCTTAGAGCCTCAATCATCAGAGCTAATTTCTTTCTTATTTTAACAGGCAAGGCAAGTCTCACCCTTTGCGAATGCAAGTCAAATAATACCATTGTTCAACTTAGGGTGGATTTCACAGTCACAAATTCTCCTCGTAAGGGAAACGTCCTATTTTGGCCATTTCATGAGCTGAAGGAAATTTGGTGTGTCCGTGATAGAGCGAAATATTAATGTCTTTTTTAATAAAGTTTTCAGGACAAAAAAAAAAAAAAACCCACGTCATGTTTGAACGTTTTATTATTCGTATTAAACTCTTTAAACTGCCCGACAGTTCGTGTTTCATTTAAGAAATCTTAAATTTGAGACATAAACTTCCTGACAGTGTGGGTCCCTTTAAAGGTGATATATGGCCTGACAGCAGAGAAATAAGGCCGGCCGAGTGTTCTAACCACAGGATGGTAAAAGTCATGGCCAGGTTAGAAGAATCAATTAGAGTGGGAACGAGGCTGTGTAAATTTCAGGACTCAAATGGCAAAATATGAAGACAGGGCTGAATTTAAAACCTGGCCTGATGTGATTGTATTTCATTTCCTGATTGGCAAGACAACTCTCAATGAGGTATTACCTTGGGTTAAAAAAGCAGTTTTCTTCCTATTTAAAACGAGACGCAGGAAGCAAAAAAAAAAAAAAAAAAAAAAGATCCAAGGAAGAGTAACAACAAATTTGAAGATTTATATGGGTATTTGAGAAAAGACAGAGGCCTGGGGGGAAAAAATGTATTTGAAGTCAGAATTCTGGACAGGGAGACACAGTCTCCAACCGCATCAGCTGAAATGGCTGTATTTATAGCAGGCGCGTGACTGCCTGGCTGGGGCCCGGCCCGACCCGGTGCACGCAACTCTGTGCCGGGCTGCACGTCTGTGCTTGTGCGTTACATCAGCTGCAGAGCTGCTGTTTGGAAGCAAACAACAGCTTTGGAATCTTAAAATAGATACCCAAAGGGTGTCCATGGTTCCCAGCTAGTCTGACGGCGGAACTAACGGGGACAGAGGAGCAGGCGCTAAGATCCCCCCACGTTTGATCCCAGTTCAGAAACTTCCCAGCCGAGACAACTGGTAAACCTCACTGTGACTCAGTTGTGTCACCTGTCAAACTGGGCTTCATTTGCAGGATTAAATAATACCCGTCAGTCAAGGCATTTAATGCACTGCCTGGTTTATAAGTAAGCACCTTATAACTGTTGGTTATTCATATCATATTATTATTATTATTATTATTCAATATAGGAAAGAATTGATGGTTGCGAAGAGAAGGAAAGCTACTAGATGGTTTTTATCTCCAAACGTGACTCCTTCCTGACCGTGCCCATCATTCCTTCCATCCCGACTATACCCCCAAGCCTCACGTCACCTGTCTCGTCCCAACTCCGACCTTAGAGGCGATGGTGACCGCACCCAACCAGGAGGACAAGTAGAGTATAGCAGCAAAGACTGTTGGATTCGAAGGCTGCACATGGGTGTCCGAACCTGTCACTGCTGCTTGGAAACTGCGAGGGTGACAGGCAGTCGCTGCGTTCCTGGAACCCCATCCCTGAGGTGGTATAATTTCTTCCAACCCATCTACCGTGCCCGCCCATGGTAGGGGATTGGCTCACTCAGAGGCGTACGGAAGTGTCCTCAGAGGACAGCGCCCTGCCAAGGTGCCATTTGGTGGCATCGCGATTGCCTCCAAAGCCCCCTTTGACCCCATCTCCCAGGGCGATATACCCTTAAATGAAACCATTGTCATAATGATTCCCAACGAGCCCTCCGTCAGGGAACTACTCATCCGTACTTTGCACTTTGGAGAAAAGGGAAAAGGAAACAAAAAACAAGGGAGGTGCCTCGGAACGGTGGAGGGGCTAAGCCAGAGTAACAACGACACACACGTGCCTGTGACCTCTGGCCCCAGGGCAGGCGTCACCCTCTCTCACTGAGCCCAGACGATCCTTCTCTACACAGCGCCCTGACTAACCACTGCCGTCTACGGTCCACAACCTCCCGCTGCCATCAGATGGAAAACGCCACGCAAAGACCCCAAGAGCAAAAATAAATAGAGTGAAGTTCTGAGCTCTGGAGTCAAGACTCTGGAGTCGAGGTTCTAATCCCAACCATAGCACCTAGTAGCTGGAGAAGCTCCCTCTGCTTCCATTTCCTTATGTGTAAAACGGTAGTTAATACAAAACGCCCACTTCATCAGAGCGCTGTGATGTTCAATCTGATCACCTCTGCCAAATAGTAAAACTCCAGTCATCATTAGCTACTATTATTAATAACTCACTTCCTCTTTTTAAAATTCTTTTAATGTTTATTTATTTATTTTGAGAGAAAGAGGGTGCGAGCAGGGGAGAGGCAGAGAGAGAGAGAGAGAGAGAAAAAAAAATCCCATGCAGTCTCTGCACTATCAGCCAGGAGCCCGACGCAGGGCTTGATCTCACAAACCGAGAGATCATGACCGGAGCTAAAATCATGAGTCAGACGCTTAACCGACTGAGCCACCCAGGAGCCCCTAACTTGCTTCCTTTTATCTGATGGTCTCTCTCTTCCTTCCTCCTTTCAGACAAATGAACAAGTAAGCAAAAATTATTCCAAATCACGTAGAAGAACGATGGGGTTTAGAGCCCTTGGATTGAATACCCTCACTGCCGTTGTTATTTGTACGGCATTGAGCAAGTCGCCCCAACCCTCTCAGCCTCAGTTTCCTCGCCGATAAAAGGAGGAAAACCTTTTAGGACATGGGAAGGATTAAATGGGATAATATTCATAATGTACTTGGCCCTCGGTGGGCTCCATTCAAATATCCGTTGGAAAAGAATGAATGAATATTGAGCATAATAGGATCAACTCAAATCCATTGGAAACATTACAGAAGAAACATTTTCCCGAGAAGGTTAAAATGAAATCAAATGTCTGAGGTAGATTAAACTTTTTTTTTCTCCCTCTCTCTCCTCATGTCAGCTTTGTTTCCACAGGATTTCATCTGCATAATGGAATTTGCTGATTTTGAGATGGTGCAATATGCACAGAGCATTTTCCAGAGGATAAAGAACTGAAGGTTATTTATATGTCATTTGTAAGGCTGTCTTCCCTGATTCCTCAGTATCTGAGCTCTCCCACAAAATCCCACACTCCAGTCACCCATGCTTTCCCCTCCTTCTGACCATAATATGCTCTGTGACCTAAAGGTTCTTGGAACTATTGGGAATGCTATACCTCTGTACTCAGTCTTAGAGATTTCTAATGCCCATTCAGTGCCCTAATAAAGGCACTGAAAAGTCCTGCAATGTTTAAAAATGTATATGTTTATCACAGCATTGCTTCATTGTATCTCATCACCGCAAACTTTTTTTGAGGTTGACGCCTTCTTAACATGCCACATAATTGCTATTTGAAAAATGCTATTATGCTGAATTCCCCAAAATAACCAATGAAGGGAGAATTATAATCCGAATATTCACTACGATTGTCAGGCAGGGCTGACAGAAGACACAAAATGCAATCAACCAGAGACCATATTACCTTCTTTTGTGGGGTGAATTGTGTTCCCGAAAAGACAGGTGGAAGGCCTAACCGCCAGGATCTGTGAATGTGACCTCACTTGGAAGCAAGGTCAAGTTAAGATGAGGTTATACTGAAACAGGGTGGACCCTAAGCCCAATGACTGGTGTCCTGATGAGGAGAGAGAAACTTGGGGACACCCAGAACAGACGCAAGAAAGAGAGCTATGAGAAAACAGAGCAGAGGTTAGACAGACGTCACCACAAGCCAAGGAGCACTCAGGATGGCTGGTCACCACTGGAGGCTGGCAGAGCCCGGAACAACTTGATTGTGGACTTCTGGTCTCCAGAACGGTGAGAGAATTAACTTCTGCTGTTTTAAGCCACCCAGTTGGTGGTACTTTGTTATGGTGGCCCCAGGGAATCGAATAGAGTTGCCTACCAGACCGTTCCCCTGCGTCCCAGATTGTTCCCCTGCGTCCCTGCTTGCTCCTTCTCCGTCTCCTTCCTGGCCAGTTATGTTGGGGTGACGGCTGTCACCTTTTCCTAGCTCTCTTGGAGCACAGATGCTACAGGACCCTGCTTTCAAAACCTTCTGCGTGCTGGTGAATCCACATTGCATTTTTAAGATGGATTCAGTATGTCCAAAATGGAACCTATGATCCCCTTGCAAACATAGATCTTTTCTTTTGAAAACATGCTCTGCTCCCCACCCAGCACCCTCCGTGGCTGAGGTTGAAATCCCGGAGTCAGCCTGGAGTCCTCTCTTTTCTCAACACTTCCTCCACCAGCAAATCCTGGCGGATACACCTTTATTTATTTATTATTTATTATTATTTATTATTTATTTTTTTAATGTTTATTTGTTTTTGAGAGAGACAGACGGAATCCGAAACAGGCTCCAGGCTCTGAGCTGTCAGCACAGAGCCCAACGTGGGGCTCAAACTCATGAGCTTCGAGATTATGACCTGAGCAGAAGTGGACACTTAACCCACTGAGTCACCCCGGCGCCCCCTGGTGGACGCACCTTTAAAGCACATCCAGAATGGCGTCCCTGGCCCCACCTCCAGCCCCCTCCTCTCAGTGGCTGGTGGCTATGGTCTTGTTTGCTTGAGCGGGTGCTGGAGCGGGGTCCATCCTGCTCTCTGCTTCTGTCCTCAGCTCATACTGGCCATTCCGGACACGGGAGCCAGAATCATCATATTAAATCATTACCTTGTCCTTCCCACGTTAAGGTTCCTGCAAAGGCTTCTCATCCTTGTAGAATGAAGTCCAAAGTCCCCACCATGACCCAAGGCCAGTCTGTCGCTCTGACCTCCTTTACTCCCGCACTGTTGCCTCGCACAGTTCCAGCTACACTGGCCTCCTGGAGGCTCTCTAATGAGCAACCTTGCACCTTAGGGACTTCATTTACCGTGGCCTCAGCCCGGAGCACTCTAATTCCTGATACCCACAGGCGTATTCCCTTGCTTCAATCAAGGTTCTTGAAAAGCACCTTTTCATCAAGTCCCTCTCTTGCTGCCCTGCCGAAAATGTCACCCCCCGCCGTCGTGATCGACTCCCGTGCCCTGATTTACCATCGGACATCACGTGGGACGTGTGGATGTGGTCCCCTCATTAGAACGTGCATGTTCTTCGCGGTGCCAAGAGGGGGCCCAGTACTTGGTAGGTGCTCAAAAATATTTGTCGAATTAATTAATTAATTAATTAATTCTCTCCAGAGAGGGAGGCACAGAGGAAAAATAGTATAATTTTAGCATTCTCAGGGGGGGGAAAAAAGGCCCTCAATAAAAGCTGGGAAAAAAAAAAAGCCGTCTGTGGCAAAGATTTTCTGGCAAACGGAAACGAAGTCTTCTTGGACTACCAGAGCTATTGTTTGGTCTGTGGAAAATGCAGTTTCTAAAGTCACTCACCGTATAATTCATTGTAACCTTCTTTACCTTGTTTTTCGTCTCTAAAGGGTGGATAAAGTTTTTCAAAGTCCACAGAACAATGTTTCTGAGTGATGGACAAGTAGCACCCACTTTGAGAAATCTTTTAAAGCCCTTGTGTTTCAGTCTTTCAAAGCAGGTTTTCACACAACACCCTTACAGCAACCTTAGCATGACAATTAATCTTCATTGAGAGCTCGCCGCAAGCCAGGGACTTTCCAGACATTCTCTTACCTACAACTCCAATATTCGTAGGAGGAAGTTTCTATCATGTGCTCCATTTGTCGATGGGTTTAGTGTGCAGCGAAGAAGATATTGGAGCACCAGTTGGGGACACGGGTTGTGTGCCCACCAGAGCCGAGTCCCAGAGAAGCAAACTGACCTGCCCAAGGTCACACAGTCAGCTCTGGAACTCACCTCCTGGGGTTAACGTGCTTTCCCCTGTATCTCCTCAATGCCTTCCATACATGCTGCAGCCATCAAGTCACATGCACACAATGCCTAAAAGAGCTACAAATGTTGAAATAAATTGTGTTGTGTGTTTATGTATATCTACGGATGCAGTGAGGGGATTGGAGGATTTTTGCATCCTGGTTTGGTTTCTTTTTTTTTTTTTTTTTTTTTTTTGTAATTATTTGGTGGCTATTTTGGTAACACCTTTTGGAGATTAAGTCCAATTAGGAAACAGATGGCACCAAAATATTGCCAAACATATCGGATCAGCAGCAAATCACTGACTTAATTATGTAAATAATTAAAATGTATATTTACACCTGATCGTCCAAACGAGGGTGAAAACACTGATTTCGGGGTTGGTTAGGAGCGCTGGCTCAGAGTCCAGTCAAAAAGAAGTCACGTTCAAGTTACTGCTGCAGTCCTTCTCCCAAATCTTGCCCTCGGAGGACATTTGGGGGGGGGGGGCAGTGACACAAAAACTATGTCCTCTGAGCATCCCAGGATTGTGAGGCTAGGCTTGGAAGGGACCTCCATAAGGGAAGACGTGGGGCCTTCATTTCTTTGGCTCTTACCCTGCCTCTCTTCTTCCAAGAGCATTTGAAGATCCCCCCGTTGGCCCGCAGACTCACATTCCCTATTCCAAAACCACCTTTACCGAAAGAGTGACTCATTGCCTTGTAATAGTTAGGAGAACAGGTTTTGAAGAAAGACCTGTGTTCAAGCCTTGGCTTCGTCGCCTGGCTTGGTTCTTCAATCTGTAAAATGGGGATAATAATAACTCAAAAGTGTATCAAGTGCTCCTTCCTGCGAACCCCGTTGTATGCCATGCACTTCACGCACCTGACATGATGCAGCACTCACAGCATCCCTAGGTGGTTGTGCCCCTTTCTCCCCCAGAGAAAAGAAGCAACTTGCCGGTATGAGTTCAGATAGGATTTGCCCGTGGGTGACACAAAACGTAGTGCAGGGGCGCCTGGGTGGCTCGGTAGGTTATGATCGAGCCCCACCTTGGGCTCTGTGCTGACAGCTCAGGCCCTGGAGCTTGCTTCAGATTCCGTGCCTCCCTCTCTGCCCCTGCTCCTCTCACACTCAGTCTCTCTCTCTCTCCCCAAAATAAATCAACACTAAAAAAACTCAACGCCGAATGCGACGGTGGCTTGAATGCAACATAAGTGCATTCCTCCTTCGTATATTTAGACAATCCAGAGGATTCTCGATAGCTTCGTGTTCACTGGGTCTAGCTCTTTCGATTTCTTCCCCTAACATCTTCAACACACGGCTTCCACCTCGCGGTCCAAGACGGCTACTTCAGCTGCCTCCGTGGAGCTCGCGGCTAAGCTCCAGGGAGAAGAAAAGGGAAGGAGAATGGATGCCTCCTCCCTTTGAGGACAAGTCTCAGAAGGTGGGCGGTAGTGCTTGGGCTCAGTTCCTATTGGCCAGAACTTGGTCACACGGCCGTACCTAACTTCAAAGGATGTTCCTTTATTGTGAGGAAGGATGTGTCCGGCCATGGGAGCTAGCCTCCAAGATGGCCTCCAATGATCTTCCCCTCCTGCTATCTATGGCCTTGTATAGTCCTCTCCTACACTCAGTAGGGTTTGTGTGATATGATATAACATAATGTAATGTAACATAACGTAACGTAACACTATGCGGCTTCCAAGACCAAAGAAAAGGGAGGTCTGCTTTGGTCCCTTAGGTGATTTACTGTAGGGAAAGCCCACCACCATGCCATGAAGACACTCCAACAGCCTTGCAGAGACGTGCACAAGGAGAAGAGCCCCCGGGTGAGCCGGCATGGAAACACGAGGCCTGCAGAGAGAGTTAACCTTTGGATGACTCCAGCTCCAAGGTACGAGGTAGACCCTGAGCCAGAAACACTAGCCAAGCTTCTCCCAAATTCTCGATGCACACAAACTGTAAAGACTAATGAGTAACTGTGGACGTTTTAAGCCCCTCAGTTTTGTGATTCATTACACAGTGGTAGATCAAATTCCCCAGCTAACACTTGGGAGTGGCATTACAGAGGAGGAAGGAGAGAACAGATGACAGGAGACAACTAACCATCTCTGTTTCACATGCACTGAAATGTAATCAAACCCACATCATCTGACTTAGATGTATTTTTAACCAACACCCTGGATACCTAATGCCTTTCTCTGGATTCCTATAGCACATGTTGTTCTTAGCAAAGAATGTTATCTTAAATTATAGGTTGCTTTGTCCTGTTTTCTGTAATCTTCATGTGCGGAACTATTTTCTCCCTTCCCTCTCTGGAAAGTGGAAAACTATGATTTCTTTCTCTTCCTTCCTTTCTCCTCTCCTTCCTTCCTTCCGTCCTTCCTTCCATCCATCTTTTGGTAGGTCCTCTGCCTCAATCAGACCTGTCATTTCATCTCCACATTTAACTGAGGGAAGATACTCTGCAAACTCCCTCACGAGGTTGGCAGGATTCTGTTCCTTACAGGTTATATTGGCCAGAGACGGACTGCAATTTTTTTTGCCATGCTGGCCTCTCCATAGGACACCTTAACACCTCTGTGTCACATTTGCATGTGACAGAGCAAGATGGAAGGAGTGGAGCAAGAGAGATAGTGCAGTCTTTTGTAGCCTAATCTCAGGAGGAATATCTCATCACGTTGGTTGTGTTCTATTTGTTCCAAGCAAATGAGTCCGGCAGCCCATGCTCAAGGGGGAAGAAATTGCACAAAGGCAGGAATGCCAGGAAGAGATTCATTCCACAGTGATAGATAAAATCCAGATCCATCCATCCATCCATCCATTAAATCTTTGAGGGCTCACCACGGTTCACGCAACAGAGCCTTCTGTAGCTCCCTACTGCACGTTTGGTCAGATCCATACTTCTCAATATGGCACATCCAAGACTCTCCATGTTCTCCCTCTCTGTCCTAATGTTTAGCCCTCATCTGCCATTTCTTCCCCTATGTTCCAGTTTCTCCAATGACCTTTATTCCCCATCTAAACCTGTCACCTTCCTACCTCGGTCCCCCTCTCCATGACCCTCCTTCCAGCGAGAATGCTCCTCGTTCAAGATCCTCCCTCTTTGTACCATGTAGTGCTTAAGAACCCAAGCTTTAGACTCAGGCAGCCTCAGACTCCCACCAAAGATGGTCACTTACCAGCTTGGAGGAGTTACTTAATCCCTCCAAGTCTCCATTTTTTTTAACGTTCATTTATTTTCTTTTTAATTTTTTTTAACGTTTTTTATTTATTTTTGAGACATAGAGAGACAGAGCATGAACGGAGGAGGGGCAGAGAGAGAGGGAGACACAGAATCGGAAGCAGGCTCCAGGCTCTGAGCCATCAGCCCAGAGCCCGACGCGGGGCTTGAACTCACAGACCGCGAGATCGTGACCTGAGCTGAAGTCGGACGCTTAACCGACTGAGCCACCCAGGTGCCCCATAATGTTCATTTATTTTTGAGAGAGAGGGAAAGAGAGCAACAGAGCGTGATAAGGGAAGGGGCAGAGAGAGCGGGAGACGCAGTATCTGAAGCAGGCTCCAGGCTCTGAGCTGTCAGCACAGAGCCCGACGTGAGGCTCGAACCCACAAACTGCGAGATCATGCCCTGAGCCGAAGTCGGACACTTAACTGACTGAGCCGCCCGAGCGCGCCTCAAAATCTCTGTTTCTTATCTGTTAACCGGGAGAAAAGACCCCCATGGGACTGTCGTAATCCCACTGTAATCTACGTACTACACGAATACAGCGTCTGGAACATAAGTGCTCGATAAATGGCAGCTATTGTGATTATCATGATTATTAGCCTCTCCTCGGAACCCTGGAGGAAGAGCTAGCACACCTCGGTGCTTTACAATACAGTGGACGCGAATACTCGGGTCCACAACTGCATCTGACACTTCCTGAAGTGAGTTTAGAACGGAAGTGTGTTATCGCTTGTTCACAGATGAGGAAACAGACTCAGAGAGGTCAAGCGGTGAGTCCAGGATCCCACCGCCAGCTGATGATGGAACCTGAGCCAGAACCACTGGGCTCTGTCTGCTTTCACGAACATTCGTTCTTCAGCTTCACCTGGGTACAGAGTTGCGTTGGCGAGAATCCCCTTCGTTCCGGGTCCTTTTCTCTCCGAAGCGATTTTACCAGGCCTCGGAGCGAATTGAGCTGTCAAAGGAAGTCAGAGCCTTCGGGAGACACGTGGAGACTTGGGGGCTGTTGGAGCTGCTGACAAGCTGCCACCTTCCAGATGGCCTCTTCTGCCTGTCATGGACATACGCCAGAGCTCACATATCTGTCCCAAGCCTACGAGCCGTTTCATTTCCGGGGTGGGGCAGGGACAATATGGAAGGATAACCAAAATAACATCCAATGAAATCTGGCCAGCCCTTCCTTCTAGCTTTCCCTTTTGAAACTTGCTGATAGTCGAAGTTCAACCAACTGGGTAGGATGTTCTAGAATGTGTGAACGCCAAGGGGCCATGGAGTAACAAGGAATTAAGAGCCTTAAGAGTCACAAGAACTTTCTAACCGTCAGCGCAGTTTCAAAAGGAATGGGTTGTAGGAAGTACTCACCACGGAATATGTACGTAGGAGTTGCCCAGACCTAGCCGTGCTGTCTGACTACCCGGTGAGATTCTTTAAAATGCATATTCCCAGGCCCAGCTACAGACCTGTTGAACCGGAATCTCTAACCGTAACGTGTGTGAATCTGGATCTTTCACTGTCCCGGGGTGATTTTGATGGACGGCCAAGTTTGAGAATCATGAGGTTCGTTGGCAAGAATTCAAGCATCAAGAGGAGGTTGGACCAGATCAGTGATTTTTAAACCCAGCTCCTCCCTGGAGCTCCCTTGGGACTACCGCGTGATGGTGATGAGGGCAAGGGGCCGGGGTGAGGGAAGGGCCGGTGATGGGGAGGAAAGTGGAGCGTCTAGACCCCACCTCCCGGTTTTAATCAGAGCATGCTTTTATCTCTTTTGTTCATTTACGCTTCTGTGTAAGATTCATTTGAGCCAAGGAGGCTCTAGTTTAAAAAGCTTGAAAGCAGCTGAACTAGATGACCTTTAATTTATTTAATCAATAAATAGTTACTGAGTGTCTGCTCCACGCCAGCCTCTGTGCCAAATCAAAGCCGACTCAGACACAGCCCCTCTTTCCCGGGAGCTCGCAGTGGAGATGGCAGAGAGGAAGAGGGCAGCATTCAGATGCACCACGATGACAGCACCAATAGAATGAGAACATGGCACTGGTTGTGCCTTGCAGACACAACGCTAGTTGCTGGGGAAGAGGAGAGGATGGAGGAAACAACATGTGCAAGGCCACGGATGCCTGAAGGGACGGGGATGGCCTGAGCACCTGAGTGGGGCTCAACCTGAGGACGCATGGGGGAGCGGTGGGCAATGAGGCGATAAGATGGCCGAGACCTTGAGGAGGCCCTATCTCCTCCCTGGGCTTCACAGCGGCCTCGTTGCCAAAGTGAGGGCCGGGGTGTGAAGAAGTGATCTGGAGAACCAGAGAATCTTTGGATTCGAAAAGAACGCCTATTGACTCCCTTTGGCAGTGGTTCTCAAAGTGGAGTGATCTTCTCTCCCTAAGAGATACTTGGCAATGTCTAGAGACATTTTTAGTTGTCACAACTGATGGAAAGAGGGCATGCTACTGGCATCCAGTGGGTTGGGGACACTGCTAAAGATCTCACAATGCACAGGGCAGCCCATCCACAGAGTTATCTGGCTCCAGACGTCCGCGGTACTGGGCTTAAGAAACCCAGCCCGGCATATAAGCTATAGGTAAGAGCCCGGTGCTTTTTCTACAGCCTCTAAACATGGCATTCAAGGCCACCGGTGCAAGAGCTCATGTTTTAGCAGTGGCTAAAACGAGGTGGGTAAGAATCAGGAAGGGATTTGGTGTCAATGCTTCTCTTCCACCATCATGGAGGATCAAGGGCCAAACGAGAAGGGGCCTTGGGGATCAAGTCCAGGTGGGTAACCCAAGCCTAGAAAGGTTTTCCGATCTCACCAGGCTTTCTGACCCAGTTGGTAGGTATGATCCAGTTCTCCTGAATCCCAAAGCGAGACGACTTCAAACCTCGGATGGGGAGAGACAGAAGGTGTGCGAAAGATGAGGTCATAGAATGAAAGCAAGGACTGGATCACAAAAGCTCTTGTAATTGATCGTCTTGAAGAGTGGGGGCTTTTTTCTAAGCTCGGTGGGAAGCCACGTATCTGTACGCACAGAACAACCATCCAATTTCAGGTTTCATAGAATGCTTTCCGTGTATACAAGCCTCCCCTGGGCACCGTGGGTGAGGGAGGAGGGAGAAAACAAAGGCAGCATAAAACATGACCATTGATTTCTCCGTGGGCAGGACCAGGTTATTCTTTAAGCAGGGCTTCAGAATATGGGACAGTTTCAGGACCCTGCAAATCAGGGGACACAGCTCAATTTGTCCAGAGATCTGGCCTCTGGTATAATGCCTCGCACAGAGTAGTGCCTGCTAAGAGATGGATAAATATAAGCAAAAGGTGTGGTCATATGACCAAGGCAGCAGCACAGGCCAAGAAAGGCGGAAGCGTGGGGAGATGGAGGTGTAGAAAGGTCAAGAAGTCTTCCTGAGGGTGAGCAGGGGGAAGGGGAGACCATTGCAGGCAGTGGGAACTGTATGTGCAATGGTGCAGGGGAGAGAAAGGTCGTGGACAGGCCTGCGTCAGGCAGACTGACCAGACAGAAACAGAGGATTTGTCCTTAAGAACTGGGGGAGGGATAGTTGAGTAGATAAGGCGGGTCATCGGTCCAGGGATCGCTGAAAGACAGAAAGAGGGTTCGTAGTTGATCCACAATACATGGGGAAGTCTTTGTAGGCTTTGGAGAAAGGAAGAAGCCCAAGGAACCCTCTGTTCAGAAGGGAGTGGGCTGGATACTGGGACTGCAGAGAGAAAGACAGGAAGCAAGACCGAGAGGTGGTTGCTGTCATCTAGCTGGAAGGCCATCCAAGTCAGAATGGGCGGGGCTTACGTTACGTTCAGGGGAGGGGCAGGAGACTCCTGAAAAGCAACTAAAGACCAGGTCAAGAGTCCTGGTATGTCATTTTCCCCCACTGCAGCCGAAGACCTGTAGGGGGGAAGTTTTGTTTTGTTTTGTTTTTTTCTTTTTCCTTTTTAATTTTTTTTAATGTTTCTTTTTGAGAGAGAGAGAGAGAGAGAGAGAGAGAGAGAGTGAGCACAAGAGAGTGGGGGAGGGGCAGAGGGAGAGGGAGACAGAGGATCAGAAGCAGGCTCTGTGCTGACAGTAGAGAGCCTGATGTGGGGCTGGAACCCACAAACTTTGAGATCATGACCAGAGCCGAAATTGGATGCTAAACTCACTGAGCCACCTAGGCGCCCCAGGAATGCTTTCTAGTTGGATTGTTTGGTTTCCAGGACAGTGAACGGGTCACGTTTCCCAGTGGGGTGGAAGCAACTGTAATTTAAAAAGTCTAGACAAAGGGTCTACAAACCACAGCCCACGGGCCAAATCTTTCCCACTGAGAATAGTTTTTACATTTGTAAAAGGTTGGGAGAAACAAAATCAAGAGAATAGTATTTCTTTTGAAATGAAATGTACATTTCATGAGTCCTATTGGGGCCATCGGATTGGGTGCTGTCCATGGTACCTTTGCAGTCAAGGGCAGAGTTGAGGGGCTGCCTTGGAGACTGTGGTCCACCAAGCCTAAAATACGTCCCCTGGCCCTTTAGAGAAAAAGTTTCACCTGGGTCTGGGCCTTTCTCTCTTGAGTTCAGGCCTTATCTCTTTATTTGTTTTCACTTCTCCCATAAGGTGAAGCTCAGGTATGGGAAAAAGCCAAGATTCAGGTGTGGACTAAGAGGGGGCTCACAGTACCAGGATTGGAATGACTTCCCTTTGGAGTTCACCATTGCTACGTCTCGCCTTGATTCCCTTGTAGCGGGGGATGGGTCGAGTTTGGGACAGATATTCATTCGTAGTGTCCAGGTTCCCATGCCTCTCTGTCCAAGCCTTCCCCACAAACCCTAACAAAGGTCTTGAAACAATGGAGTGGGCAGCTCAGGTTGATATATGAGGATGACCACCCTGTTGCCCAGCATGAGGACGGGGGTCTTCTCCGCAAGGGATGTGAAAGCATGCATCGGATCCCTCCTAGGATTCTGGACCGAGAGAGTTAACACGCTGGGAGAGGTGAGGGACCATCCTGGTCCAAGTGGCCTGGGAGGCCTGATGCCAATTCAATTTTCACAGCAGCCCACCTCCATCGGAATGAAAAATCTTTTCTTAACACTCTTATTAAACCCTAATCTTAATCGTATTCATCATTATTAAGTCTTGAAATTGTCTGGAATATTTAAATAGGGCCAAACTGAAAGGCAGAGGAATGGATTTAAAGGGACAGCTCGAATTCTCTTCAAGGAGATTCAGCCCCTGATGGAGAGCAAGGTTTCTGAAGGCAGAGATTTTCAACAAAGGCGAGGGAGGGGGATGGCAATTACATTCAGCCTGGGTAATATTAGTCTTTCTTTCAAAGACTCCTCAAAAACTTATCAGGGAAAGGAAGAGGCATAAAGAAGATGAATTAAGGGCTTAAATGGACCCAAGGGCTTGGCGGGACATTAAAAGGGAAGAGCTCTATGGGCCTCCCCTCTGGTCTCCCTCCTTTTCGGCCCCAAAACAATGCCCATGAAATAACGCCACTGCCCCCGTCTCTGTCACTGAGGAGCTAATTTCTAGCAGTCCCCCAGAGGTCAGATCATCCGGCCCAGCTGTTATCTCCCGGTACACGGCAGGAAGCCACCAGGGCCTTTAGAACTATGTTCCAAGGAAGAAATAATGGCCCTTTCACATTTTTCTCTAAATAAGAAATTTAATTTGAGAAGACGGTTTCTCATTCTGGCTCCCCTGTCCATCTTACAGGTATGAATGAGTGTGAATTTGTCAGGGTCCATTTGCACCACACTGGACCAAGCACGCCACAGACACGGTCCCACTTCACCTTTGTAGGAGCCGCATGAGCGAAGTCTCCCCGAGAGGAAAAACCTTAACCACGGTCACCCCGCTTGATTTGCACTTGGGCCTCTGACTACAGGGCCCACACCCTTTCCCTCTCTGCCCCCGCTGGCTTGTCCCCACCCCCATTGTCCCTTGGCATGAGGATGACCGGGGAGGGGTGATGGATTCAGTTCGGGGGCGGGTGGGGGTTCGACACAAGGGATATTATGATTTTACCATTATTATCAGGTTTGAATCCTGAATGTTGAAACAATCCATTTAACCTTTACTCTGGCTAATGCATACATTAGATGGGGGAACCTATATGCCATCATAAAAATGTGAGAAATTGAAACCTGCTAACATAAAATCAAATAGCCCAGCCATAAAAGGTGTCGCTTTTATGTGATTATCTTGCCAATATCTTCATGTTGCTAAACTAAATCAAACTACAATTTTCCCCACATGCCCTGAATTTAATGGGAACCATTAATGGGTGTGATTCCTTATAGATCTCCTTGTAATAGAAACATGGCCTCTTATGCCCTGGCCGATTAAAATGAAGCCACTCGGCTGTCATTTGTTGTGTTGCTTTGAACATATTGAATGGTGGCTCTACTTGAAACGTCAAAGTCGTTTATACTCAGGCTGGCATTCAAGGCCTTCCTAAAATGTATGGCACCAATGTATCTTTCTGGAGCTTTCTTCCTCTTCTCCCACGAATGATTTTTCATAGAATCCAATGAGATCCAAGGTGGAAGAGAGTTTTGAGGCCTCACAAGTAGAACTGGAATCATCTTCCAACTTGGATGGGCATCTTGGAGCACTGCGTTGAGAAGGATTCTGGGGCTAGTTCCAGGCTCACTGGGTAAAGGAAGCCATGTTTGATTAACAATGTCTGCCAGGGCACGGTTGATGGAGTGGGGACGTACATGACTCACCTATGCCTCCGTGTTTTAATCCAACCCCTTTGTTCTACAGATGTAGAAACTGAGGTTCACAGAGACTGTGGTAAAGTCACACAATGCCCACGCAACAGAGTTCTTTCCATGATGGTGGAACTCTGAGGAAAGAGGGTAAGGCACGTTGAGAGAATCAAGGAAGCGATGGTTTGAAGAAGGCAGGAGGCAACTCCCACCCCCATGATGATGAAGCCAACTGCCCCAAACTCCCAAAGACCCTTGGTCCTAATACCTGGTCCTTTTCAGGAGGTTACTATTCCTTCACTCGTCCTTCCCAACTTTTGTAGCTTCTCCTACACCGGGCTGCAATATTGTGCTACTGATCCTTAACCTTCCCCAAATAAGATTGTCTATAATTAGTGAACTCTGGGGTCTCCTGGTGACTCTGAGTCTTTCTCAGTGAGGATCCCATGCCCTTTCTTCTGACTAGCATCCATCAGGGAGCTTTGATTGCTGGCTTGGCCCCTTGCCAGCGTTCAAGGTGGAGTGAGTGAGACCGAACAGAGAGGCAACAGCTGAAATCACTGGGTCCTTCGTGCACACATCCATGTTCCTCTCAGCCTCTCCAAAGCTTCCCCAAATCCCCATCACCTACATGACAAACCACCCTCCCATCCCCGAGTCTTAATGTGATGCTTTGCACCTGCTACGATCTGCTCAGCCTGCTGTCCAGCCCCATCCTTTCCCAGTCCCTTCCGAGGACCCAACAAGTAGCCTACCCTGAAAACGGCCAATGGCACTGAGGCTCTGACTCCCAGCCCATCCCTACATGTTACTAATAGATCACTGGTAATGGGCGTCTTTCCTTCTTTGCCCAGACATTACTTCAGAAGGGTGTTGTGTGTGACTGGCAACGTCCGCCCTAGACGTGAAAGTGTGCGGCATGGGGACAAGGCTGATTTGATTATGATTCCTGCTATCGTCACAGTATTAACTGGCTACTTGGTGAACCATCGTACGTACACCTGCTTTGGTTATAATCATGGCAATCTATGCACGATGCATATCTGGTGACCCGATTTAATCTTCAAAACCTGGCTTCGAGAGTCACCACCTTCGAGAAACTCTCCGCAGCTCTAGACTGAATGGATCCCAAAGCAAAATGCCTAGATCAGTACAGCAGGACGCTGAAGGGCACAAATTCTGGAGATAGACAGCCAGGGTGCGAATCCCTCCTCTGCTACTCAGCAGCTGTGTGATGTTGGGCAAGCTACTCAACCTCTCTGTGCTTCCATTTCCTCACCTGCAAAGTTGAGATAATCACAGCACTTATCTCACAGACAGAAAGAGTTCCCGGGCTTAATCCCTGGAATGTATTACCCGTGGTCCAGACTGAGGGCTCAGGAAGTGTTTGTTATCATGTTGAAACTTTGTGACTTGATGACAATGTATCCACCTGGCTGCTACACTGAGTCGCAAGTTTCTCCAGCTCTGGGGTTTGGTTTTAGTCATCTTTGAATTCCCTGCCCCCTAATGCCACGTTGGTTACATAGGTGCTCATGAATATCTGATGGCTGAGTAAATGAATAAATAAATCTGTTTGTAGCCTTCTAAGCCCAAAGGGAGAATCACTTTCTAGTGCTCCCTGCTGCTGGTGGCCTGTCCCAGTTCAGGAGGACGCGAGTGAAGGGTTCCACGGATGTCACTCGGAGTCGGAAGAGACACCCGACCTCGTGTTTCCCTTGCGCCACTTTAACAACCTCTCACTAACTCAAAAAATTAAAATTCCTCCCTCTCTTGATGTGATCCCTGAGTGGCAAACGCTGACAGTCTTTTTCCCCTTCCCCTTGAGTTCCTAATGAAGCAGAAGGCAACATGACTGTTTTATGTGCTTATCTGTCTGAGTAACGGTGTCAGTGGAGACAGGCACGCCTCTCCGAAGAGCGTTTGCCCGAGAACCGGTGCAGAACAGCACCGGCAAGGCGCGCCGCATTTGGAAGCACACCGACGAGGTGTGGACTTTTTGTGGACCGTGGAGGTGACGTTGGTGCTGAGGGCTTATGTCACTACCATCTTCACACAGACTGGTTCATTTGGGGGCTGCGTGTGATGTGTACCAACTATACTTCTAGCCATTCATTTGTTCATGCATTCATTCATTCATTCATTCAACAGATAGGTACTGAGAACCTACTCAATTCCAGGGGCATCATTCACATCATAGTCTTGGGAATGCTGGTCCGCCACCTGGGGACCGAGCCCCCAGACACAGTAACGCTATAAGGGACAGTGCTGCAGATGCAGAAAGGCATAGGATGCAGCCTCCTTCCCTCAAGAAGCTCACAGTCGAATAGGAGAGTGATACTTATAAGCACAAAAAGTGCCAATCCTGTGGCGGGAGTAAAACAAAGCTCATTCAGGGCAGGTGAGTATTCCAGCGACCGTCTCTGGGAGGCTCGGGGAAGAGCTCTTGAAGGCGGCGATGTCTGATTTCGGTTTTGAAAGATGCATAGGAGCCAGAATGGGTGGAGAGGGTGCAGTTCCCAGAGCAGAAAAGAGCGTGGACAGAGGTATTTAGGCCGGAAAGAGCACCGGTAAGAGATGCGGTAAGCCATCCGTGCATTCCGGCAGTGCTAGCTTTGAAAGCGTGTGTGGTGGGGAATGAAGCTTCTGAAGCTGGAGGGGGAAGCAGGCGTGAGGCCACGAAGGACCTTGAGTAGCAACTCCCCTTCCCCCCTCGCCGCACTCCTTGGCAACCACCATTTCCCCCTCTGCTTCTGTGACTTTGACTAGTTTAGACACTTTGGATAAGGGGAGTCACGCTGTTTCTGTCCTTTGGCTGTGGGCTTATTTCCCGTAGCCTGATGTCCTTGTAAGGGTCACGCAGGAGCTCCTTTTTTTAAGGGTGAGTAGTATTCCATTGCGTGTATATGCTACTTTATTTATTTATTTAGACTGTGAGATCACGACCTGAATTGAGAGTCGGGACGCTTAACTGACTGAGCCACCCAGGCCTCCCTCCATTTTTTTTTTTTTATCTGTTCATCCGTCAGTGGACATTGCCATGGTTGCTACATCTTGGCTATTACGATTAGTGCCACAAACACCATGAAAGTGTTAACATCTCTTCAAGATCCTAGCATTGGTTCTCTTGGATGTATACGGAGAAGAGGGATTGCGGGATGATAAGGTAAGTCTATTTTTTTTGTTTTTTGAGGAAACTTCATCCAGTTTTCTAGAGTGGAAACTGCACCAGTTTGCATTCCCACCGGCAATATACAAAGGTTCCAGTTTCTCTACAACTTGGTCAACACTTATGGCCTTCTGTTTTGTTTTTATAATGGTTACCCTATCCGGTGTGGGGTTCTAGTTCATTGTGGGTTTGGTTTGCATTTCCCCAAGGGCTCCTAAAGTTCTATGATTAAAGAAGCAGACCCTGTCTGTTGGTATAATCAGGGGCTGGGGCACCCCAGCCGGGTCTGCATTTGTGGCCGGAGTCCCGCTCATGTTGTGATTGGGAGTCCCTTGTAGTTGACCTGAATTGACCGGCTGGGCACTGAGCTACGCCTGGCTTCCAGAGAACTTTGCCAACTCCCTTTCTGAGCAGGCAGCCTCCAGGGGATCAGTCTAGGACACGTTCACATTTACCTCTCAAAGGGAAGGCTAGTGCCAGGGGATCATCCACGCTGATGTTACTCAGGGTGTGTCTGGAGACGACCTAGGTCAGATACTCCCAAGATGCTTGCAAAGAAATGCATATTCCAGACTGCACCTTAGTCCTACTGCAAGTGGCTGGGGGTGGTGTCTATCCTGTCCCCCACCCCAGTGCACTCTCATTGTGTGCTAACATTTGAAAACTGCCCATCGAATTTAAAATTAGAATTGGATGAGGGGGACACTGAGGCCCACAGAAAGAAAGGAATTTTCCCAAGGTCGCACAGAACATCCGTAACAGGATATTTGGCCCATGACCTCATGAATCCAGGAATATAATTTAGGAAGAGGCACCTGGGTGGCTCAGTTGGTTGAGTGTCCGACTTCAGCTCAGACCAGGATCTCACGGTTCGTGAGTTCGAGCCCCGCGCCGAGTTTCTGCTCTCAGTGCACAACCCAGTTTGGATCCTCTGTCCCCACTCTTCTCTCTCTCTCAAAAATAAATAAACATTAAATAAATAAATATAAATATATAAGTATAAATATATATATATATATTTGGAAAAACAGCTATATCCATATCCATTTAAAAAATATATATCTGCAAACTTACGGAGTTCTCAACAACCCCCTGAGCATGCTGACCCCAATGTTACATATGAAATCATCATAACAGACCTGAAAGACAGGTCTTCTGATTTTACACATTATTTTTTCAGATAAAAAAACACAGGTTCGAGGGGCCTGGGTGGTTCGATAGGTTAAGCGTCCGACTGTTGATATTGGCCCAGGTCGTGATCTTGTGGTCATGAGACGGAGTCCCACGTTGGGCTCTGCACTGAGCCGAACCTGATTGGGATTCTCTCTCTTCCCCTCCCTCACTTTCTCTCTCTCTCTCTCTCTCTCTCTCTCTCTCAAAATAAATAAACTTAAAAAAAAAAAAAAAGAAACAGAGGTTCAAGGAGATTAAATAATGACAGGTGGTCCAGGGTTCTTTTATTTATAGAGAAAGATCTAAGAGGAAATATTCAGCCAAATGCAAGTTATCACCGCAGAGGCTTCAAGCACCAGCTGAAGTTCTGGGTGACAGGAATTGCCAGGGACAGAGGGGTGACTCAGAGAAGGGCATTTCAGCCATGGAGAACTTTTGAATCGTGCTTGAAAGAAGTTTTAAGTTGGTTAAAAGGAGTCATAGATTTCAGGGTCTTTGCCATAATGAATCCTAAAAAGAGTGACACTAGGGTATTGAAAACATGATTGTAATGTTTCTGGGGGGAAATTAACGGTCTAATCCTGCGGAGGACGGATATTGGTGATTCTGACTTATGTGCACACCACAGAGCTTCCCTAATCAGCTTTTCCTCTTAGTGCAGCTCAGGGTGAAGGCAGAGGGCTGAAAATAGTCCACTCCAAAATCTTTTGATTGCAAAGTGTTTCAAGAGGGGAGACGTGGGTGACAGACTAATAAAACCCAGGAGCAGCTTGCATTTGTGTTTTCCCACAAAGTCTCTTCCACCGCAGGCTCCACAACAACCACTGCAATCGCCCCCAGGGCCCTCTCGCCCTGCCCCCCTGTCCAATCTGATCTTTCCAATGGCATTTGCTGAGCACTTACTGGAAGCCACCCACCCGTAGTCACTGCCAACGTCATCTGGCTTATTTCTCACCTAAAACTGGGAGGCAGGTTTACACTCGGAAAACCTGGCATACAGACTAAGGGTTAAAAGGAACAGATTCAGTCAGTGTATCTTAGGCGCCTACTATGTGCTTTCCCATCGACTCGAGTGACTTCTCTCAACAAGCCCCCTTTACGCAGTAGGTGTTACGAATCTCCATTTTACATATATGCACCTTCCCTATGGTCAGGAGCGTGGCTCAGGCATGATACATATGTATTTGAACACATCCTATCTGATTAGAAACAGACATTTTCCCCACGCTATCCCAGGCTGCCTCTAATAGGAATCCTCATCTTGGAGAAGAGAGGCCGAAAGTCCACGGTCAGTGATTAAGCTTACCATGTGATAATTACAATACAGGGTGACAAGCACCGTAACAAAGGCATCGACAAAGTTCTGTGGCCGCTCAGAGGAGGAAAAAATGGCAGACATTTGCTGTAGGGTCTTTGCACATACTGTTCCCGAGGAGCACAGATACCTGCTCCAAGAGCCCTTTCCTGACCCCACCATCTATGTTGCTTCCGTATTTTTCTCTGTTCTTATGCCCTTTTCACTTTTTTCTCCCTTCCTTCCTCCCTTCTTCCCACCCCTTTCTTTCTTTCTTTCTTTCTTCCTCCTTTTCTTCCCTCCATCCTTCTCTCCCTTCCTTCCTTCCTTCCTTCTTCCCTTCTTCTCTTTCTTTCTCTTTCTTCCTTCCTTCCTTCCTTCCTTCCTCCCTTCCTCTCTTCCTTCCTTCCTTCCTCCTTTCTTCCACACTTTCTTTCTTTCTTTCTTTCTCTTTCTTTCTTCCCTCCCTCCTCTCCCTTCCTTCCTTCCTTCCTTTCTTCCTTCCTTCCTTCCTTCTTCCCTTCTTTTCTTCCTTCCTTCCTTTCTTTCTTTCTTTCTTTCTTTCTCTTTCTTCCTTCCTTCCTTCCTCCCTTCTTCCCTTTCTTTCTTTCTTTCTTTCTTTCTTTCTTTCTTTCTCTTTCTTCCTTCTTTCCTTCCTCCCTTCTTCTCTTTCTTTCTTCCTTCCTTCCTTCCTTCTTCCCACCCCTTTCTCTTTCTTTCTTTCTTTCTTTCTTTTTCTTTCTTCCTCCCTTCCTTCCTTCCTCCCTTCTTCCCACCCCTTTCTCTTTCTTTCTTTCTTTCTTTCTTTCTTTTTCTTCCTTCCTTCCTCCTTCCTTTCTTCCCTCCCTCCTTCTCTCCCTTCCTTCCTTTCTTTCTTCCTTCCTTCTTCCCTTCTTCCCTTTCTTTCTCTTTCTTCCTTCCTTCCTTCCTCCCTTCCTCTTTCTTCCTTCCTTCCTTCCTTCCTTCCTCCCTTCTTCCTACTCTTTCTTTCTTTCTTTCTTTCTTTCTTCTTTCCTTCCTCCCTTCCTCTCTTTCTTCCTTCCTTCCTTCCTTCTTCCCTTCTTCTTTCTTTCTTTCTCTTCCTTCCTTCCTTCCTTCCTTCCTCCCTTCCTCTTTCTTTCTTTACTTCCTTGCTTCTTCAGACTGCAACTTCTAGTCACTAATTAATTTACTTTCTGATTGCTTTTCTTCTGCAATAGCCTGAAAGATCCACAGGACAGGGATGTATCTGTCCTAGTCACTTCTGAATCCTCAGAGCTGGCAGCAGTAGATGTTAAATTAATTGTTGAAAGGAGGAAGGAATAAATGAGTGAGTCAATAACTGATTGAATTGCTCTGATGACTTAGTCTTTGGGACAACACCGTGAGGTAGGCATTATCATCCCCCTTTCGAAATCCATGAACAGACCCTTTGAGATCTAAAAAGAGCACCACAGGGAGCAGAGGGAGAGCCGCCCCCAGCTGTTCTGGCTCTAACTCCATTTAGTGCATATCTCACTAAATCCAAACATGCTGACTTGAACTTACAGATTCTAGCGACCGTGGATTCACAGTCGACAACAGGAAGCCCGAAGAAGGAAACAGGCAAGGGGATGCAGAGGTACAGAAACTGGGGTCAAGCTTTCCACGTGTGGCTGAGTCTGACCCCATCAGACCGATTCATAAGGGATCGTGATAGCAACTGCTGTTTATGGTGTGCCTAAAGCTTTACCTGGATAACAGAAGTGAAAATATTACTCTCCCAGACATGAGAGAAGAGCAGACACTGCATGAGGGTTAAAGCTTCAGATGCAGGAAGGTCCGGCACAGCAACCAGAGTCACCAGCCCCACCGCTATGCATCCGACCGAGACAGACGGGAGGAGGGGAGGCAGGGGACGGATGAGGGACCAGTAGGTGGCCGAGGCCCCTGTGGCGTGTCCCCTCCCCTGGATTTCCAAGCCATCAGGGATGTCTACGGGCCTCACAGCACGCTTAATGCACGTGTCTTTCTCACGCAATCCTGTGAAGAGGCGAACTCAACATGGAACCCAGAGCCAGGCAATCAGGGAGGCGGGAGGAGAGGAAGTCTACCTTGGGAAGGAAACGCAAAAGCAAGTGTCGCTTTAGGAAAGTAGGTACGCCAGTCTACCGGTGTGGTGGGCTTGAAGAGGCACCACCCAGGGGGTCGGCGGGGGGAGGGTCTGCCTTCAGGGAAGGGCGTTCGCCCCAGCCGCTGGGACAGCCTGCAGCAACCCACCCCCTCGGGGATGCCCAGCTGCAGAGCCCCTTGTCCAAGGCCACGCCCTGCCTGGCGGCCCACGTCCCTGACGGCCAGGGTCGGAGTCGGAAGACCCAGTCGGCAGCGCCCCAAGGGAGACATCGCCGAGAGCTCTTTTACCTGTAGACTCGACTCTCGATGGGGTCTGTCGAGGCCGTCGCTGGGGCTGCTCTGCAGCTCAGCCTCTGGCTCCATCCAGTCCTGCGTCCTTCCCGGCCTCGGTGGGTGTTGTCGGCCTCTGGGTGCTGAACTCGGTCTCAGAGTCTGCTTCCTGGAGAGCCCGACCTGCCGCCCTCAGGCGTCCCCTGGCTGTGGCGTTGGTGAGATCTGAGCCCAAATACAGGCACGCTTCTCCGCGTTTCCAACCATGCGGTAGATACTGTTATTTCCAGTGTGCACACGGGGAACCCCAGGGCCCATGTGCTTGCATACGAGGCCACGGCTTGATGTTGGATCTGCCCAAGTAGTAAGCACCCCATTAACACCTAGTTACACAGAGCCCCTCCTCTGAACTCTTTTCCGGAAGCTAGCCGAGCCCTCCCCTCCTCTCCTTCCCACAGCATGTGATGTTTTTTTTGTTTTGTTTTGCTTTTTTTTTTCCCCCTTCCTTTTCTATGGCTCTCATTACATCCTGCCTCTCATCACGAATATTTATTCACAGTCTGTGTCCCGTAATGAACCATGTTCTTTTTGAGGACAAGAGCTATGTTTGATTCATCTATATATGCTTACAGGAGGGGGGGGGGGAAACCCTAAATAAATGTGAACTGAATTAAAGTAATTCTACATTGATTTATCTCTAATTATGGAATGGAAGCCTTTGTTCTAGTATAAAAGAATCAAGAGTGCAGGCAGTTATTTTGGTGGGGGGAGACCCCGCTGATACTTTTGAAATCAGCCCCATTTTGCCTTTGCCTGTGGCTGTTCCCAAGAGTGAAGTCAGGAGGGTGAACACAGCAAGTGCCTTCTTTGAGCTTTTGAAAATTAAGACCCAAGGAGGGGTAAAAGAGAGAAAGAGAGAGAGAGAGAGACAAAAGCAAATATTAGTTAGGAATTTGACAACAAAAATTTAAATTAAGAAATTAAATGGAGGAACAGAAATTAAATGGCGTAGGAGTTTCTACCAATAGATTCCGAGCTGTAAAACGGCGTCTCTCGCTCCCATTCCTCTGCAAACAATTCCAAGCGTAAATGTATTTTTGGCACAAATGGATCTGTCCTAAGATTCTTGATTATAATTATAATAATGGGTTTCTGAAAGCCTGCAAGTGGTTCTGGGAATGATAATAAGGGTTGAGAAAAGGCATGTTGTTTATGTGGTGAGTGTTTGTGGAATATTAAATGAGGGTGGGAAGAAAAACTCATGCTATACTTTCCACAAACTCCAAAATATACAATTACACCCAAGCCGCCCGTCACCGCCTCCCTTTCTTGCAGGCACACACACCCCATCAGTTCCATTACCCCGAAAATGGGAGGCCGGAGGGGAGGCTGCAGTGGAGGGGGGGGGGAGGGCACACCCTCAGTGTTTTCCCCTGTGGAGTTGCTCATCCCTTAGAACACCACCGGCTTTTGCATCAGGAAGAGGAGTGGCCGAGTCTAAGACGCTGGTCTCAGCCCAGCTCAGTCCCTTCCTTTCCCTCCCCTAGTGTGGCCCTGGCAGGTTCCTAAGCCACTTCCCTTTGGCCACACCACAGACCGCATGTGCCAGCCCTCTTCCGAAATCTCACCACCTCTGAGGGGGATGGTTTATGCGACACAAACCACCTTCCCTCCCTCTGCAAGCTCCCTGAGAACACGGAACCTATCTGATCCATGGTCGGCGTTGGTTTTTCATGGTGGCAAAGGGCAGTAACACACAACGTGGCATTTTAGTCATCTCGTAATGCGCGAAGTACAGTCATAGTGTTGTGCATCCATCACTGCTACCTTGTTCCAGAACTTTTTCAGCATCCCCAAAACAAACCCATGCCCATTAAGCAGTCACTCTCTGTTCCGCTTCCTGCCAGCCCCTGGCGGGTCCGCTGTTTTTCACCTATTACAGTAGCTACCCCTGTCTTGCATTCGGTAGGTCCTGATTAATGTTGAAAATCCAATAATTGCCCACTTAATCATTCATTCATATCTGTTCTGCCTACTCTGATGGTTATAACTCTGGGATGATTATTAAAAATTATATAATAATAGTCGGGGCCACAATAATGATCACTGTCACTTAGTAAATGTTTACGGTCGGTATAAGTGAAATCATACAACATTGGCCCTTTCGCATCCGGTTTGATTCACTGAACACAATGGTTTCAAGGTTCTCACATGTTGTACCAGGTATCAGACCTTGGTTTCGACTGGTGGCTGAATAATCACACATGCGTACCCCGTTTTGCTTATTGGTTCATCCTCGATGGCCATTTGGGTGGTCCCCCCTTCGGCTATGGACATTAACGTGCAGGTTTTGTGTGGACATGTGTTTTTATACGGCCAGGAGTATAATCGCTGGTTCATATGATAATTCTATGTTCAGTTTCTGAGGAAATGCCAAACTGGCTTCCACAGTAGCTACGCCTTTTTACGTTCACCCCAGCAGCGTGCAAGGTTCTTCACGTGCTCACTAACATTTGTTGTATTGTAGGGTTTGTTTACTTATCTGTATGTTGTAGCCATCCTAACAGATGTGAGGTGATTTCTCTCTTCTTTTTAAGTTTATTCATTTATTTTGAGAGGGAGAAAGAGCACACACAAGCAAAGGGGCAGAGAGAGAGAGAGAGAGAGAGAGAGAGAGAGGCTCTGCACTGTCCATGGGGAGCCAGATGCAGGACTCAATGCCACAAACTGTGAGATCATGACCTGAGCTAAAATCGAGTCTGATGCTCAACCAACCGAGCCACCCAGGCGCCCAATTTCATTGCGGGCCTGATTTGCATTTCCCTGATGACTAATGATGCTGAGCGTCTTTTCCTCTGCTTGTTGGCCGTTAGTATATCTTCTTCAGAGAAATGTGTATTGAATTCCTTTGGTCATTGAAAACTATTTTTTGTGGGGTCGGTCTTTTTGTTGAGTTTTAGGAGTTCTTTATATATTCTGGACATTATACATTTACCCAATATATGATTTGCAAATATTTTCTCCCATCCCTTAAAAAAAAAAAAAAAAGACAGCTGGCTTATCTAAAATCTTCTCTATAGTCTACAAAACCTCTTGGCTAACTCTGCTTCATTCGAGCTGTGCAACCATCTGGGTGGGTCAGTTTGACCCCCCCCCCAATTCTACAGATAAGAAACTGCCATTCACCTGAAACTCACATAACACCATGTGTTTGTTACACTTGAATAAAAGAAAAGACCTGGAGATTCACAAGGGCTACGTGACTTATCATGGTTCCCCAGCTGGGCAGAGACCTGGAAACTCACATACTCCTAGGTCAACTGTATCAGTTTTCTCCTGGAGAGCAGTGGGTGCTTCTGGGGTCACTGGAAACTCTGGCCTCGCCCAGGACTCTGGTGCCCGTTCTAGGGAACACCCCCATGCCTCGCCTCTGGAAGCCCATTCTGATTGGAGGAAGCTGTAGAGAGAAAATTCTTCACAGACTTGGTCCTGGGGTACAAAGGGCGAGCTCGCCAGCTGTCTTCCCAGCTGTCTGTCACCTTCGACTCCTTGGTCACCTGAACCCCGTTCCTTGGAGGCGTCTTATTTTTATTCAGCACTCTGGCTGTCTCACCCACGCCATTTCTGCCCGTTAACAGCACAAAGCGGCAAATACACACTAGCAGGCTCTCCATTCTGAAATCAGCCCCAACCGAATACCGTCACACGATTCGAAAGCGGCTGTTTATTACTCACAACCAAGCCACGCTTTCTCACACATTATGTTAAATGATACACAGGAATAAATGCGCATCAGTAGATGAAACACCATGTACTGAGCACGTAATAGACGCCTGCCCGGCGCTTAGCACTTTGGGTTCAATATCTCATTTAATCTTCTTTTTGCCTGTGTCACCATCCCTAGACGACTGTAGATTTCCCGATGGCGAGATCCAAGGCTGGTCCCACACAGAACCTGGCGCATAGTAAGCCCTCATAGTAAGGATGTATTCCAGAGTGGCTGAGATTCAGTAAACACCTACTGTGTTTACTATGTTACTATGTAAACACCTACTATGTTCCACTAACCCACTCACTGGCAGCCCCACAGGCCTCAAGATGAGTATTACAATTGTGCTTTTCCAGAAAAGGAAACCAGGCTCTGAGACATTTAATAACTTACCCAGGTTTCCCCAGCTAGTAAGTAAAAAAGCCAAATACTACCCACATTTTCAGGCTCTAAAAGCAGAGTTCCTTCCACCAGACCACGAGTGAATGAAATTAAAAAAAAAAAAAAAAGTGTTGAGTCTGGTTTGCAACCTCAAAGTGCTTCCCTCTTGTTAATAAATCAGACTAGCACTCCAGGAGAGAGTAATTGAGTCTACAGCGATAAGCAAAAATCACTGCTTACAGGGGGATCGCAGGGAGGAATGCAAGCCTGGTGAGTAGGAAAAGTTTTAGGAGCTGAATAGAGAACGGACTCAGGTGCCGAAGGCCTGGTGGGATTTCAGTGGCAAACTGGACGGAGGCGGGTGGCCCGAGGAAAGATGCAGAGGCAGGGGGGACGTGGCAGGCACGGATGTTGCGGGGGGGGGGGGGGGGGGGGGAGGGGAGCAGTGTGACCAGAAGATGAGATTGTAGGCGTGGGGATAGGACTGCAGGGGGCCCTGAACGCCAGTGGACAGAATCGCAACACTGTAGATCCCTGAGCTGCATGAGGAAAGCACATTTCAAGAGATGATTCTGTGTACAGAACACAGAAGGGCTTTGGAAAGGGGAACCCCAGCACTTGCCCTTGGCTTGATACATACTAGGCACTTAAGTGTAGAACCGAGCCATTGATGAATAAAGAGGCAACTACACAAGTGGATGAAAGGGGTGATGGAACTGAGGGTACCGCTGGCCACCCCGAGCTGGGATACCTGGCCTGGGTGTCCCTGGGAAAGATTTGGCAAGACTGACAGGTGCACTGCATGAGGTGGGTAACGAGGAAAGACAATGCCAAGACCTTCCTCCTTTCTCTTCGTCCTCCTTGCTCGTTCCTGCAGCCCAGGGAATCTGAACGAGCTTCAGGCCTCCCTAGCAGCCAGTGAAAACCAGGGCAGGAGGCATGAAGGACGTCTCTTACCAAGCAACGCGTTGATTAACAAAGAGCCCGCGCGCCCAATGACACGCGTTGTTGTTACTTTCCTGCCAGAGGTAGAAATCACACAGGATTATCTAGGTGTGTTTTCCAGAAGGGTGTTATGGAACAATAACCCCATCAAGAGAGACTAAAATAAGATGTGAGAGATACAAGCCTCCTAACAATGCAAGCAGCCGCCCTTTGATGAACGCTTTGTTTGTTGACTCATTTGCATTAAGAAGCACACTGAACATGACCTCAGAGAGCAGAGCTGCAGCTTTCTGTCTCCCGCGCTCGGCTTTTAAATGGCACAAAAATGTGCTTATTCGGCAACTATCCCGGACACGGAATCTTCCACTGGTTTTCCTAGTGAATGTCGGTCCGGCCTACCTGATGGGCCCCTAACTCGCGGATGAAATGAGATAAGGTTTGAAAACACGTAGCACACAGGAGACACTCCAAATTGCCTGTCAGACGGGTTTCCCCGGCCCCTCATGGGCAGACCCGGTCCTCCTACCTCCTTCTGAGCTCCCACATCCCACCTGCAGAATGGAGATGCCCCTGAACTTCCTCGATGCTGCCCACTGTGAGTGTTCATGCGAACACACATCCTTTCCTTCTCTCCTTCCATCCTTCCATCCATCCTAAGATCCTTCCGGTGCATCCCCACCAAAGTGTCTTCCAAGTGCCATCCAGATGCTGGGACCATGAAGCAACAGTTGCCCACACAGGCAGGGCGCATGGCCACCCGTGGTGAGACCCCCCCACCCTCCACTCCCGCTTGCCTGCTCCTAATTATGCTGCCCCTCCGGTGACCTCCAACCCTGCAGCCCTAATGATGGCTGACTTTGGCCCTGACTAGCATGATAGATGAGCAAGAATGTCAATCACCCAGCAGCTGTGGCTCTGAGTAAATTGTTTTCCTTGCCTCCGTCCCGGTCCCCTCCTCGTTAAACGGGGCTACAAATAGTAAATGTCTCAGTTCCTGGGGGAAAGACTTGAATGCTTGCTCCCAGGTAGGTACTCAATAATTGGTCCCATCAACATCAACGTCATGGTCTGTAAAATAAGACGACTGGCAGCTTCCTCTTATTGGGATGTCCGTGCTCACAAAATTTCAGCAGCTGCCCATGGCCGTTGGCACAGTAACTCAAAACCTCACAAGAGCACATCGACGTGCTTTCTTTCCATCGTGCTGGGGTCAAGTCCTCGGTTCGGCTCACCAAGCATTTCCGGTCCTCCTCGTCACGGCACCTTGCAAAGTTCCCCAGGGCGTAACCTCTGTCAGCCTACGTTCCCGAAAGGGGATGCTTTGAAACAGAACCATCATGCTAACTGACGACACACACTTAGTACAAGTGACGGGTAAATCTCCGTTACCTTCGGCGTTTAGCATTTGGGCCTTCTTGTTACTGCAGCAAACGCTAGCCTCGTCTGACTGATACCCTCCCCTTCCTTCCTCCAGCCACAGGGCCTTTGCTCAAGCTGGCCCCTCGGCCCAGGAGTCCCTTCCCTCTCCATTGAAATACCTCCTGCAGATCTCAGAACTCGAGCGTTTCTTCTTCAAGGAAGCGTTCTCTAAATCTGTCATGCTCCCCTGCCAGAGGCTCTCATTTCATCAAGTATCTCTTCTTTATTGCTCTTCTCCAAGTGGCAATTTTCCCTTTGTTTATTTGATGATTTTATTAATTTCCATCTCTTCCACCACCAGACGGTAAATTCCACAGGAGCAGGGTCCAGATCTGTTACAGCCCTTCATCGTACCCTTAGTGCATATCACAGGGTCTGGCACTCGTAGGCCCTAAATAAATATTTGTTGAATGATGGTAGGAAGGAAAGAAGGAAGAAGGGAAGTGGGGAGGAAGAAAGGAGGGGAGGGAGGAGGGCGGGAAGGAAAGAAAGGGAGAAGGAGGAAGGGTAAATGCCTGAGACAAAGGCTCTTTGCTCCCGGCTTCTAAGCTGGCACTGCCCCAGTCCTGTTGTTGCCTGTAACATGATTTGCTGATTAAAAAAAAAAAAAAAAGGAATCAGGACCCCGTCCTCTTCCTGTCATTTGCCCTTGAAAAAAAAATGCAGAGAAGTTGAGAAAGTCCAGGCTGTGGTCAGACCCTGTGACCTGTGCCTGGCCAGCCAATGCCTGCAAGTTCCTCCGCTCAGATCTTTCCACCTTGTGCCTAGGAGGGGCTGTGACAGACCCCCAGCGGCCACGTCTCCCCCACCGGAGTCGGCCAGGGCCCTGGGTGCCCCAGACTCCCCAGGTGCTGCGGCCTGGCACTGATGTGCCCTCGCCTGTGTTAACACCATCGTCTTCAACTCTCCATAAATCAGATTTACAGAACACGGCGCATTTCAGGAGCCCGGGGACACTTCTGGGGCCTCCCAGTTCAGTGGAGCTCATTATGGAAATCAGCTAAATGCTGAGGAGCGAGATAAGTAAGAACTGTTTACCAGTCCCTTCCACCAGAGACCCACAGACTTCACTAATGGGAGCTCATTTGCGGCCTCACTCAGTCACTCAACCCTCTTTACCCGCTGCTGTGACTAATCTGCAGGGAGAGAGGCGCAGGTGTGCATGAAGGACTCTCCCAGGGGCTCTGGGTGCGTGGTGAAGGGGACAGGGACAGCGACAGGCAAAGCGGGACTGGCCCCAACTCACCCTACCCCTTGGGGAAACCACTTCCCACCTCCTAGGGCCGCAGATGCTCTGGCCAGCCAACTTTTGAAGACCAGCAGAGATAACGATGATGGAACACAGGGAATAGAGCGTTCCAGTTTACGAGACACCCTTGCTTCCATTAACTTGTGGGAGCCTCACAATTTTTTTACCAGGTGGGTGTTTTGCTCACGCCTCTATTTACCAGCCGAGGAAGCAGGCTCGGGGGCAAAGTGGATTGCTCAGATGGGAATTGGCAAACGCTGCTTTTCTCTGTCCAAATACAATGTGCTCTCCACTTTACCAGGGCTCTTGAAATGCGGGTTATTAAAACTCCGTGAATGGGGTTCAGGGTGTTCTTGCACGTTTTGAACTTGTACGCGGATTCGGGGGGCTGGGGGTTTGGGGGCTTCGGGTGGGGGGCGGGCGGTGCAAGCGGGCAACAACTTTTTTTACAACCCTCTCAGGTGGACTGAAATCCCCAAGAGGTTTAAAAAGCCACCAGGGGTGGGGCACCCGGATGGCTCAGTTGGTTAAGCATCCGCCTTCGGCTCAGGTCGTGATCTCACGGTTTGCGAGTTCAAGCCCTGCGTTGGGCTCTTTGCCCTCCGAGGGGAGCCTCCTTTGGATCTCAGTCCCCCTCTCTCTCTGCCCCTTTCCAGCTCTCTCTTTCTCTCTCAAAATTAAATCAATGTTAAAAGAAGAAAAACAAAACATTAGGGGTTCTGGACCACCCCCTGAGGGCGTGAGCTGCTTACCTGGTGAGCCAAGGAGGTCTGTGAGTTGGACCTCTTTGCCCATTCACCCATTTTCCCAAGAAAGAAAAGTGTGAGTTGAGTGAGGTTTGGTCTCCATATCTTCCTGTTCCCTGCCGTTGTCCTCCAGTGACAGCCTGTGTGATGTCCACCTTGCAGCCCAGCCCCCGCAGCCGGGCTGTTCCCGCTCCTCCCACAGCCTCTCCGAGCGCATCACCAGGGGTCCGTGGTCAGTGGCCGGGCCTCAGAGCACGAGGCCCCCTCTGGCAAGGGGCAAGGCCGGGGGAGCCAGGAGAGATGAGTTCCGTGTGTACAGGGTCTGATTTTGTCTTCAACGATCTGGATAGGTTTGGTATTCTTTTTGATTTAACAAATATTGGACTTAATATTACTCACCATAACTGCCGAGTTTTTTCGTGCCTCCTTAAATTTTGTTCGTGGGCCCGAGTGCCTCACTCGCCTCACCCCGGTCTAGAGTCTGGAGAACAATGCTGCCTTCTGGGGAGCCCCGCCACGGTCCAGACAGTTATGCCAACTACGTTCACCGGTTCATGTGTGTAGGTTTGGAGGACCTTACAGAATGCCTAGCTCAACCTCATAACTTTATCAAAAACTTTTTTTAAATGTTTATTTATTTTTGAGAAGGTGCAAGCAGGGGAGGGGCAGAGAGAGTGGGGCAGAGGATCCAAAGCAGGCTCCCCTCTCCCCCACCGAGTGGGGCTCGAACTCACAAACCGCGAGATCACCACCTGAGCCGAAGTTGGAGCCTCAAGCGACTGAGCCACCCAGGCGCCCCCTGACCCTCCTAATGTCAAGGCACAGTGTGTGGATTCAAGAGCATAGGGGAAGGCTCCTACGGGTCTGAATCCTGGCTCTCCTATGAAACCTTGAGGGAAGTCACTTATCTTCTCTGAGCTTATCTGAGAGACGGAGATGAGGCGGGTATCCACGGTTGTGCCAATGAGATAGCATGGTTTCCAGACCATAGAAATAATCTGTGCAGCAAGCCAGAGTCTAAACAGGAACCAGATGTGTTCTTGAACTCCCCATTGTTCTCTTTGAATTTGGACGAGAAGGTGAAGTATGAGGACGAGTCAGGATGTTTTATTGCCAGCAGCCCCAAGGGCTCCCCATTGGTCCGTGTGCTGTGGCTTTGGAGGCAGTCGTCACAAGTCTGAGTCCTGGCACGCCCATCCACAACCTTGGACGAGTAGTTGACCTTGGACGAGTGCTACACCACCTTGGACGAGTAGTTGACCTCTCTAAGCTTTGATGTTCGTGTTTAGAAATGAAAATAATAATGCCTCCCATTAAAATTTCTCGCAGTTCTGGAAGCTGGAAGTCTGAGATCAGGGGGGCGGCACAGTCAGGCTCTGGTGAGGGCTCGCTGCCTGGCTTGCAGACGGCCGCCCGGTCCCTGTATCTTCTCTAGGAAGGGAGGGAATGATCCCTCTGGTGTTTCTCCGTATAAGGACACTAATCCTATTGGATCGGGGCCCCGCTCTTATGACCTCGTTTAACCTTAATTACTTCCTCAGAGGCCCCATCTCCAAACACAAGCACACGGGGTCAGGCTTTCAACATGTGAATTTTGGTGGGACACAGACATTCAGTCCACAACACTGACATATGCAGCTGACCCTTGTGCAAGCATAGGTTCGAACTGTGCGGGTCCACTGACACGCAGAGTTTTTTCCATAAACACCTTCCAGTACTTACATGTATCTTCTCTTCCTTACGAGTTTCTTAACAACATCTCCTTTTCCCTAGCTTAATTCATTAGAAGAATACAGCACTTAATACATACAGCATACAAAATACGTATCAATCGGCTGTTTACGTTACTGGTAAGGCTTTCTGTCAACAGTAGGCTATTAGCAGTTAAGTTTTGGGGGGGGGGTGTCAAACATTATATGTGAATCTTTGACCGCGTGGAGGGTTGGTGTCCCCAACTCCTGCTTTGTCCAAGCGTCAACTCTGGTCACTGCGCAAAGAGTCGATAAATAGGCACGTAAAGGTAGTAAGTGGTATTCAAAGCGAAGAAGCCAAGGTCAGGAGGTAGGCACGCCCACGTGGGCACCGCGTGTCCACAGCTGTGCTCAAACTCGAACCCAGGTCCCCGGGCTCAGTCCGGCAGGCACGGGCACCCCGAGCTACTCTCTGTGTCATTCGCAAGGTTGGCCCAGAGATTGGAAGGATCTAAGCGACAGGAAAACGAGAGCCCAATTCTTGAATTTGGTGACACCAGGGGATTCCAAAGAACCTCAGCTCAAGACCTGGTCCTCCTGCCCTTCTGCCATCAGACAAGCCCCCCAGCCGCAGGGAGTGAGGCTCGTGAACACGGCTGGCATGGGGAGGCTGACCATGTGGCTGTGTCTGCGTGTGCCTGACCCAAGGCTGGTTATAAACTGCCTCTTACCAGGGCCTTTACAGCCGACTCCTGCATTTCCCAGAATAATCTCGCTCATTACGATGCCGGCCGACTTTACAAGCCAGCTCATTTTTCTTCCCTTTGTCTCAAATTCCAATACCCTGCCCTTTTCACGAGATTTCTAAGAGAGTAGTTCACAGTGCCCATTTGGGGGGGGGGGGGGCAGAAACGTCCCCAGAGGGTGAGCGGTATCTCAGCCTGAGTTTAAAAAAAGGAAAAGAAAAAAAAAAAAAGATGAAGGAAAGAGCTTTGTCTGCTAAATCTCCCCATTTTGGAATCAAATGTTATTTAAAATTCAGGACAAATTCCCGGCTCTCTTGCTGACAAATTCCACACGAGCACAGAGCAGAGGGGAGAGGGAAATGAGAACGGCGAGGTGGGAGGTGCCTAAGCGCTCCTCATTAAATGGTCATTAAGTGAGCACCTTCTGTGTGCCTGATCCTGCACTGGGTGCCGGGGATACCGCGGCCAGCTCAACAGACGCTGTGTCTCCCCGGGGGCTTAACGCCTGGTGAAGGAGACCGACAGGACCAAACAGCCACCCACGTTCATAATCATAAGCTGGGGCAGGTGCCGTGGGTGAAAAGCGTGCATTCCTAGGAAAGCACGTAACCAGGACTTCATCGAATCAGGGATCGGGGGACATTCCCTGGGAGGGGGGTGACATTAGGTCTAGGACCTAAAGCATGATGACGGGGTCATCCAGGTGGGGAGGAGCAGGACGTCTTTCAGGAGGTACGAACAGCATGAGCGAAGCCCTGGGGCCAGAGGGAGCCCCAGTGTTTTGGGGGGACCTGGAAGGACACCAGCATTCTGAGATCCTCTGCGAGTGACAGAGGAGGGGCCATGAGCCAAGTGACGCAGGCAAGGGTGAGGTCATGCTGGATCTTCTTGCAGCCCTGGTGAGGCCCCAAGAGCCCTGTTCCCTCTGAACAAGAGGGAACCGTTGAGGGTTTTAGAAGGAAGAGTAACCTGTAATGTGAATTTGCTCTGGCCACTGAGTAGGAGACAGACGGGATCAAAGCAGAAGCACGCGGGAGCCGGGCAAGAAGAGTGGCAACTTAGGCCCCAGTGTTGGCGGTGGTGACGATGGAGAGAGGTGACAGATTCTAGGGAATATTCCTGATGGTGTTATCAGTACGGCTGCAAACACAAGCACAAATTCTTCCCTTTCCTGTATCCAGAGAGTCCCCGGCCCCATGGATGCATGGTTTAGCCACAAGACCTTCTCTGGCCAATAGGACAAGGGCGAATGTGACGCAGAGATTCGAACGGTACCTGTGCCCCGGGGCTTGGTCTTTCTTGCAGCTTCGGGGATCACGTGATCGTGGCGTGAAGAAACCCGGGCTAACCTGCGCGAAGGTGACACGTGTGGTGTCGCCCCGACTCCCCAGGCCAGCATCGTGCAGATCACCAGACGTGTGCGTGTGCCATCCGAGATCACCCAGCTGCCAGCCAACAGGCCAAGTGGGCACAGAAGCGTGAGCGGGCCCAGCAGAGGTCAGCTGGTCGCGCCTAGACCAGAGGTGCCCGGCCAACTCAGAGAATTATGAGCTAAACAAACGGACGTCATTTTAAGTCATTACATTTTGGAGGTGGTTTGGCTAAGTGACATATGGATGTTTTATGTCTGCTTTCTCTGGATAAAGCATAAGGTAAAGGAGGAGTAAGACCTTATCTTTTTCTAAAGTTTATTTATTTTGAGACAGAGAGAGAGACAGAGAGACAGAGTGGGAGACAGGGGCAGAGAGAGCAAAGAATCCCAAGCAGGCTCCACACTGTGGACTTGATCTTGCAAACTATGAGATCGTGACCTGAGCTGAAATCAAGAGTCCAAAGCGTAACCAACGGAGCCACCCAGGTGCCCCAAGACCTTGTCTGTCTCGTTCACCACTACTAACCCCCCAGGCAAATAGTCGACACTCAACGAGGATGTACTAAATAAGGGAATGAAGAAGTGAATACACGACTATCATCTATTTGGTTTCCCCCGAGAAAGATTTTCTGTGTCAACCCCAGGACTTCTCTCCCCCCTCCATTAGCAGCTGAGGTTCAGACACTCCTGGGTGGAAATTAAATTCATATTCCTCCTTTGCAGAGAGCTTCCATGTGTGAGGTTGGCATTATACTAAACACCGAGGACAAGCCGGGAAAGGCATATTCTCTACCACGAACGTGTTGACCGTCTGGTAGAGGACATGGGCACAGAGAGAAGCAACCTCTCTGGCCTGTTGCACACTTGCTACGTCCCAGGCACCTGACACGGTGTTTCCATAACAACCATGGGAGGAAGGCACTGCTGGTGTCCCTTTTATAAGGATGAGAAAACTGAGGCAAGGAGAAGTTAAACGATCTCCCTGATGGGATAGAGCCGGACTCAGACGCAGCTCAGTCACTTTGCTCTAAGTGATATGTGGACAACAGAGCTGTACGAAGGAGGTATTCCTTTTGCCTGGGATGGGAAGGTCGGAGCAGCAATGAAGGGGTCAGAAAAGGTTTCGCGGACATGCTGATTCTAGAAGGAAGAACGAGGATTCCCCACGTCAACAACAGCACGAAGGCATTCTGGGCTGAGAGCACAGAGTGCTGACCCCGGACATGGGGCAGCGCGTGGTCGGCCCAGGGACTTCTGAGCGGCACGAGTGACCAGAAAAAGAGGGGTACCAGAGTAGCGGTGAGACCAGCCTGGGGAGGGCGATAGGAGCCAAAGAAGGCTGCAAGGAGGGCCACATTCCCTCCGAGGGCCCCTCTGCCACCCATCCCCCACTGACGCCAGCTCCCAGCTGGTCCTGAGAGAGCAGCGTCACCCCAGATGGAGAAGACGTGGCTTCTGATCTCAGCTTTGAGTGCTTGCTCCGTGGTTTCAGGAAATTCAATCACTTGCCCACTCCGGGGCTCAGTTATCCCCTCTATGCACTGAAAATGTAGGGCGAGAGCTAAGAAATTTCTACATATTGAGCACCTATTATACACTAGGAGGTAGTTATCTCAGATTTCGTGCGAGGATTGAATGGGTTAATGAATATTAAGTGATTAGCATAGTGCCAGGTACGTAGTAAGTGCTCAATAAACACTAGTCATGACTATTGCTGGTGTCATTTCAGCCAATTGTCAGAGTAACCTTATGGGTGATAGTCAATGTCGATGACTCTAGACGTACACGGCCTGGATCTAAATCCCAGCTCTGCTGCTTTCTTGCTGTGTGACTTTGAGCAAGTTCCTTAAGCAGTCTGGGCCTCAGTTTCCTTGTTTATAAACCGGGGATCATAATGGCGTTTATCTTCTTGGGTCATTTAAAAAAAATTTTTTTTATGTTTATTTCTTTTTGAAGGAGAGAGAGAGAGACAGAGCATGAGGGGGGAGGAGCAGAGAGAGAGGGGGACACAGAATCCGAAGCAGGTTTCAGGCTCCGAGCTGTCAGCACAGAGCCCGACGCGGGGCTTGAACCCGTAAACCATGAGATCGTGACCTGAGCCGAAGTCAGAGGCCCAACCGACTGAGCCACCCAGGCATCCCCCCACCTTTTCTTAATTTTTTTTTTCTTGTTGGGTCATTTTAAGGATTAAGAGGTAATGCTTATAAAATGTTTCATTTCTACAACCAGGCACCTGCTAATAAATGGCAACTATTAGCAAATGCTCCATTTTGCAGATAACAAAGTTGAGGCTCGCAGAGGCAATGAAACTTGCTCCAGGTAGCACACCTAATAAATGATAAAGCTGATATTTACCCAGGGAAAATTCTGCTTCCCTATCCTTGCTCCTCATTGGTGTTCCAGACGCCTCCGAAGCACCTTCCGACAACAGGAATACTGCTCAGAGCATTATGGCTTCTGACCAAAGTCACTGTAAAACTCCAGAATAAAGAATGACTTCTCCGGAAGAACTTTTAAATCCCCCAGAGAGGTTAGAATTAATGTATGTTCCTGATATACAGGCGTACCACATTTCCAAGTTGGTTTTATGAGGGGAAGCTCTAAACGCCTATGATTCGTAGGTGGTAAATGGTAACGACAAGGTATTAAACTTTGTGGGGGAGTGACTGCCAGAAACCCTCTCCGGAACGAGGCAAGATGTAAATAAATGAATACCTAAGGAAGGGAGCGGTGGTCAGAGCCCAGGCCTGGCTCCCACCCCAGCTCCATCACCAGCCTGCTGTGTGACCCAAGCGGGACGCGTAACCGTCTCTGCATCCACACGTCCTTGTCAGTGGGACACTTGTGAGAGCAAAAGGGGGCGCAATTAATAATTACACCAGATCCTGGGGACGCTGAGACTGAATGCCTTACCTACGAAATGCTGAGATCGTTTTGGAAGGGCCTTTCCTGCTCTGTCGTTTTATGAAAAAGACTGTTTCGGGGCACTGTTCCTGTCCAGGTATCGGAGATGCTCTGGAATGCCGGTAGCCCAAGGAAGAGCCTTTTCAGCGAAATGCAGCGGGTCAGGGAGAAAGCTAGGCTGCTTCTGTTTTGGGTGAAGCAGAATCGTGATGGATAAATGAAAACAGGAAACAGGAGGCGACGCGACGGCAGATCCTCGAATCTCCGTAACGCCATCTCGAGCTGATCACGCGGCTCGCCCTGCCATTTCTCCCCATCCGTCAGACCAACAAAACAGGCCAAAAGGTGAAATGCCTGTAGCACGACAGGAACTCACCACCTTGAACGCTCGCCGTCCCCAGGTCGGAAGTGTCCTGACACAGCTAACCTCATCATCTGTGATGCCCTGTGTCTTCCAGATTTTCTTGGCCCGCTGGTCCATCAGACATGACTTGGATCCTAATCCTGAGCTACCCAGATTGGCAGTCTACGCAGGCCAAGTAGATGAGATAATGACTCAGCTGTCTGCTTGGCTCTTAGGATCTGGTTGCCGGGAAAATCCTGGAAAGATCTATTTCCAAACATACCTACCATCTGTCTGACTCGAACGTGAGCTGCCTGTCGAGAAGCCCGTGATCCTACCTGGTGACTCCAGTTATCAGAAGAGTCTGGAGCTTGGTCACCTCGGAGGCATCTCTTTGAGACTTCCTTTCCCTGATTATGGTACAAGAAGCCTCTTACACTCGACACTAGCTCGAAAGAACAAGGGCTCTCAACCAGAAACACTTCATCTCCCGCTAGATTTCGGCTCTGGCATTTGATAGGATCATTCTTTAACAGAGCTGCATTTCTACCCCACATCAGAGATGATTGAAGGCAGGGGAAAATATTCCTGTGAGAAATGGGGGTTTTCAGTCAAGCAAACAGAACTCTGAGGGTGATTGGTTTAGAGGGACAGCCTGGCCAGCAAACGGAGAAATGAACCTTGTCTCTGTGAGACGCTGGCCAAGGTGCCTAACCTCTCTGGGGCTCTCTCTCCTAATCCGCTCTTCTAGACTTCCGGGTGGCTCAGAAGGAGGATAGGCGATCAAGTGCTCAGCAGCTCCAAACTGCCGGTTCATATGTAAATGATGAGTATCTTCCAGGATGTAAAGTGTTTCTTTAAAGGTTGCCGCAGATCAATTATTCTCTCCCCTCGTCCAGGACTGACAAGGTTCCTAAATTCCACATTCTGCAGGCGCTGACTGACGGTTTTCGATTGCGTTTCTTTACAGTAAGGAATAATCCTGCAGCGTTTGGCCTCCCTCAAAGGAAAAGCTGGTTCCCTGGGCGTCAGGGGCCGGTAGAAGGCTCAAACCTCCATTTGGGGGCCTGATGTCCAGGAGGGTGGAGTGTAGAGAGTCGAGGTCTCGTTTTGTCAAATGGGGTTCGGAGCCCACGGCCGCCCTTCAGGTGGACTTGTGGCTTGAAACACGGATTTGTTTCCAGGGGGAGGGGTTGTTTGTTTTTTCTTTTACTCGTTCTCCTTAACTGAAAAGGGAATGATGGGTAACTCTTCTCCTGCGTTCCTTGAGGGAATAATCTGCACCAAATGTATCCCTTTATGGGGTCAGTCCATACGTGCCTCCTAAATGCTCTGTTCGCTAGAAATCGTTACGATCAGAAGAATAATCCCCGTATATATCCGGGCCCCTAAAGGCATCCCCAACTTCCAGTGGGCGTTGATCCTGACTCCACGCCCTGAGAGAGAGACCCTTCTGATCTTTTCCCCTAAATCTGGCGAGGATCAACAAAGAACGTGTGAGGGCTGCCTTCCCCTCTCCTCCGCCTCCCCCCTGGTGCCCAGATGGGTGCTGCAGCTGTGTGCACCTGCAGCAATCAAGAAGGCAGGCAGTAAATCCTGGCTGTTTGGTTGGCGCCTCTGGGTGGGGATGGTCTGTGAAGTTATCGGGAGTGGTGTCAGCTTGTAGAAGCTGTGTTCTCCCTGCAGGAGTGGGAAGATTAAGCCCGCTCTCTCCATCTGCTTTTGAACAGCTCCTCTTCTCTTCCTCTGCCCCCTCAGGCTGAGCATCCTTGGACAAGTTGCTCTGCCTCTCTGAACCACCTACCTCTCCGGTGAAGTAGGGATCCTGATTCCTGCCCCAGAGGGCTGCTGTGAGAAACAGAGGAGATAATGGTGAGAGGTACCCAGCTGTATGCCTGGCACATTTTAAAGGCACAATATAAAGTAGCTATTAGGTTCTTCATCAGCAGCTGATGAGAGGGTAGATAGGGGATTAGGGACGATAATGTATGTAAAGTACTTTAGATCGCGTCTGGCACCTAATGAGCACTCCAGAAGTGTTGGCTATTATTAGTGGAGATAAAGACATGTGCATTGCAAAAATAATAATAATGCAAAGTGGGAAAGGATTAAACAGAAGAGTACAAGGAGTTTGCAGCTAAATCAAAGGAGAAAGAGGCAGCAGCTTCTGGCTGAGCAAAAAGGGTCAGTGTTCCTCCCACTTCCCCGATGATAGGAATCATTTGGGGTTCTTGCGAAACACAAATCCATCAGCGATGGCCCGCGCCTGATCTGTAGGTAAGGGGCTGGAACGTGAGCTGCGGAAGCCATACATTTAACAAGCATCCCGAGATCTGTATCATGAAAGAAGTTTGGAAAACTCTGGAGTGAATGGCATTCGGGCCGGGACTTGCCAGCCAGGTGACAAAATAGTCACCTCCGACTTTCTCTGAGAACGAAGCACGGTGCGCACGCAAAACGCCAGTCATTATACACATTACAAACATTGTAAACATATACACATGAGATCGGTAGGTATCACTAGACCCATTTTGCAGATGAGAAAACTGAGATTCAGGATGTTGAAAGGACCTGCTCCGAGTCACAGGTGAAAGTGCCAGTGGCAAGATTCAAAGCCAGTCCTGCCTGATTTCAATGTCTGCATGCTCTTCACTAAACAATCCTCTTTAGAGGTTAGCATGTGTAGTGAGGGGACATTCCCTCATCTTGTAGAAGCAGCCTGAGCCAAGGCCTGGTGGCGGGGGGGGGGGCGGGGGAGGGGAAGCCGATGTTGGAGAAATGGCAGAAATAGGAGTGTGCTAGTGTAGCTGGGTATTAGAGTAAGCAAAAGGCAGTCATGGCAGAGAGGGTAGGAAAAGCAGGCTGGCCTGTATTGGGGTCCACATGAAGCTGCTGTTACAAAGAGATCCCCAAAGTGCAGGGGCTTAAATAAAATAGCAGGTGGTTTCTCCCTCACACGAATGACCCACAGTGCGTGTCCCAGGGCCCCACAGGATAGAAGTAACACAGCAGCTGTGATGCATACGGTTCCCCAGGGACCCAGGACGTTGGGTCTGCTCAGCTGTCCATCCCTAGTCCACGGCAGCTGCCCCAGGTACTGCCGTTTCTGAGCCAGAAGGAAATGGAGACGTGAAGCCCAGGGAAGCCAGGTTTGCCTTTAGAAAATGGCCTGGAATTTACTAGAAATGGGAATGGCGCTCACCTCACTGCTGCTCACCCTCCATTGGCCTGAACCTAGTCACACAATCACACCTACCTGCAAGGGAAGCTGGGAAATGTAGTATCTAGCCGGGTGGCCATGCACTCGCCTGAACTTGCCAGGGGAGATGGTTGAAGGAAATGATTCAAAGGAAAAAGGGGTGAATGGATACCGGCGATCTCTGTTACAGGGCCATGTAGGATTAGAACGTACCAAAAGCAGTTACCCAGTGCTTAGCTTTTGGCAGGAACCTTCTAAGCGTTTTGTCTGCATTAACTCAGTTAATTCTCACAACTGACCTGAATGCCAGGATTGAGGGCTCGCTCCAAGAATAAAGCCCTTAACTGGCATACGTAAGGATGGAGCATTTTTGAACAAGAGGGTTGGGCGTATAGCCCTTGGTCGCATTCTGATTGTCTAGTCAAGGGGTTCATAGCAGGGACACCGCAGTGGATCCAGGCCTAGGAGATTCGAAGGCTTTATAAGCCCAGCCCTACAGCCCTTTCATTCCAGGGCCTTTAGCCACAAACCTCTTTGTCCGTCTATAAAATGAGGCACAGGAATGGTTGGTTTCCGAGGGGTCCTTGACTCTGCAGTCCTAGGTCATGGCCAGAGGCCTTCCCGTGAGCCTGGCGTTACAAGGGAGAAGGGAGAAGGCAGACAGGTGGAGAGAAACAGTGGATTCCCATGGGACGACCACAGGACAAGAAGAGCCCACCTCCACAGGACGGGTGGATGCCATCTATAATCCCGTCACTGGGAAGGCACGACGGATGATGAAGAGAATGGCGTGCCTCCCACCAGAGGTGTCCTTGGATAAGACCTAATGTCATCAAAGAAAGGAATCAAAGTTTCCAAATGTTGGGATTACATAGCAATTTCAACCCAAGGCTTATTGTGACAATATAAAGCCAGATCTATCAGAGTCGGTGGGAGGCTTTTCGAAATGAAAGGAAGGAGAAACTGGGAACTGGGAAAAAGCCAGAGCGGGAATCAAAGCTCTGCGACCGGAGCAAGGTGGCAAGGGGCTTCAGGAAGCGTGGTGAAACGGGAGAGGGCAGCAGGTGCTCAGGTCACTGAAAGGCTCCCGTGCACCTCGTCGTTAAAACTCACCACGTCACCTCCGGTGCCACCTGCACGGCCGGTGTCTGGATTTGGGTCCATCACGTCGGCCTCCACTGAAAGGAGCCCAGGCGGCTCCGCACGGGACGGTTGGCACTGAATCTCGAGGCAGGGTCGAGGCAGGCCATAGACCTGCCATTTTCAGGAAATGAGATGTCAGTGATGGTGTTCAGGAAGACGAAGAGGGAGGGCCGAGGAAGGGCTCCCCCAGACAAGTGGCTCAAACTCGGGCAAGCTGAACGAGAAAACAAAGAGGGAAAAGCACAGTCAGCAGAAACCAAGAGCTGCCGGGGCCTGGTAACGGTGACAGCTGACACTTCTGTGCCGGATCCCGTGCTGAATCTCAACCCATCTAGGCCACACGGCAACCCGGAAAGTCCACGTGCTGGGGTGAAAGCCTCCTTTGCATAGTAATCAACCGGGGTCCGAGAAAGTTAAGTCATACGTCCCAGGTTGCACCGTAACAGCCAGGATTCCAACCCAAGGAGCCCGACCCTGAAGGCTTGTTTCTTAACCACCGGCCGTGCCGCAAAGTAGCGGGTGCAGAAGGGGATAGCGGGGGCCCAAAAGCCCCACGTGGGCCTCCTATGTTGTTTACAGAAACACCGGTGTATCAGGCAACCCACAGTTCCCAAACACAGAGGGCGGGAAGTGGGGACAAGGGCACCATTAGAGAGTGACTAAGGGGAAAGTAAGGGAAAGTAGCTGGAGTCGGTGGGGCTTCAGAAGGTGCAAAGCGGGCCACGAACTCGAACGGAGACTCGGCATTAAGTGAGAGGTGAGTGACGCCCAGGTGAAGCCTAGAAAGCTGTGTCCTTTCTGGCTCCCGAGGCGTGGTGGGCTTTGTGGCGGCCTAAGAGGGTTTCTTGGCCTCAGCCTGAGCTCTGCCTTCAAGCTGGTTCACTCACCAGCTGGATGGGAGCTTGCGGCCAGCTCTGGGGGTGGCGTGCGGAGAGGGGTAGCACGCTACCGGGCGCCAGGGGGAGTTTGAATCCTTCCCCCAAACACGCCAGCTGGTGAGATCTTGGACAAGTCTGCTGGCAAAACCACGCGTCTGTTTCCTCATCTGCAAAACGGGGGTGATCGCAGAACCCACTTTCAAGGGCCGTTTCGAGGGTCCACTGAGATGACACAGGTAAATCACTCCAGATATAAAATAAGCCAAAGCCCTTCTTTGTGGGCAAGCCCAGCTAGGCTAGCTCCTCACGCCATGCAGGAGCCCCTTTGGGAGAAAAAGCAAGCGAGGGCGACTGAAAATAGATGCTCTTGTTGGATTGTCAGAGGCCCACCCGTCTTCTCTAAGAGAACATGAAGAGATAAATCCACAATTCACACGTGGTTTGTATCCTATAGTTTATCCGACTTAGCCCTTTGAGGCAAGCCCATACCCACTTTATAGATGAAGAAACTGAGGTTCCGAAATGGGAAACAACGAGCCCCAGGTCACACAGTAGGATGGCACCAAGTTGCAGAGCCAAAACCCAGGTCTCCTGTTGCAAGGCCAACACAGTCTCTCTGGCCTGTGGGGCGTCCTGGGCCCCCTCCTCTGTCCCCTCCTGCAGCCAGACAGGACCAAACAAGCCCCATCTCAGCCGTGCTGAGGGCTGATGTTCTGCTTTTTGTGGGGATGATTATCATAAACATTAATATCCACAAAGGTCAGAGATGCTTTCTGTACTTGATTATTCTTTAATGTGACAGTTTCAAAATAATGTTTGCATATTGTGTTGATTGGTTGCTGTGGTTGGAGCAGGGGGCCCAGAGTTAAATTTAAAAAGACGGTGTTAGCAAAGGATGAACACACACGCACCTAGGGTGTCCGTCTTGTGTGATGTTTGTTTCTTTGGGTTGTATACCTCCAAGAGGCGTTGTGGATGCGTGCCGTGCCTTCTATGTGTACTTTAAAAAAAAAATTTTTTTTATGTTTATTTATTTTTGAGAGAGAGACAGAACGCAAGCAGGGGGAGGGGCAGAGAAGAGAGGGCGACCCAGAATCCGAAGCAGGCTCCAGGCTCAGAGCAGTCAGCACAGAGCCCCATGCGGGGCTCGAACTCACGAATGGTGAGATCGTGACCTGAGCCGAAGTCGGACGCCTAACCGATGGAGCCGCCCAGGCGCCCGTTTGTACGTGTAATTCTATCATGTGGTTTGAGCGGTGGGTGGGTGTGTGTGTGTGTGTGTGTGTGTGTGTGCGCGCGTGCGCGCGCGCGCGCTTCTGCCTGTGTGTATTGTGGTTACTTGTGCGTTGGAATGTGACTCAGCATTGCCCACAGGAGTGCCTTGTGAGCACATGTTGTCCGCATGCCCATCAACTGCGCGAGCCGGTCGTGTTACCTGGGGGCTCTAAGCCCCTGCTGCGCGCGCGTTGAAGGCCGTGGGCTGTGAGTGGATGTGACCTGTCCGGGGAGAACGTGTGCGGCCCAAGCGTACACACTGCGTGTGCCTCGGTGCAGAGTCTGTCTCCCGCGGGTGAACATACGGCGTGTCTGAGTGTGTTCGGGGTTTGCAGGCTGTGTTCTAGATCCGCGCGGCTGTAAGTGCCCGGGCTGCGGCCGTGTGTCTGGATTGCGCGTGTGCCTGATGGGTGTGCGCGCGCACATGCTCACGTATGTGCCCGGCATGACTTCTTCCAGGGGCCTCTCTGTCTCGAAGTGAGTCCCACGCCCCACCCCCTCCCCCCACCCCCGCCGCCGCCCCCGAATCCCGACTCCTCCCCCCGCCCCCCTTGGTACTGGCGTCTGGTGGTTATTAGCTGGTCAGACGTTTTTATCTCTTCAAAATATCTGATGGCTCCTACTCAGCTCAGTAATCACAGGAATGGGCCTCAGAGACATCACTTATGCTGCAGCCTCCACGAGACCAGGAGAACTTGTGTCCCTCTTACCTATTAGTCACTGGAAATAAAGGCTCACCAGCAAACTAGCTGCTGTCCCAGCCGAGTTAACCATTTCTGAGCCAGCGTGAGGTTTTCTTCGGAGAAGCTGGGAATATCGTGCAGACCGCGGCGGGAACATGAGGGGCTGGAGCTTCAAAATACCCCCTTGGGGCACCTGGGTGGCTCAGTTGGTTAGGCGGCCAACTTTGGCTCAGGTCATGATCTCATGGTTTGTGAGTTTGAGCCCCACATCAGGCTCTGCACTAACAGCTTCAGATTCTGTGTCTTCCCATCTCTCTGTGCCTCCCCTGCTCATGATCTGTGTCTCTCTGTCTCTCAATGATAAATAAATGTTAAAAAAATTAAAAAAGAAACCCAATTCCACTTTCCAAATACAGTAAAACCTTGGTCTGCGAGCGCAGTTCATCATTGGAATCCAACGCTCTTGTATCATCAAAGCGAAATTTCCCCATAAGAAATGGAAACTCAGATGACGCGTTCCTCAACCCCAAAATATTCATATAAAAATGATCGCAGTGCCGTCATATAATACAAGCTAGGAAAATACAAAGCATAAAGAAAAAGAAACAAATGAACCTGCCTTTCCCTTTGAAAACCTTCGTGGCTGGTGTGAGGGAGGCCAGAGAGAGGAAGGTTATTGTGTAGGACGACTTTCACTATCACCAACAGAATCACTACTCTCTTTGGCTCAATGGAATCTTTTTCTTTTCGCGCAACTTTAACAAGGAACCTATCTGATGACCTAGAATGCAGCAAAGCATTCCTAAGCTTACCCTTCTATGGAAAAGCAAAGGACCGTCCATAGGTGCTCTGAAGCGACAAAAAAATACACTAGTGTCCGTCGTGGGCACCTTCCAACGTTCTGAAAAATCACTGATTTCTGCCAAACATTGTGGCCTGAGACCAAGCAACCAAGTATGGGAGATGATCACCCACAAAACTACAGAGAGAGAGAGAAAGAGAGAGAAGAACCATTGGCTCAGTTGTGAACATGTGCCGTCCAGCATCAGGTACTATTCGAATGGCAAGACATCGCTCATTTATCATGTTAAAATGTATCCGAAATGTTTGGCCATCTGGCGGAACACTCACAGAGCAAGTTACTGGCACTCCAAGGTTTTACTGTACTCCAGAATAAGATTTTTAGGCTCAACCATTGTTCCTCAAACGGAATGCTGCTGGCATTCGTGGGGGGGGGGGGGGGGGTGCAGGGGACCTGCGTTAGTAAACGAGAATTCTCTGCCCAGTGCGGGGCGTCCAGCCTGCCCAGACCCACCCATTAGGTGCCCGATGCCTTTTGTGTGTCCCCATCAGAATGTCTGCAGAATGTCCCATTTCCAAGTGGCCCTGGAGATACAGGGTAGTGCCGCCCTTCGGCAAACTACTGAGCTAAACCAAAGAAGTGTGAAATGATTAGAGGGGAAAGGACTTCAATGACAGCTCCATCATCCTGCGAGAGGGTGGGGTGGGGCATCTTCATTCAACAACACGCAATGATGTAACACACAACACAATCACAAGCAGTGCTCTGGACGCCAGCTGGGTGTCCTACGATTCAACTCAGTTCTGACCCTACCTACCGGGAGACAGTATCATATCCTACAGGGCGACGGCTCAGCCCTACAAGAACTGCCCTGCCCCCAACACTTCAGCCCCTTGGGAGTCAGGGGGTGGGACCAAAATTGCCAATTCTCTAATCCTCTGGTTGGTTTTCCTGGCAACCAGCCCCCATCCTTAGGTGTGGTCCCAGGCCGCCTCATTAACATAACAAAAGACACCTTGATCTCTCTCTCTCCCCACTTAGGAAACTGCAAGGGCTTCTGGAACTCTGTGTCAGAAATGAGGACAAACACCAAATATATATTTCATATTATAAATCACGATATCACATCAGGGATGCAGAAGAACTAGGTCACCTTAATTGTATTAAAAAAAAAAAAAGAAAGAAAGAAAGAAAACAACAACAATGATAATGCTGTGTGCCCGGTGCTACGCTGAGTGCCCTGTACTACCCAGCGGGACCCTAAAGAAGACGTGTTATGCTTTTGATCTTTGCAGAAGATGAAATTGAGGTTTCAGAGCGGTGGGGCGTCTTGTCCCAGCTCACGCAAGCGGGACCCCACTTTCTAATCCAAGCACTCCCACACCAGGGTCTGCGTGCTCCATCAGACCCTGTTCCTGAAGACCCCAGGACTTCTTAGGATTCTGAGTCACCACACAGTTTTGGCTTCTGGGTCCTGGTTTCATTGAGAGTGGCATCCCCTGTGGCGATGTCCATCCCCTGGCTGTACCGTCTCACCCAGACAACAAACCTCTCTCCTCGGAGTTAGCCTGGGGGAGGGGGGGTGATCTGTTTCTCCCCAGAGCCGGGGCCAGACCACAGGGTACCTGACTATGACCCCCCTGGATGGCTCTTGTCACTTTATCACTTTACCTACTGCCCTCACTGGGCAGAGAAATGAGGCAAAATTCTCCCTCTCTCTCTCTCTCTCTCTCTCTCTCACACACACACACACACACACGTACAGGTGCACATGCACATGTGCATGCACAATTTCTCATTCCATCAGTGCATCAGCATGCTGGGGCTCCCTGATTGTAAATATTCACTGCAGACCCTTTTATCTACAAGACCTCTCTACGGTTCCCTCCCGGGTTCTCAGCTCGGAGCTGCCCCGTGTCTGCCCCCAGGCATCTCCGCCTTTTCCTTGGGAGTAGTGATGATGGAAGGTTATGGGCTGCCTTTCTGCGGCTTCCTTCCTAACCACCGTCTCCTGAAACCCGAGTGCAGAGGGAGCTGGGGCAGTGACAGGCCCGGTCTGGCCCCTCCAAGGGGTGCCCGAAGCCACACCTTTCCCCAGAGGAAGGGCTCGAAATCCACCGGCCCACCAAGCGTGGAGGTCATGGACAACGCTGTCTTTATGGAGGGCCGGGTTTGAACGTAAACAGAAGAGATCCTGTCCAGAAGGTACAAAGAAAAATTCACAAATGCTCCTGAAATGGGTTATTGGCACGCACATGGACAGGTCCCTTGAAGAGAGCTTCCGGAAGCAAGAGACAAAAAGCGTGGCCTCCTGATAGAACCTACTAGGGGCCAGATGATTTGCCTTTAGCACCTCACTCATCAACAACACTCAATCCTAGCCTGAGATATACCATTACTATCTCTGTTTTGTAAATAAGGAAACAGAAGCCCAGAGGGGCTGAGCCATTAGCTTCTGGGTCACATGGCCAGCAAATGGCAGAACTGGGACACTCCCAGCATTCTTCCATTCTTCCAAAGGCAGAGCCCAGAGGAGTCCAGGATGCCGAGCTGTTTTATTGAGGTCACAGAAGCCGGTGTGGCAGGAGGGCTACAGGCCCACCTGGGGGAAGGCAGGCGCTGGGTGCCAGGATCCGCCCCCCCCCCCGGCCCCCGTATTCCCATCAAGGGTGGTTATTCCGACCTTCTCGACTCCTCTTCCTGGCATGCCCACCACCCCTTGCGGTGCTGGCGATTTTGCATCTGGAAAGTGCCTTGCGTTCCAAGACTTAAGCACTGAGTATGGGCCCAGGGCAGGTGAGGGGTGGGAGGGATCCTAAGAGGAACCCAACATGGCTTCTGCTATCAAAAGATGTAACAATGGGGACACAGAGGACAGCAAAGTGTGAGAGCCCAGTTGTTCCGTATCCTTGAGGGCACTTGGTGCTTGCGGTCTTTTTAATTTTAGTCTTGTCGGTGGGTGTGGGGTAGTTTAACTGGTATTTCCTTGGTGGCTGATAAGGGGTTTGGAGATGCTTAGGGACCATTGTGAGCTCTTCATTTGTGTGCAAATCTCTTCCTCTTCAAGTCTTTTGTGACTTTTTAGTTAGTTTTTCCTTGTTGATTAATAGTTGGTTATATATCCCTATTACAGACCCTTTGTCAGATGTGAGTATTACAAACATCTGCTCCCAGTCTGGACTTTTCTCACTTTCGCTGATCAGTGTCTTCGGGTAAACAAATGTTCTTAATTTTAATGACATTCAATTTATCATTCTTCTCTCTTATGGGTAGTGATGTTTACGTCCTGTTTAAGAATTCTTTACCTAGGGGCGCCTGGGTGGCTCAGTGGGTCAAGCATCCAACTTTGACTCAGGTCATGAACTCATGGGTCTCGACTTAGAGCCCTGCGTGGGACTCTTCTGCTGTCAGCACAGAGCCCGCTTTAGATCCATTGTCCCCCTCTCTCTCTGCCCCTCCCCCACTGGTTCTCTTTCTCTCTCTCTTTCTCAACAATAAATAAATAAGCTTTAAAAATAGGAAAGAAAAAGGGCCCCTGCATGGCTCAGTCAGTTAGGCATCTGACTTCAGCTCAGGTCATGATCTCACAGTCCGTGGGTTCGAGCCCCGCATCGGGCTCTGTGCTGACAGCTCAGAACCTGGAGCCTGCTTTGGATTCTGTGTCTCCCTCTCCCTCTGCCCCTCCCCCACTCACACTCTGTCTCTCTCTGTCTCAAAAATAAACATTTTTTTTTAAATAAAGAAAGAAAATCCTTTACCTACCTCAAAGTTCTGAGGATCCTCTCCTGTGTTTCCTTGTCGACGCTCTATTGTTTTTTCCTTTCTCCCGGAGGTCTCTCATCTGCCTTGAATTAGAAACTTAGGTATGTGTTGGGAAGGAAGGGTCAAGGCTCATTTGTGTTCACAGGGGTATCCAACTGACCAAGTAAAGACCATCTTCCCCCCCACCGCCCCGAAAGACAATGATGTCTTTCTGGTAAACCGGGCGACCAAATACATGCAGGATGTCGAGTGACCAAATGTGAGTCCGCTTCTGGACCGGTGGTATTTTAAGCCAATCCAAAAAATAAATAAACAAATACAGAGAATCTTAAAAAACACTGGGCTAGAAGTTGAGAAACCAGGATTTTGATGTTGACCCTGACGCGCACTTGCCGCTGTGCAGCTCTGGAGGAAAACGCCCCCTCTCTGAACATCCATTCTTGATGGCTAAAATGGCATCGCTCCTCCTGCTCTGGGATACAACGGCTCACCGCTTCCGGTAAGCCTTCCTACTGGAGCGGATCTTATCTCCAAGTGGAGTCCCGAGTGAGTCCAAAAGTGGTTTCAGGGAAATCTTTTGGAAGGGAAGAAAGAGGGAGAGAATGAATGGAGGTGTGGAGTCAGGACTTGGTGACGCGTGTTATTACCGTTGACACAGGTCGCCGCGGGCTTGGTGCCTCGTAGCATCACACGCGGAGGGTCTCCCATCTCTTGCTATAGACCAGAAGTCCTACTTGGCTCTCACTGGGCAGGTTCAAGTTGTCCTCAGAGCTTCATTCCTTGCTGGAGGCTCTGGTCTGAAAACCAAGTCCGCGCCTTCCCCAGCTTCTAGACACTACGTTCCTTGGCTCACGTCTCCCTTCTTTCCTCTTCGAAACCAGCTTTCTGACACTTCTTCCACCACCACATCCCTCTCTCTCTCTTTCCTCTCTCCCTCTCTCTCCTTCCCTTCCCCACCCCCCCTTTCTCTGACCTTAAGTCTCCTCACTCCCGAGGGAGGGCACGTGTGATTAGGTTGAATTTACCAGATGATCCAAGACTATCTCTCCCAACTCAAGGCCCTTAATTTAATAGTATCTTCAGAATTATTGACCGGTTCCGGATATCAGGACTGGGACATCTTTGGGGGCCATTATCTGACCCGCTATACAAGCGAACGAGTCGTTAAGCTTACATTCGTTGAATAAATGAATTCATTGTCACCGTTGAGTGATAAATATTTGTTGAATTAAATTAGTCTTCATTTTCCAAATCCTGCTAACCTCCAAGTGGCTAATAAATTAAGAATTCCTCAGCGAGAAAAGACCCCGGAGGCGGAACCATGGGAAACGTTAGGGACCACTGGAGGCAGAGCCCAGAATTCTGGATTCTGTGTGTACTGAGGCAACTCGCTAGCTGGGTGACCTTAGGGGAGCCTCTTTACCTCTCTGATGCAAGTTCCCCCATCTTTGTACTGAGGATTCCGGACGACAATCCGGGGTACTCTCCTTCTAGTTCTCCAGGGACCAAGGCACGGAACAGAACTGCGTAAAGCAGCCAGGTGGAAGTGAAAAAGAGAGGAGCCGAGATCTTCGGCCGACTGGAGGACAATGTCCTGCTTAGAAAGCGTTCAAACAACTCGTCTGTGGCCCTCCCGGTAAAGTACTGTCCACGGGGCCAGGAGCCCCTAAACCCGCCGGTCTCTAACGCTGCCTCTCCCACCTCTAACATCTGCCGGCCTCTGCAAAGCTTCATCTTGCATGCATGCATGTTTTTATTCTCCCACCTTCAGCAGCGGGAGGGGACACATCAAGCCGAACCGAAGCATTTCTCTAACAAGATGGAGAAAAGAAGGAACCGAAGTGAAAAGATTGGGACCTTCTTCCCCCACCTCCAGCCCCGTCCCCAGCTTGCAAACATGCTGTTCTGAGGAGGCGGCCTCCCAGCCCAGCTGGGTTCAGCTTGGCCAAGGCTGGAAGGGGACCCAGAGCACCCCAGGCCTCATTTCCGAAGGTTGTTATTTCACCCCTGCTTCCCAGATAATGTAACTGAGTCACTCAATTGAGCATAAAATAGAAATGTGGCTTCTTATCTGCCTCAGACCTGACTTTACTATTTTCTTTCTGCAAAATACATTTTTCACTATCTTATCTTCTAATAAACAATCCTAGCTCGGCAGCCCGTGGCAATGGCGCTGAATGCATTTAAGAGACATATTTTTCCTCTCTCACTCCCTGCTTAAAGTCTTCTGTTTAAAAGCCTGAGATTTCCACCCCCCCCACCCCACTCCCTTTTGGAAAAAAATATATATCCCATTTGTATGCCGTCTTCCTTTAAAGAACATACATATTTTTCATGAGTCGTTCTGATAGATCCCTCCTCATTTTCCCTTTAGCTCGCTTGGTCAGAATTAAAAGGACTTCCTGCCACAGTGATGGTATGTGAATTAGATGGAATTTAAGACCAGATAGGAGAGGTCAGAGCAGCCCCTTTAAGAAAAGGGGCAGTTTCTAGAGGGGTCAGACCCCACAGGTCCTCCAAGATTGTGTGGTGGGCAGGACATATATTGATGAAAAACCAGCTATGAATGTTTAATGCCTTCTCTCAAATGCAGACTGTCGTCAGATGCACCAGACAGTGAAGCTTAAGCCACAGAGGAAAGGGGAGGAAAGTGAACCAACATTTACTGGCGCTTTCCTCAAAACAACCTTCTGAGAGAACGATCCCATTAGCAAAGAAGAGGACTCAGGCCCATTATTACAGAGGAGGAAACCGGGGTTCAAAGTTGCTAATGCACACCAGAAAAAGGGATTCGATGGTGGGTCTCCAAACACCACTTGGGGAATTAGAATCACACACACACACACACACACACACACACACACTCACTCTTAAAAATGGCGATGAAAGTCACTGGGGGAGACTGGCCTCCATTCTGTTAATTCCACGTCCCACTATTTTATGCCGGAAAAGACAGGAAGTGACAGGTGTTTGTGGTTTTCACCTTCCAAGAGCCTTTACCTCCCTGCGTTTGCAGTTTAATGTGTATTTATTTTTGAGAGAGACCGAGACAGAACGCGAGTGGGTGAGGGGCAGGGAGAGAGGGAGACCCAGAATTGGAAGCAGGCTCCAGGCTCCGGGCCGTCAGCACAGAGCCCGACGCGGGGCTCGAACTCACGAGCCATGAAACGGTGACCGGAGCCGATGTCGGACGCTCAGCCGACTGAGCCCCACGTTGGTAGTTTATACTCAGGATGAAACTCGGCCTCTGTCCCATCCGATGCCTGCGAATGCCACCACCTCATTCATACCCTCCAACGTGCCACACCCTGTCTCCCCACTGAGGTCTCGACATGTGCGTTTCCGGGAGTGTCTGCAATGCCTGCTCATCCTTCATATGCACGTTCAGAAGTTGCCTCCTCAGAGCAGCTTCTGTGGCCATCGTACCCCAGGTGGCCCCCTCGTTATTGTCTCTACAGCACCCCGCCCTTGCCCCTCACAGCGTGATTACAAGCCTGTACATTTACATATGAGGCAACTGAGGCACAGAGAGCACCTTGCCGAGGCCAGAGCACAGGATTTCCTGTCTAAGGCTCCTGTTCTTCCTACTCAGCCACAAGGCCCCACATCTGAGCCACCGACCGTGAGAAAGGAACACCACTGATCGAAGAATTACATAAACGTCAACTTATCCCGGGTCGCGATTACGGTGGAAAATTATCTGATAAACGTCCTCCATCTCCTCGGACTTTTGCCAATTGTAGGTCAAAGACTTTGCTGCAGAAGGACAAGGACAGCTCCCTAACCTGGTTGGACCTTGGGACAGTCCTGATTGGAGAGTCCTTCTGGAACAAGGTGGTCTACGTGCTTACTTTGCTCTCCCGCCCGGGGGCCCGTGCCTCTGGCTCAGCTGCCTTCAGCCCACACCTAGGCCTTTGCCAGTCTGAGAACCCCATTTCTCACTTGCAGCCCGGAGAACAGGATGAGGTCAGTAGGTCCTCCTGTTCCCGTAGGAAGCCAGAGAAGATTAATCTGTGGACAGAGACATGACGCCCGGCAGTGGAAGAGATTTATGACAGAGAGAAATCCAGGCCAAGGTCCCTGGTTTTTGTTTCCCTCTATCTGTCTTCTGACTACCGCAGAGCCCTGTGGTTGGAAAAACTTCCAGAGGTCATGTGATCCAGCCCCCTGCCTCCTAAAGACCTTTGGGCAAAAAAAAAAAAAAAAAAGATGATCGTCTGGTGCTCCGAAGCTTGAGCTCTCTGCGGCTTTCTCCTCTACACAGTGCAAGCTAGATGAAGCCTCAGCATTTGAACCTGGCCTCTGAGGTCCCCAGCGATCTGGTTCTGTGCTGTCTAATCTCCTTCTGACCCCAACACAAACTCCGCTGCAGCCAAACTATTTCCTCTTGTCTCCCAACCTCCATCCACCTGCCCGTACTGTTAACTCCCACCTGGAGTGAGTTTCTTCCTGCTTTCGAACAACATTTCTTGCCATCACAGGTCTTTATCGCACAAATTCATATTAATGTGAGGGGGGTCTTCTCTTTGATTTGCTAAGTGTTTATGAGCTCATCACTTCTTGATGGCTTTAAGGCGCAGTGATGACATATGGTAAAACCTTGGTTTGCGAGCATAACTCATTCCGGAACCACGCTCGTAATCCGAAGCGCTCTTATATCAAAGCGAATTTCAAGGACCATTGGCTCAGTTGTGATCATGTGACTTTCGGCATCAAGTTCTACCCATACTGCAAGACATCGCTCGTGTATCAGGTTAAAATGTACTAGAAACGTTTGCTTGTCTTGTGGAACACTCACAGACAGAACAAGTTACTCGCAACCTAAGCTTCCACTCATTTCTGTTTCTCGTGCACCAAAGGCACAAGACCCTTACGGTGTGGCGCTTGTCTCCCTAATCAACCTTCACACACAACATGCCCCTCTCTGCCTTTGCGCAATGTTGGTGCCTCTACTAAGAGAGCTCTTCTCCTTCTTCTCGGCCTGATAAACTCCTTATCCACCGAGGCAGAGGGGAAAAAACACTGCAAAGCTGTCATAGCCCAGGTACTATGCTTGGTTGGGCTTTGCATATATGATCTCAATTAATCTTTACCCAAATCCCAGGTTACCTCGCTAGTGTTACGTCCAGTCTGTAAATGATGATACTAAGGCTCAACGAGTTGGAGCCCATTTATATATTCATCTATTCGTTCAATCAACAGGTATTTAGTTCATATCTACCGTGTTCCAGGCACTCTACTGGGAGCTGAAAAATAATCCGGCTGAATTCAACCAATTCAGACCTTGTTCTCTCGAAGCTTATTATGATACGATACCAGCGTGACAGACTGTCTCCATCAATATTGCACCAGAACACAGTGTCACAAATGTAATGAGGGTTATCAAGGAGAAGCACAGAACTTTTACGAGCTTGCCCAGTCTGGGAGACAGAAAAGGGCTCTGTGGGAGGGGCACTTCCAGAGACCAGAATGACAAGCAGCTTTAATCTAGGCGAAGCGTAGGGGTAAGCTACCTCCTCGAAATGACAAAACTCCCCATTGGAGGCATTAGGAAGCTATCCCAAGTCTGTGCAACCCTAAGTCCTTTTGGTTTCTTTCTTTCTTTTTTTTCTTTAGTTTATTTATTTATTTTTGAGAGAGACAAAGAGAGCACACAGGGCAGGGACAGAGACAGAGGGAGGGAGAGAACCCCAAGCAGGCTCTGTGCCGTCAGCACAGAGCCCGATGGGGGGCTCGAACCCACAAACCACGAGATCACGACCTGAGCCAAAACCAAGAGTCGGATGCTCAACCGACCGAGCCACCCGGGTGCCTCGTCCTTTTGGTTTCAAGCACAGCATTCTGGCCTCTCTGAGAAGACCTCCCAGAACACCGACTCGAAGTGTTTGTGTTCCCTGGGAAGCCTGAGCCGAAGTCAGACCACATGTTGTCACGTGACACGAGGGAAGACAAGGCCTCTTCTCGGGGGTTACAAAAACACAATACTCTTGTATCTTAGTCAAGACACATTAACTGGTGTGATGGACCCAGAAAAATTAACCTGATGGAAGAGAGGGTCTTGGCAGGATTAACTCTGCTCGCAAAATCATTCACAGGCTTGGACTCTTTTCGTCTAGTGGCTTGGCCATTCCCCGGGGCCACGGAGGCTTCAGGTGGGTCCTCTTCACCTGGTTGGTTGATGAGCATGAAGAAAATGTGGGGAAGGGGTGGACGGAAGGGCAAAGGAGAGGGCTGGAGGTGAGGAGGGGGATGCAGTGGGGAAGAAAGTGGGGAGCGTGGGGGATCACACAAGGTTTTCAGGGCCTGGACGTGTGCCTCATCATAGCCCACATTCCATTGGGCTGCGGACCAATCTCGTGAACAGCCTTGGTCCTGGAGCGTGAGGCCAAGACTAGAACCCACGTATCCAGAACTGATCCAGGTGCTGGTCACGCATAGCGGGGTGCCACCATGGTGCGACGTGCTCTCACCCGCCCCAGACACCTGCTTTACCATATGTGCCATGCAGCTATCCCAGCCACTCTTCCAACCTCTGCCATCCTGGGAAGCATGCCTTGGTTTTGTCAGACGCTCAAGGCTTGGCACCAGGGGATGTAACACCCAGATGGGCCACCCAGATGTCTTTGTTCCGTACTTGTAGAGGCAGAGAATGTCATGGTTCTAGACCAGCCTCTTCATTTCACCAGTGAGGAAACTGAAGTCCGGGCAGAATTAGAGACCAGCCCAAGGACATACGTCTGCAAGATGGCCATGTCATCAAGCTCACCTTTGGAACTCACCTGTCGGGATGCTTATTAGACGTGATAAATTTCTGAGAGCCAAACAGCTCAACGAGGAGACTTTCAGGCCTTCTGGAAGGAACAATTTGGGAGAAAGAAACCCTCACAGATCCCACGAAATAATTTTCCATGGGCTTTTCCATTAGCTCAGTGGTTCTCAATCCTTCCTCTGCCTCTTCCCTTGTAGCACGCCCAGCAATGGGGCACGGTTCCAGAGGCAGCAACAATCCTGGAAGATCATCTCATCCGAGGAAACAACGGGAAAACAGTGAGGGCGAGGTTAGAGCGATAACCTTGAACCCACTCAATACTTCGAAGGGGAAAAACTTTTGAACCTTTCCTCTTTAATTCCCCCGCCCCCATAATGAATTAGTTCTATCTCGCACCCGGATCTGGGTAGGAGCAAGGACAGAGGGAGAGCTGCACCCTGGTTCAGCATCTCTGCTGTACGAACCCACATCAAGCTTCCACAGCAAGGGTGGGATGGCGCCCCTCTCTCGGGCTCCAGCTCTGCTCGGCAGGGGCTCCCAGGCCTGCCTTGGACTTGCGATCTCACCGAGATAATGGAGAAGGAAGCGCAACGCTGACAGCCCACCCTGCATCTTCAGTAATCCCGGCAACGTTCCCTGCTGCTCATGTAAACAAACTGCCTGTCCCAGACTCAGCGACTCCAGGTGCTCTGGCAGGGGCCCAGCAAGCCTGCTGCATAAAACCCACTCCTCGCACCTGAGCATCTTGCCCAGCCAAGGGCAGGTCCTTAGAGAAGGGGTCTAGAGAACTGGAAGGTGCCTCCTGGAGCTCGCTGCCCTATAGACATGCAGCCCATATATAATCATCCAGAAGCTATCCTGTGCAGTGTCTGTGCTAAATCGAAAGACCCACATTATTCCAGTCTTCATAGAGCATCCAGTCCCATGGAAGAGGCCGGCCACTGCCGTACGAGGTGTTGAGAGGAAGGGTGGGGGCGCCATACCGGGGGAGCCCTGCTCACTCCTGAAAAAGCAGGCATTTTTCCACACACTGGCCCTTGCATTTCTAGGCTCCTGTTATGAGCCCAGCATGGAGCTGAGCACTAGAGACCCCCTGATAACGAAGATCAAGTCACCTGCTACCTCTTTCTGTATTTTTCTTGCTAATGACGTTCCTTCTGTGTCAGTTGGCTATGGCTGCCATCACAAAATGCCGGGGACCGGCTGGCTGTCACAACAGGAACTAACTTTCTCCCATTTCTGAAGGCTAGAAGTTCAAGATTAAGGTGTTGGCAGGTCTGGTGGCTCCTGAGGTCTGTCTCCTTGGCTTATGGATGGACCCCTCCTCACTGTGTCCCCACAGGGCTTCTTCTCTGGGTGTGAACATCCTTAGGATGTCTGCCTCTTCCTATAAGGACAACACCCGGATTGTATTAGGGCCCAACCTAATGACCTCACTGTGACTTAATCACCTCCTCAAGGTGACTCCCTAGCTCCAAATACAGCCACGTTGGGGGTTAGGGCTTCAACACATGTCTTTGAGGGGCGGGGAATGACACAATTTAGTCTATAACATCTTCCATGTAGAAAGTCTATTAAGAGCATGGTCTTTGGGGACAGGCAAACCTGTGTGACTTTCAGATCTGCCACTTACCTGCCCCTTGACTTCGGACAAGCGACCTTAGGGAGCCTCAGTGTTATCTGTAAAGTGAGAGAATAATGTGCCTATTAGACATGTCTTAAATTTTATTAGGATTAGAAACCGGGTTAGAGAGAGCACTCAGTGAATGGCACGGGTGCTGCTGGTGGCATTTATTGATCACAAGAGTGGTGGTTTGGAGTGAGACAGGTCTAGGTTTAGACCAGAGAGTAAGCATCTGCACTTACGCAGCACAAATATGCCAGGCACGATTATAAGTGGATTTGCTGGCTTAATAAAACAATGCTAGGAAGTAGGGACTATTATTCCCATTTAACAAACGTGGAAAGTCAAGCACAAGGTTATGTACACGTTCTCAAGGTCACACACAGCGAATAAATGGACAGTCTCGAATTTGAACCTAGGCAGCCTGGCTCCCACATCTCATTACATAACTAACGCACAGAGGACTCTATATAATGTACTGAATGAACCTCTCAAAACAAAGCAACCCTATCACGGCCCACGGTTGAGACAAAAAATTAACTCCTAGATGGCAAGATACCCAAGAAAGGTGACTTCCCTTTTTGCTTGAGCTTCAGTGTTTATGGATCTTTTACCAGGGAAACCACAGTGGTACCATTTTTCAGACAGGGCAGCCTATAGAAAAAACTGTGACTCATGTGCAAATGGGCTGATGAAACCCTCACCCCCGCAAGAAGAGAACATAGCTTGAGTCCATTCTCGAAATCCTGGAATGTTGATTAAAATACTTCTAGAAAGCAGAAAAAAATAAGGCTAATATTAAAAAATCCTGTTTTATTAATCCCCAAAGGGAAGATTTTATTAATTCCTTTAGAATCCAATAAAAGTGGGTTTTTTAATCAAGTTTGTTTTACGACTCCTGCCCGACTGTCAAATCATAGCAAATTAGCTCACAGTTCTTGAGATGCTTCCGGGTCCAGGGGGTGTTGGGTCAGGAGCGTGGGGGACAGATACGGACCCATGCCTCTTTGACAATGCAGCTGGACAAAACACATTAAGTCCTCTGGGAACCGTTAAGTGTTATCAACATGATAGGAACAAGTAACACTCATGAGGGTGTTCTTTGCTCATTTCCTGCTCAATCAAACAAGAACCAGTTGTTCTTGAATGGCACCTGGCACATAATAGCCCCTCAATAAACACTTGCTGAATATGTGGGCCAGAAAGTAATCATAGACTGTCTTATACACATGGTAAGAAGTTTGGATTTCACTAAAAGAAAAAAAACCCAATATACGTAAGAATTTAAGCAGAGAGTAACACGGTCTGATTTGTTTTGTTTTGTAAGTCACCTTGATTTACTATTGGAAGAAGGGATACAGGTGTTCAGAGGGGAGCGAACTGATAACCCCACTTAGGAGGCCATCACATAGTGGGGATGATGACGACCTGGAATGGGGGGTTGTCCATGGAGGTGAGACAAGAATGGATCCAGGATAGAGTTGGGGCCTAGAGGTCATCGGCCATGTCCATGGGGTGGAAGCTAGGGATGAAGGAGATAAGGAAATCAGCCTGATCTCCTGGCATTGGGTGCGAGCATCTTGTTATGAGACTTACCGCGATGAGAGTAATATAAGGAAGACTCGTTCCAGGGCCCAGGGAGGGCAGACGTCAAGAATTCTGCATTGGACATGCTAGTGGGAAGATGTCGACTAGACATCCGAGTAGAGATACCAGACAGTGGTGGGACGGATACGTGAGAAGCTCCGAAAGACGCCAGGGGCTCAAGGAGCTCAGAAAGACTTGAGGGGTAGAGGTGGCGATGCTGGATGGCCTACCAGAAGCCTCTGCACCAAGAATAAGACTTGTTTCTCTACCGCGTCATAACCACGCCTCAGCACGCTAAAATCCTCCGAGGCTCCGAAACAGACAAAACCGAGGCTGTAAATGCACAAACACCAAGACCCCGTGGATCGGGGCTTGCGTTTCCTGAAGAAAAGCTGGGACTTCCAAGTGGGCCCCCACCTCCTTCCAGGGGCTTCCCCAGATGTCTCCAGGCCTCTCCCACACCCAGCAAGTTCTAGGTGAGAGTCGCTGGTACCCACATATGGTTAAAGTCCACCCCTCAAACTGCGGGTTTAATCAGATGCATGGCTTCATCGCTTGGGCTTAATGAGGTAAACCAGACCTCCGGTAATATTGCCTGTATAATTGACATGGTTCTCTGGGAAACATTACGCTTTATAATGAAAATACTGTATATAATTAGAATCTAATAGGAAGAAAATAGTAATTAGCCAGAATTAACTGAACAGACGCAATCAGGCAAATAAAGGTTATCCTCAGGAGAGGACCCTTCAGAGTTCAAATGCACGTCCTATAATTGTGGAGAAGCCCCAGTAATTAAGGGTAATTTTTTCCCTGCATCGTGGTGGAAGAGTTGGGCTTTTTCTGTTGTTGCTCTTTCATTTTGGGGTGTTTTTTTTCCTCTGGTTTTTGCTGAGTGGCAGAATGAATCCGGCCAAGACTGAACAGGGATCTGGAAGGTCGTACGCACAGATCCATGGGGGAAGAAGGAGAGGCCAAGAGAAGAGCAGGGGACCCAAAGCCTAAAATTCCACATTCAAATTCCAGGTCCAGCTCTGTCATCGATTAATGACAGCTGATTAGCTGTGTGACCTTGATTACATCACTCCCCTCTCTGGGGATAATGGTAGTTCTGGCTGTGATCACTTATTGAGTGTCTACTAACCATGAGCTGAGCCCGTCCCACAGATCATTTAATATAATCTTTGTGTCCCAACCGCTGGATAAACATTCCTCCCTTCTTCATTGAAGTGTAGTTGACATACAATGTTATTTTAATGGCAGGTGTATAACACAGTGACTCAACAGTTGCCAGGGGCGCTGCTGGGCAAGCCGCTGTGGGATGGGTCTTCACATGCTGGTCCAGAGCCATATAGCTTCTCCAGCAGCACACGGTCCAGGGTCTTGACGTGGGAACCAGAGCAGCAAAGGAACCTGTTCTCATCAGCAGGAGAGGAACATGTTTGGCTTGAGGTTAGACATCACAGTACTTGGCCCTGCACCACCAGACAGCGGATTGATTCTCTGAGCGGATTCGGTCAACATTCATGAGCACCAACCCCGTGCCAGGCTCGAAGGTGGCTGTTGGAGTTACAGGGGTGGTCCCTTGTGGTGATCCCTATACAGGGAGCGGGGGAGGGAACGGAGAGGAGGAACAGAGATGCATCGTTGTGTCTCCAGGACACAAGCAGGACGTGCTAAGTGTCGTGACATAGGGAGCCTGGAAGAGGTTATTGAACGCCACCTGGGAAGAATGGAAAGAGACCTGGGAAGACTTCCAGAAAGAGGCAGCGTTTGAGTAAGACCTTGTCAGGTGGAGATAGGAGGGAGGGACACTCTGGGAAAAGGGATGAGCCTGGGCGGCAGACACATTATATATGTCAGGGGACAAAAATCACTTGACTCTCTACTGTGGCAGACTTACAGGGAAACAGAGGTTTCTAGAACCAAGGACATCTTGGGTTCCTCGGTCCAGTCCCACCCTCCTCTGCCCCCTTGGAAGGAATAATGAATTTCATTGGTGAGGGTAAAGAAAAGTTCACCCTGTCATCCAAAGGGCTGATACCACATGGGAATATCAAAGGGAAGAGCCGGGGAGAATGGTATCTTCCAGGTATGAGTAAAGATTTCTCTCTTGGGGATCCCTTCACCTGCCTCTGCCCGGGAGTAGTGAGCGCTGGGCACAGGGGCTTTCTCCTGCAGACTCAAACAAGCCTCTGTTTGCGGTACGTGTCCGTCTGTCCCAGGGTAGATGAGTTCCACAGTCAAGATTCGAGAAGGGATGATCCAAGTGGAGCTCTACAGTAGCGAATCTGATCCTGGATTATTTCTCCGCTGAATCTTTGTGTTTTCTTCAGTGGAGTCCATCCCGGAGGGGGCTGGGAACCACAGAATGGCATTCCTAGCCCCCTCGCTAGGTGCTGCAGGACGGACACACGGTTTGGGGCACCTACCTCGCAGGGAAAGGTGTGGATGGTGGGAGACAAGGCTGGGAAGGTGGATTAGTGCCTTAAGAAATGAGACAGATGAGACCCAGGTCATCATGAAATGTCAGTGCCCCCTTTTCCCATACCAAATACCAAATCCATCTGAAGATTGAGACGCACCTTCCCTTTAGGAAAATGGGTGCCTGCTTATGGATCTGTGTCTTAAGATTCATGCCCAAGGCATGTCCATGTCCTAGGTTCCAACCTGCCCCCCGCCCCCCGCCATTCCCTGACCCGCATCAATACCATGTTGAGACAAGAGATACCATGCATGTGAGTGCAGGAAGGTCAAAGGGGTTTGGAAGTATTGATACAAGGAGAATGAATGAATGAATGAATGAGCAGACAGCCATGGGACATCAATCCCTAGCTATGTTGCCTACCACCAGAGTGGCAGATACGTATAGCATGTACTTATTAAACACCTACTGCACACAAGGCTTTGTAAGAGAAGCCAGGAAAACTGGACAGAGGAGTTAAGCATAGTCCTTCCATTTGAAGAATGTGCCATATAACAAGGGAGATGAAATTTGTATAAAATAATGATAAGACAAGGCGAGAGGAAATAAGGTGCTAGGGAGTACTATGGGCGCGCGAAGGGGAGAGAGAGGTGTCTACGGCAGGAGAATTTCGAGAAAGTTTGCTGGAAGAGGTAGTCCTGAAGCTGAGGCTTGGACTCCAGGTAGGATTCGGAAATGTGGAGACAGGAGGAACCTAACTGGCAAGACCGAGGGGCTGGCAAATTATGGGGCAATCCCTGGGGAGGAATGGGAAATCCCAAGGGCCACTAGCTTCCTGTAAAGAGGTATTCTGAAACAAACGTGGAAGCTGCATCTTGCAGGATTTTGATGTCCAGCCAAGGTGGACTTGTCCCTGCATTTGGGAAGGCTGGAGCGGGGGGCAAGACCAACAGAACGGTGTCCCAGGGCAATTGACCACAGCACCCCCTAGAGGAAAGGTGTGGAGGAGAGTAGGCTCCTTGGCTGTGTTTCCTTCCAGGAGCCTTCTCCCCACAGCGCCGAGCGAAGATACGGGAGGTGACATCCGAGGATAATGTTGCAGATCACCTCACGCCTCTGCCCCTCCCTTTTCTCTGCCGGAAGCTGGACCCAAAGCAGCTCTGATGATCACAGGTGGAACCCTCTTGTCTGGGCCTCCTCCTTCTATTATTAAAGCCACCTCATGCCTAATGACTCCACCCGCCACAAGGCCTTGGGAGAGCCCCTTGCCGGAGACCAATCGGATTTGTCAGACATTTCCAAAAAGCACACAACTCTCCCGGAGGTCTCAAAACAGCCATGTATGTCCGTGGCCCTAATGGAACATAATTTCCGGCGAAGGAAAACTAATTTACTATTTTCAGGCATTATGTCACCAAGTGCCCACGGAGAAAGAGAAGACAACTGCTAATATGGAACCATCCGAGCGCAGTACCCCTGTGGAATCAGATCGCCTGCCGGCCTATTTAACGTTGCAAAGCAGACCCACGGGGGTGGCTGATTGCGGGGACAGGAGAAGAGTGGTGTCGTGGTGAGACCGTGTGGGTTTGAGCCTGGCATTTGGGATCGGAATCCCAAGCCTGCTTCTTCTTAGCCGCGAGAACTTAGACACACTCCCTCACGTCTCTGGACTGTGCTCAGGTTCTAGCACAGTTCTCAGCACGAGGCTGCTGATATAATCCTAACTCATCTGGCTGTTGTAAGGATTAAATAGAAAAGCTCACGGGAAATGCACAGCAGAGAGCCTAGCACTTAAAAAACACTCAGTAAATGGTTATGGTTTGATTACGGCTGCTCCTATGATCGATCAAAGCGCAGTCGGGTAACACTTGTCACCCCCCCGCTAGGAAGAAAGGTTCGAGATCAGGAGACCAACCCTTCCGGAGTAAATAATGTACGGTAACAGGACGTGGTGGGTGAATTTGGTATGTCGACTTGAGCGGGCTACGTACGGGACGCCCAGGTAGCTGTGAAGACACTATTTCTGGATAGGTCTGTGAGGGAGTCTCTGGAAGAAACGAGCATTTGAACGGAGAGACTAAGTAAAGAAAATGACCTCTGCCAATGCAAAAGGGCCTCATCCCATCCGTTGAGGGCCTAAGAGAACAAAAGGGCGGAAGAAGGCCAAATTTGCTCTCCGCTTGACCTGGGGCATCCACCTTCCCCTGGGCTCCAAGACTGATGTGCCTGGTTCTTGACCCTTTGGACTCAGGCTGGGACTTCCATCTTTGACGCCCCGGTTTCTCAGGCTTTCGGGTTTGGACGACGCCAGCGGCTTTCCTGGGTCTCCGGCTCACATGCAGGGGGTGTGATGTGCTTCCCAGGCAGAATCTGATCTCCTCCAGAGGATGCAAAGCCACGCCTGTCTTCCTCTGTTGCTGAATAACTAGAACGCGGCCCAGGGCCTGGCACACGGGAGGCGCTCACGTACTGTCAGAAGGACAGGCCAAGTTTTCAATCTCAAGGCTTTAATTTCGGATCGCGCTGGTCTGATTCCCCACCCAGCACCACAACTGCCTCCTCCAGGCTACCTTCCTTGCTGCAGTCAAGAGATACTTCCCCAAATCCGCCTATGTTCGACTTCTGTTGAGAAGCGTAACAGAATTTCTCAGAACCCCCCCCCCCCCCACAAAAATTGTTTTTTGAATCTAAATTCTCCATCCTGGCTTTCGAGGGCCTACAATTTGGCCCCAGCTTCGTCTCCCCCCAGAGCTTCTGTCATGCCTCCTAATCTGCCTGCACCCTTTTTCTGATTTCTCTGATAAGTCACTCCTTTCTTTCACACACATAACAGCCAACCTAATGAATCACACTGCTTTTCCCCATCAAGCCAGACATGACTTCAGAATCCTTCTCAACACACTGTCTAGGCAGCCCCAACCAACTGGTTAGACTCATGCCAAAATGTTAAGTCCATTTGCCATCCCAGCCTCGGGTATGCTGGATCTCGGCCAAGCTAGCTCAGTCTTGGCTGAGTCTCACAGACACCTGAAAGCCAACTAAGCCAATGTCTCCAAATGGATCACATGCCTTTGGGCCTCTCCTGAGACACAGAACCTATTTCTCATGGAAGCTTCCCTCCTACTTCTATTCACCCTGGACTGTAAGGCCCTAAACCCTGATTTCAGTCACACAGTCTCACTCCGAGGCAGGTGACAACCTGTCCCTTAGACTCAGGGACACAGATTTATCTGCCCTTTCTGCAACTAGTCAACTGGACCCGGATGTTTTTCGCGGCCCTAGGGACCTACAGGGCAGAAGCTAAGATCGGGATCTCAGAGATTGTCTTTGTCCACGAGCTCTGAAGAACCCAGGAAGGCGGCTGCTACCCCCAGCAGTAGGTGGGGGCCCTGAAAAGGTATCCCTTTAGCTCAGGATCTCCTCAACCTCCCCCAGGATCAGACCTTTGGGTTCTTGATGACTTATGGACCACTGGGCTTTCCTGAGACCCCAATCCAACTTCAGACTATTCCTGCCAAGATCCTTCTAGTTCAGCTAAGAAGACTGGAAGCGGTCTGGGCCAAGTTCCTACTGCATCTATGCCCCAGGCTGTCCAGACACCACATAAGGAGACTCCCGGGGTCAATCCATGACAGCTAAACCAGAGCTTCTAGAAAACTTCTGGTGGAGTTTGTAAAAGATGCTGATGCGTGAGCCCACCCCCCAGAAATACGGATTCCGTTTCTCTGATGTGGGACATGTGCATTTATTTAAAGTTCTTCAGTTGATTCTGGTGTGTTAGGTGAGAGTGAGAACTGCCATTGGGAAAGCCCTGTAGAGGTATCCTCTGGAATATGTCCTCAGCATTTCTTCCAGCCCAAACAAGGTAGAAAGGATCAAGTAATGAAACAAACTAAGACGTGTTAGCGGTAACCCCAAAGACAGTCCCCAAGGGACTGGAGAGCACGAATTCACCCAACAGAGTCCTAGCCAGAACTGATGTCTGAGCCTGCATTCATTCATTCATTCATTCTTAAATTCAGCTAGGACTCAGGCAATGGCTTTATTTGAAAGACCCCCCTGCTTCTGAACCATGATTCCGAGTCAGAAACTACTGGGCGTAATTTGTGAGCCTGGGCTGAGAGCTCCCCCAACTTCCCCCGAGACTCTCTTCTCTCCAAAGCACTGATTGGCCAATGGCAATTCTTTTCACTTTCTCTAGGCTTTTAATGGGACAAGAAATTATTGAGTGTTCATATTCTAAGTACTCATACTATGTTTGGTTGACTAGTCACTCCGTTGCGAGGTAGATTTTATCGTCTGCAATTTATAGAAGATAAAGAAGTTGAAAGAGAGGATGTAATCCGCCTAAGGGTCCAGAGTTTTTAGGGAGTTAAGCTGAGATCTGACCGCACATCTATCGTCACCAGTCTAGTTTATCATGTCTCTAGGGCATTTATTCATTGATTCCGTGATGCAACGAAACCTCACCAAGGTTTATTCGGCACCTTCTCGTGCCAGGCTCCAGGTGAATGAGTGTCAGAACAAGCGTGTGAAATGGTTATCACTTGTATCATTCTAGACCGTCCAACTTTTTTTGTAGTGTCATATTGTAAAGATTTTTGGCCTTGGAGACCACGGGCTCTTGGCTGCCGTGACCCCGCCGTTGTAACACAAACGCCAGCCTTGACAATACATGTTTCGATAAAACTTTATTTGAAAAAAAAAATGGTGGCCTGGATTTGGCCACGGGCCCTAATTTACCAACCTTTGTTCTGGAGAAAAGGAATCTGAGGTTGAGAGAGGGAAGAGGACTTGACCAAGGTCACCCAACTGCCAAGAGATGAACCAGGCTTCAGCCCACATCTGTCAGGATCACCCCCTTCTCTCCTCTTCACCCCCACAACCCCAGGGACTCATTCTTTCACAATTAATCTCCCTCAATCCTCTAAACCTTATCTGTTCCGATTAAGGCGAGCTTATTGTGCTCGAGATGGGTTATTGCTTCCCACAATTCTCTCTCCAGAACATAAGAATAAATCAATCTTTCTGTCTTAATAAGGTGATAATCATTGTGAAATATTTCGTGTGCCCAGTATTATCCTTGATCTTCAGGCTTCAGTCAGAAAATCACCCCTGTCCTTCCCTCACTCAAACTTTCACCCTGCATTTGCTTTTTCTTTGCTTTTTTTGTTTCCTACTTATTGGCACATCTGTCCCTCTCCTTTTGCCGTCCCTTCTCTCTCTCTAAAGCTGAATTTTGTCCTTGCTAATAAGCGGTCCCTTTCTATTTTTTTTTTGTCAGTATTTGTATTTGCTCAACAATTTGTATCCCCCCTATTTACTTTGTAAGAGACCCTGGGTCTCTGACATCTCAGGCAGCGGCTGTCTAACTTGCTTCCTTTCCCCCAGGAAAGACTTCATTCATTTATTTATCCACTCACTCAAAAAAACTTTTTTTAAATGTCTATTTATTTTTACGAGAGACAGCATGAGTGGGGAGAGGGGCAGAGAGAGAGAGGGAGACAAAGAATCTACAGCAGGCTCCACACTGTCAGTGCAAAGCCCAGTGTGGGGCTCGAACCCCCAAACCGTGAGATCACAACCTGAGCCAAAGAGGGACATTCAACCAACTGAGCCACCCAGGCGCCCCATATCCACTCATTCAATAAATACCGGTTAAGCGTCACCAGGCACAGGTGAAACGGTAATGGTCAAAGTAGACAGGGTCCGGGCTCATAGACTGGGAGAAATTTCCCTGCAGTGGGAGAGATCAACGTGAACCGAATGATTACACAATATAGAGTCTCAGTCTGTGCTACTGAGCGACATAAAGTCAGAAGGGGCCAAATTTATCCCCTGGGTGAGGACCCTTGGGCAGGGCTCAAAGAAAAACTTCACTGAGGTATAAGAACTCAATAGAGATGGGGGGGAGGCGGAAGAGGAACTCCCAGCAGAAGGAACAGAGAGGGGGGTGGCCTTCCCCCCCAAACTATCTCCTTCCTACTGTTTAAAGCACTCCAAAGGAAAGGTAGAAACACTCTCCATTTCAGGGGATCCGTTAACAGCCTCTCTGGTTGGAGATGCTCCTTCTTGCCTCACACGGTATAGCCCCTTAGGATAAGAGGATCTTCTGCCCCTTAGGATAAGAGGATCTTGACACGGGAGGGCCTTAGGTATCATCCGAGGTAATTTGTTCCCTTCACAAATGAACAGCCTGGTGTCTAGAGAAGGGTGAGCCTTGCCTGAGACCATAAGAGACTCCAGCCTGAGCCCCTGACGCCCACTCCGGTGCTCTTTCCCCCACCTTTCCGGTTAAATTCTGGTGCCACAGAGCTTCCCAAAGTCAGGTGCACCCGTCTTCCTTCCATTACGGACTAATGGTTGTATTGGTAATAATAATAGCTGCTTGTGTTAAGATTTGTCCCCATTCCAGGAACTCATTTATGAACATTTAAACTCATTCTCCTTTTTATAGTCATCTAGGCGTCAGCGGTACAGGGCTCGACACAGACCCTTTGCTTCACCCTGTCTTCTCTCGGCCGGCTGAGCGCTCTGCTCAGCTGGAGACCTCGGGCCAAAGAACAGAGAGGGCTCCGCACGCCCGGCTTGACTTCCCTTCTGTGCCACACAGCAGGCAGACTACGATTGGCCATTTCGACAGCATCGGTCTGTGGGCCCCGCCGCCTGCTAATCAGTCACCAGGAATAGACGCATCGGGGACGAAAACATTTACTGGCAACACTATCTGGCTCCCATCTTTCACCTTCGCCGGGTAATGAGATGAGCTAGAACATTAAGACCAACAAACAGCCCTCGGTGTTTACAGCAAATGTTTGCAAGAGCGCGGGAGCCAGAGGTGCTCTGAGGCACATCTGGATCTCGGGAAACTGTGTGATTGCACAGATGTGTCAGATTCATCAGACTTTAAAAACGTCCTGTGATGTGTGTCAAGGGAAGAAAAACAACCTCCCCAAATGAATTTGGCACAAAGTCTCAATCACGGCGAAGACACCAAGGGAAGGCGGGTGAGACTCCAGCCCCTTGGGAAGCCTGCAGATCCAGGGTGAAGTTGGTTGCCTTGGGAGACCGGTCTTTGGTTGACAAGGGCAGGGCGAGGGTGAGGCTTGAGGAAGCCAGCGATCCTACCTGTCTGTTGCTTTGTCTCCCCCTAATCCCCTCTATGGATACCCACTGCACTATTTGGAGTGAGTTCCTCCTCTTCTTACAAGCTGTGGGATCTCTACCTTGCCTCGAAATACCGTCTACTGGCTTATAAAATTATGTGTCCTATGTCCTGTGCCCCAAAGCACTTTTCCAGATTCGTATGCTGCAACCACCACCCCTGCCATAAAACAAATACTCATTTTATTTCCCCAAATAGGCCATCAACGTGTCTTCGTGCAACCCTATAAATGCCTGTGCTAGCTGGATCCCTCAAAAGTTGTTTTGCTTTTTTTCCCTCCTTTTGGATGGTTGACCAAATGAATGAGTGAATGATTTGCCCCAGGGCCTTTACATGTGCTCATGCCCATACCTGGACTCTCCCCGAGTCCCAGAGATCAAGCAGGAGCCCCTCCTCCTCCCCAAACCTGCTTGTCCCCCGGACAGCTTTTCCCTCTACTCCCTTCCCCAGGCCTTCATCCCTCTTGCTATGTTTCATGTCCCCATATATTTTGCATCGACCTCTAGTTTAGCCTATAGAACTTCCTGGGTTGTTTTTCTTTTTTTTAATGTGTCTTTCTCACTGTTCTATAGGTTTCTCAAAACTAGAGGTACCTCCTATTCATTCTTGAAGCCCGGAAGCCCAGAACAGCTTTCAGTACGGAGCAGTGTGGTAGCACTAGATGAATCCCTTTTGAAAAAATGCTTATTTATTTATGTTGAGAGAGAGAGAGAGAGAGAGAGAGAGAGAGAGAAAACGCAAGCAGGGGAGGGGCAGAGAAGGAGGGAGAGAGAGAATCCCAAGCAGGTCCCGCGCTGTCAGCAGGGAGCCCAATGTCAGCAGGGAGCCCAACGCGGGGCTCGATCTCAAGAACCGTGAGATCATGACCTGAGCCAAAACTAAGAGTCGGACCCTTAACCGACCCAGCCACCCGGGTGCCCTTAGATGAACCCCAGCAAGAATAAAGAACTCTTAACGTGAAGTTCCAAGGGCTTGTGATTCTAAAAAGAACATCTTAACCTGGAACACACCTTAGACAAAGTAACGTTCTCAAGGCGAGTTTCAGGGGAAGTTACTGTTCTGCATTTGGGAGCCTCCATGGGACGAAGCGGTCATTGCAACAGTTAAAGGTATAACAACGCGCCCATGACAATCCAGCTCTAATTATTTCTATTAGGAACCCAGTTTTGCAACACTAAGTAGAACAGAAAACAGCATCAATAGAAAAATATATAAACAGCATGGATAGAAAATAATATGGAAAGAAAAAGAAAAGTGGGTGTTATTTATGCCTGCCTTCCGAGAGGAACCAGGTACAGAGCCAGATAAAATGTCTGGGCACACCCAGCTTGCCTGAGTCCTGGCAGAGTCTTCCTTCCAGCCACCTCGTACAGCAGAAGGTGACGAATGACGCTGTATGTGTTTCACTGCGGGTGGCCCAAAACCCGGCTCCCATCACAGCCGAGAGCATCACCAGGCAAAGGACTCCATGGGAAGAATTCCATCTACCCTGGCATTTAGGGGAACAGCGGACTCTCTCTGGAAGTTAGGTATTTGTCTTTCTGTTCCAGGGAAGAGGAAACAGAAGTCCCCAAAAGTTCATCATGAATCCAGTATAAATCAGCACAGGGCATAAACGAAAACCGACGTACGGCCACACACACACAAAAAATAGCAATAATGACAAGATGGCAAAACTTACACCAGTAATGACAGTGGTCCCAGTTCAGCACCCACCCTCTGTGTGCCAGGCACTTGGGGGCATCTCGTGCAAGCTTTAAAAAATAACCAGGACGAGACGTTACTTTGAGACAGCACTTCTCAAGGGGTGTCCTGGGGCCACCAACACCAGAATCATCCAGGGATTTTGTTAAAAATGCGGATTCCCAGGGGCACCTGGGTGACTCGGTCAGCTAAGCATCCGACTTCAGCTCAGGTCATGAGCGCACTGCTGGGTTCATCCAAATCCTTCTAAGGAGGAATCGGCCATTAAAACCAGGCGTTTACTCCTATTACGCCCGCACATGATGTGGGGCTGTAAATGTGGCTGTTTCGGTTTAAAATTCACTGAGCCCAGCGTCTGGTTTACTCCACAGTGGGGGCCCAATTAGTCTCCATATGTCCTTCCACAGCCCTTGCAAAGGCCAGAGTTAAAAGAAACCCCCTCGACCAGCCACCAGGGGCGTCTGCCTCCAAGTGGGAAATATTTTACAACCCAGAACCACAGAAGAAAAGAACGGGTCACCTTCCAGGCTCTCCTATTCGCCACCCTTGCCAGAGGCCCCCTCGTTCAGCAAATGAGACCCTGCAGGGCTGGCGGAGAGAGGAAATTGCTTCACCAAGAGCGACTTGGGGAAATTAGGGCCTCCCTACCTGGGAGGCATCACGAGACAGTGGACGGGGGCGAGAGAAAAGAGACAGACCGCCCATTCCAATAAGGGAACGGCTTTAATCTATCAAAGTAATTCTCCTTCTTGCGGGGAGAGAGAACACAAAATTGCACAAAATGATTTACAGAACGGCGCCCGGTCTGATTAGCGTGGGGCACGGAGCTCTCTGCACTTCGCATGTAAGGTAGAAAGCCCATTTGAATATTCTTCAAAAAATAAAAAATAAAAATTCCCCACAAGAAAAGGGAGAAGAATGCGTTTGCCTCTTCAAAGGATGAGGTTTGGAGAAGGCTCATAGATGGAGTTTGCCGCGGAAAAGACGGGGCCTTACTGGGAGCAGGGAGAGCCTGTGATAACCAGGGAGGGGGACATTTTCATTCCTGACCCTGCCATTTCTCCAGCTCCTACAGGTTATGGTCTAATCCCTCAGTTAGACATTCAAGTCACTTGAGCGTCTAGACCAGGGATCAGTAAACTTTTTCTGTAAAGGGCAAGATGGTAAATATTTTAAGCTCGGCGTGCCCGAGAGTCTCTGTCTCAACTACTCCACTCTGCCTCTGTAACCAGAAAGCAGCCATAAATAATACATAAATGAAACAGAATGACTGTGTTCCAATAAAACTTCATTTGTGGGCACTGAGACTTGTATTTCATATAATTCTCATGTATCACAAAATAGTCTTCTTTTCTCTCTCTGTCTCTCTCTCTCTCTCTCTCTCTCTCTCTCAACCATTTAAAAATGAAAAAGAAAACGTGTTTGGCTCTCGAGCTGTATAAAAACAGGCAGTGGACCCACGCGGCCCCCGGGCCGTAGTTTGCGAACCTCTGGTCTAAACTCAGCTTGTGTCTCGAACCCTATCTCATGCTGCTTTAATGGGGAGGGCTGTCTTTTCCATGCACAAGCCCCCTCATTTCCAGATTCTCTACCACCTGCTTGCCCTTTCTGCCTGGATCATCTTTCCCTTCCCTTCCCAAACATCGTCCTGGTTCTTCGAGCCTCCAACTCAACACTTCCTCCCGGGGTGCACTACCCTTGCCAAGAAGTCACTTTCTCATACGTACTTTATCTACGACTCTTGTCGCCCATTCCCGACTCTAAGCTACTTAGAAAGAAAACAATACCCAACAGTTCCATTCATCCTTCGATTAATCCCCCACAACAAACCTCTGAGGTAGGCACTGTTATTATCCCCAATTTACAGACATGTGAATCATAAAGAGGGCTGTTAACTCGCCAGAGGTCACCCAGCGACTAAAAGAGCGAGGGCTGTGCCCCGTGCATCAGATACAAGCCATACTTCTAACCCGGGTGTCGTGCGCCCTGAGAGGAGACCTCATACCTTCTAATAAAGTGTTTTTGTGTTTTTTTTTTTAACATTTATTTATTTTTGCGAGACAGAGACAGAGCATGAGCAGGGGAGGGGCAGAGCGAGAGGGAAACACAGAATCCGAAGCAGGCTCCAGGCTCCGAGCCGTCAGCACAGAGCCCGACGTGGGGCTTGAGCTCATGAACCGTGAGATCATGACCTGAGCCGAAGTCGGATGTTTAACCGACTGAGCCCCCCAGGCACCCCAAGACCTCATACCTTCTAAACTGCATGCTGCGCTGTGTCTCAAAAATTGGGGTGCTCCCTATGTGTTCACTCAAATGAACACGCTCGTTTATATTCATCTCATTTTTGAAGCTCTGGGAGATTACTACTAAGCAAGGACACCCCTGAGAGACAACAAATAATAGCTGACCATCTGACTTTAAGAGAGGAGAGTGAAAGCAAAGGATACTAAACACCAGCTCGGTGAAGTCACAAAGCCCAGAAGTCTAGTGCCATTCAGCACGGGCTCTGGCGGTCCTGCGTGGACACGAGTGTCCCCAGTGGCTGTGTGGTGGCACCACACAGTATAAGACGATCACAGAGGCAATACTGAGTTCTCACAAAATGGTAGAGTCCGTGGACTGCTTTAAAAATCAGGAATTAAAGGGGCGCCTGGGTGGCGCAGTCGGTTAAGCGTCCGACTTCAGCCAGGTCACGATCTCGCGGTCCGTGAGTTCGAGCCCCGCGTCAGGCTCTGGGCTGATGGCTCCGAGCCTGGAGCCTGTTTCCGATTCTGTGTCTCCCTCTCTCTCTGCCCCTCCCCCATTCATGCTCTGTCTCTCTCTGTCCCAAAAATAAATAAAAAGCGTTGAAAAAAAAAATTAAAAAAAAAAAAATCAGGAATTATGGGGGGCGCCTGGGTGGCTCAGTCTGTTAAGCGTCCGACTTCGGCTCAGGTCATGATCTCGCGGTCTGTGAGTTTGAACCCTGCATCAGGCTCTGTGCTGATTGCTCAGAGCCTGGAGCCTGCTTCTGAGTCTGTGTCTCCCTCTCTCTCTGCCCCTCCCCCCACTGAAATAAATACACATGAAAAAAATGTAAAAACATGGGGCGCCTGGGTGGCTCAGTCGGTTAAGCGGCGGACTTTGGCTCAGGTCATGATCTCATGGTTCACGGGTTCGTGACCCGCATCGGCTCTGCGCTGACAGCTCAGAGCCTGGAGCCTGCTTCGGATTCTGTCTCTCGCTCTCTCTCTCTCTCTTTCTTCTTTCTTTCCAAAATTCCCTCTGTTTGAATAGTGTAGCCCACATTTATCTAACTATCCTTTCTCTGGAGAATCGTCTGCTCCCTGAGGATAATGGGGAGCAAGCAGTTGTTCTGTATCATAATAATATTGCAGTGTGGCCTCGGTTTTACCTGCCACTCTGTATCTTCTGACTTGACTGGGAATAGTCTCCCCGCTCCCTGTAGGTGCAGATGTGCACCTTCCTGTGTTCACAAATTGACTAACGTTGACCCCGTTACTACCCTAGGCAAAGTCCCATGCTGATAATACCAGTGCGGAACCGGCGATGGGGACAGCCCTCAAGGAGCTTACAATCTGAGAGAGCGTCTGAGGCGGACACGGCTTGAGACAGACCTTTGTCCGTCTGTGCGGAAATACTACGGAAAGGAGGATGTACCACGGAGCTGGTCAAATACAAATAAGCCCTCCGTCCCCCCCAAATATCTTGGGCTTTCACATACATCCTGGCTTCCCTTGATTGTGTCCTCCTTATTCCCCACTGTCTCTAGTCTGGGGAGAGCAAACTGATCTCCAAGCTCAGCCCAACACTATCTTGGAGTCTCCTGGTAATTGGTTTGCGTCTTAGGGGGCTCGTTCAAGTGTTTCCTTTTGCTCCGGGGCCGGCGTGAGCTGTCCATCCTCTCTTGGGGATCTGATCCCAGTTCATTCTCATTTCCCGATTGGCTGCTCCGGCCTTGACATCGGGAAGTCAGCCGGCCCCCAGCCAGGTGAGGAGAAAGAACGGCCACCCCCGTGAGCGGACATCACATATCACGAATTCCATATTCGTTCCTTCGGTAAATAGCCGGTGAGCACCTACTCAGTGCCAGGCACTGTGCCAGCGGGGCACATGAGATGATGATAAGCTGTGCCCCGGAGACTTTTGGCATAGACGTGACAATCGGCCCCACATGATAAGTTCTGTGATCCGTGTGAACCCTGCCAGGGGGCAGGGTTCGGCGGGAATGAATCCGACAAAGTCCTTCTTTCATGGTGCTCACAGTGACACAGTGGCATGTGGCCGTCACGAAGGCCATCCGCGAATATCCCAGTTCTTATACTAAAAAGCACATGGTAGCCCTGCTCTGCCCCACCTACTTGAAGCCTGTAGGGTGATTTGATTCGCCTCAGCCGATGCAACATGAGTGGAAGGAAGACATAAGCCACTTTCAGGCAAAAGCCTTTAAAATGATGGAGGCCGGGGATGCCTGGGTGCCTCGGTTGGTTGAGCCTCTGACTCTTGATCTCGACTCGTGATCTCACAGTTCGTGAGTTCGAGCCCCACATCAGGCTCTGAGCAGATGGTGTGGATCCTGCTTGGATTCTGTCTTTTCTTCTCTCCGCCCCCTCACTTATGTTTTCTCTCTCTCTCTCTCAAAATAAAGTTAAAAAATGATGGAGGCTGTTAGGAGAGATGGTGAAGGAATGGCCTTGGGCAACTGAACTTTAACTCTATGAGCCTTGATTTGCTAATCACTGAAATGGGTATAGCACCATGACAAAGGACCGCCGGGAGGACTGAAGGATACAGTAAAGCTCAAACAATTAGCTGAGTGTTGTTGATCACCTGAGGACTCTGGGTTACAAAAAATAACAAGTAATCACAAATACTGTAAAGCAAAAACAATAAACAGAAAACAAAACAAAAAAACAGGGGGATCTATTCGCTTCTATAACTGGGAAGTCTAAGGGACAGAGCTGAGTCCCAGAGTGGCTGCATCCAAGGAAATTCTGTGCATAGGTCTCTCTCTCTTACTCCCAACCCTGCTCAACTCTTGGGTGCTTCCTTCTCAGACAGCTGTCTTGCACGAGGGTCTGTTGCACAAAGAAAGATAAAATGATAACTGCACAAAACAGGAGGCCAGCTGATCAGGCGTGGGGTAGAAGCAAGCCCTGGAGTGTGGGAGCCAAGCAGACTGGGATCGAATCTCAGCTCTGCACCCATCTGGCTGTGGGACCGCAGGGACGTGCCTTCCCCTCTCTGAGCCTGTTTCTTCACCTACACATGGGGACAGAGACGCCTTTTCCCCCCACAGGATTCCTATGAAGATTCCATGAGAACAGCGAAGCTGAAGCAAAGCATAGAATCCCCGGTGGCTTCGGGGGGGCCATGTGGGATAACACCCAGCCCCCTCTAAAATGTGTCCCCTTCTGCTGAATCTGTCCAGGGCTCCCCTGGGTGGGTGGAGGTCCCCACCCGACGGTAGCTCATGCGCTCTCGGCAGACCCTCAAGTCCCCACTCAGTCACTAACCTTGGGAAGTCACTGTCCCTTGGCGTGTCCTTATCGCCTTCTGCAAGACGAGGTTTGGATAAATCAGGGCTCAAACTTGTGATCCAAGGGCCCATGTGCCTTGTGTGTCTGCACAGGGTTTGGTAACATTTGGATGCGGATACTTCTAGTTATAACCTGCAGTCCTCCCCATTCCTGGTCTCCTTGTCAACCTTAACCCACACCCGGCACCCAGCCGGCCCCTGTGTGTGTTTGACCTTCTGCCTTGGGGACTCAAGCATCCCGATGACTTTCCCAGCCCAGAAGTTCTAGACTCAGCGTTGCTCCTGTCTCCTGAACGAACCCCATTCATTCCCATCTTCGTGACCACTCTCACTTTGGGCTCTGACCCTAGAATGTCTGACTGTCCCCTCTCTTTCCCAGATGCCACTCATCCGTGACCACCATTTCCTCCCCAAAGCAGCCCATTCTGCTTCTTGAGGGGTCTCCCTGCCGCCAGCCCATAAGTTACAGGGTTCCGAGGACACAAACAGCAACCGCTTCGGGAAACTTTCCTTGATGAACCCCATCCTGGGTTCGTCAACTAAGAAACCCAAGTCACTGATCATCTTTTTTTTCTCCTGTTACAGCTTGCGACACGGTGATCACTTCAAATGTTAAATCACATATCCGTCAGATGACTACGCCACATCTCCGTTCACAAAGGGCCTCCTCGACCCCCCGTTTGGATCTTCACGGCAGCCCCTGGCCCTGGGAGGACACAGCTAATTCTCCCATTTTGCAGATGAATAAAGAAAACCGGCAAATTGAATTTCCTCTCCCCGCACCCCCCCCCCCAGCCCAAAGCAGCCCTGACTATGCCCTGAGATTTAAAAAAAGAAAGAAATGAAGAAAATCCCCCCTCCTCCTCAGCTTGGGGCTGGCATTAGGGGCAAGATTGAATTTATACCGATCTGCAAACATTTTCCTCTTAAGTGTCCATTTTCCCCGGACATAAATTGGACTGAATTGCCTTTACCTGCCGGAGCTGGAAAACCCGTCTCTAGAAATTGATCCCTTAATTCTGCCATTCTCCCGAAACAATTAGCCGCTCTCTGACAGCCTCCACCTCTCTGGGTAGCAGCCAGTGAGAGGGTCACCAGCACCCGGGTGTTTCTCCAAGGCGGTCCGCTTCTCTATGCCGCTCTTTTCTGGTCCGGGAGTGGAACACAGTCCCACCTTCTCTGCATTTGCTCATTCCAGATTCCTCCTCTCCCTGCCTCTGGCCATCACTCCCTGAAACAGCACTTAGCTTCCTGCACGTTCCCTCCAATCCGTCCAGTCTTCACTCTGTAGATTGGTTTGGGGGGGGGGGGCGGGGATCGCTGTCTGTCCAGGGGTAAGATGACAATTACCCAACTTCTTTATGTCCTTTCCCCCATGGAATGAGAAGTCTCGGTCCTCAGCTCGAGGTGGGGAAGAGGCTCCAATCTCTCCACTCGAGAGGAGACGGTAATATATTTCCCTTCTGCCGGGGGTGGGGAAAGATCCAAGCCTTCAACGGCTTCCATTCATTCAACACTTGACTGCCTGCGCTCTGGTGGGAGCAGCGTGCATGTGTACGGAGACGTCCCCAGCGCACCTGCTGTCTCTATTACCTTCCAGACAGAGGACTGACTGGTTTTCGTTTATCCCTTCAAGTCCTTCTCACCTTCCTCTAGCCTGCTCTGTGCCCACAGAACCGATCTCCGTGGTCCGACTGGGGCTGGGTTCGGCCAGCACTTTGGTGGGGGGCGGCGAGGGCAGAGAAATCACCACCTCCCTCAACTCCAACCCGGTCCCAACGCCCCCTCGCACACACCAGCTCCTTCCTTCTGGGGCATCGCTCTCCTAGGTCACGGCCAATCTGTCCAAGTTCTGGTAACTGTCCCCTCCCTTGCCTCCTAGCCTGGCTGGTTCACTGACCACCTTCCCGACCCAACCCTTTGTTAATAGACCCCGCCTTAACTCTCCTTGGTCCCTCCCATTCGCAGATGTCATTTGCTACGCCCTGACTTCTAGGATGGGGGCACTGAGGAGACGTTGGTCATGGGGTCCACACGTGCAGCTAAGAGATGAGTAAGTCCCGGAGCTATAAGACACGGCATAGTGATTAGAGTCAACGATATTGCGCTACACCCTTCAAAGTTGCTAAGAGGCTCGGTCTGCAATGTTCTCACAACAGACAAGAAAGGATCATTACGTGAGATGATAGACTGGAACTCCAGTCATACTGCAACAATATAAACACATCAAACCAACACATCCCACACCTGAAACTTACGTATTTGACAGGATTCCAGCTGACAGATTGACGGATAATATGCTGCCATGTTATATATCGGTTACATCTCAATAAATCGGTCAATAAATAATTATTTTCAAAAATGGAGTGGGATCCTGGGCAAGCCACACCCGGCCTGACTCTCCTTTTCTGTCTAAGGTTGGGGGCGGGGGGAGATAACAGCAGGACGATGAAAGGAAAGTGGATGGTCTGGTTAGCCGACGGAGAATGCAGTTAGGAGAAGCCCTGAAACAGTGTCTGGCTTCTAGAAAACACCCCAAAGTGTTAGTTGTTCTTTATGTGATTAGACTCCGATGATGTAGTGCTTCCTCCGTTTTACAAGAAAACTGCAAGACGTGACTCCTAACAGAAGTCAAGTGGCTTGCAAGGTCACCGAGCACTCAGGGCGAGAATTCGAATCCAGAGCTGTCTGACCCAGGGCCTGAATTTTATCCAGGGAGGCAGGTGTTGAATCGGAAGCATTGAGGCCCTCCCCTGAGATGCTAAGACAGAAGCTGCCTTTCTCTGGTGCCTCAGACTTGGGGGAAACCTGTGTTGTCTGTGAGGACCCACAATGCACCTGGTGATCGCTCCATGGATGCTGAGCTGGGGGGGGCCTCCTTGACCCCTGCAGGCAATCAGCTCAGCCCGCGAAGCGTGAGATTTAATTACCCTTATCTAAGCTTAAATAACTGTAAACGTTATTGTTGGTCACACGAATTACCTTGCCCTTTGAAAACACCCAGACGTTTCCCTGACTCCGTGCTTTTTCCTCAGGCGGGGAAACAATGCGATTAATGTCACAGAAGCCCACCACTGTTTGAACCCCAGTGCCGTGCTGACGGATTGTGTGACATTTGGGAGGACCCGATCGGCGACTTCCTGTTTGTCAGCTATTGGCCAAGAAGGGCAGTTGCCTCAGTGGCTGCCACCCAGGGAAAGACAGAGAAACAGCTGAGGTCCGTAATTTGCCACTTGGTGGCTGGAAGAGGCCAGGGACATTGCTTCACCTCTCTGGTCTTCTATCCCGCTGCGTGTCCTCAGCCTCTGTGTTAGTGGAAAGGGGGACGTTCGCCAGGCCGAGTTCATGGCAACATGGGAAAGGCCGGAGCCAGCGTGTGGACTCGCCCAGGAGCAAGGTTCTGGGAGAGAGTCCAGGCCACCAGGGGCAGCCCCGGGAGGAAGTGTAGCCCGGTGGCTAGTGCCCAGGTGTCACAGTCGGACTGATCGTAGCAGAAGTCCCAGATGCATGCGTGGAGCGCTTCTCTTCTTGGAGCCTCTTGTTTTGTTTTGTTTTTGTTTTGTTTTTTGCTAGCGAACTAAGAACGATGGTACCTCCCTCCCAGGGGTGTTGAGAATATAGTAGACGTAATACAGGAGTAGAGGAAGATAGATCGATCCATCGGTCGATCGATCGATCGATAGATTTATGTAAAGCGCTGGCAAATAGTAAACACTCAATAAAGGGGAAGAATTACCCTGAACTACCATTTTGCTCTTATTCTTGATAACCGTCGCAAGAAGATACGAATGGGTAAGCGGCGGTGTCCAAGATGGCGATTCATGAGAGAAGTGGTTTCTATCAGTTATTGTCATCGGTGGTGGTATAGTAACTAGCGTTTCTCAATCCTCTATCACTCATCAACGCTGTCCTAAGCACATCATATACATTATCTCAAAAAGCTTCATAATCATACTAAGCATAGTCACTCTTATTCTATCACTGTCCCCATTTGGCAGACGAGGAAACCGAGGCTCAGCGGTGTCGACTGATTTCCCCAAGGTTGCTCGGCCAGTGAGCGGCGGCTGCTGGAACTGGTTCCAGGTGCTCCAGCAGCCCGAGTTCTTCGTGACGGGGAGTGGGGAGTGCGTGGTGACGCGGAGGTCAGGGGCAGGTGGTAGCAACAGGAAGCATGGCTCCCAGGGGCAAGCCTCAGTTCAGCAGCCAAGAAGTCCCTGGAGGCTCCTAGCAGGAAGGTCAGGAACGCGAAGGACAGAATCGAATCTAACAAAGGAATTCAGAGGTGAGGACTGTCCGTGTTTACGGGTCCAGCCCGAGGTACCCTGAAGACCCAGGCTAAAAGCGAGAGCTCAAAGCATCATGGCCGCCGTTCCAAACACTCTGATTCCAAACGGGGCCCTGTGGCATTTCTGAGCTACAAAATAAGAAAACCAGAGCCAGACAAACTTGGGCAGAGTCCTAGATCTACCACTCACGAGCGGTGGGCTACAACAATGCTCTTGTTTCTTCTGCGCCTTAGGTTCCCAATACGTACTATTGAGTGGGTATTAGCGGACATATGGGTGGCAAGCAGATGGCATAAATCCTACCACCGCCACCCCTCCTCACTCACTACAGACATCGTTCTTTGGCTCTTTCCAACTGCACTGGAACTGCAGAATTCCTCTTGCCATGCCCCAGGCACAGTCTGGCCCGATCAACCAGAGGGGTCATCAGACTCACCTAGGTGGCCCCGAGGCTTTGTCCAGACCTATTGCTCTGACACTCTGAAAGCTTGTTGATAGACTTGTCCTATTTTTGTCTTTCCTTGTTGACCTTGCAGATGGTCAGAGACGGTCAAGGTATTTTCAAATGCAGCACCATAGTGAGTGATCACAACATTGTAAAGCCAAAGCGTGCCTTCGAATATGGGCCATCCAGTTGTTTTCAAATGGTGGTCCCCAGAGTTCCAGGGTGCTTCACAAGCGGCCCGGGGGCTGTTTGGGTGACAGCCACCCAAGACTCCCATCCCCGCATACGTGAGAGAATCTTCTCTTTTTTCTGTTTCGTATATTGAGATTCCAAATGAAACTTCATTCGTCGTTCACTTACCCAACAAGTATTGATCTAGAACACAAATTTTCTACTCCCCACACTGAAGGAGAAAGAGAGAGAAAGAGAGAAGAATAAAAGGAGGGAGGAGAGAGAAAAGACTGGAAGGAAGGAAGGAAGGAAGGAAAGGGAAAGAAGGAAACATGAAAGATGGAAAACCAGCAATCGAATCCACTTTGCAGATCGAAAGCCTGCGAACCAAGCATTGAACAAGACAGAGCCAGGGTCCCACAGAAAGTTAGCATAGCCAAGATTTGAACAGTTTCCCAAATTCTCGGCCCCACTTAGGGCCCTTTTCACAGTGCTCCAATTCCTTCAGTCCACAAGGCAGTTCAGGAATAAGGGGAGGGGGGGACTCAAACTCCTTTTGGCAAGGAGAACAGACCAAAGAGCTAAATCAGAAGGGCCGTGTGGCACTTGAGACCACCAGTAGACGCTGCCTTCCGGAGAAACCAGCCAAGCAGAATGGCAGCATCCAGTCTGTATGAAGGTCCAGCGAAGACATAAATAGGAGGCCTGGCACATGTGTGCAGACCCCAGAAGGCAAGTGTATAAATCCCCAGCTATGTAGATGGAGCCCATCCCCATTCCTCCGGGCCATTTTATGGTTGTTGCAAATCGACCTGGGGCCATCTGCCTCCTGACACTCCTGGGTTCCCACAGGTCTTTTTCCGTGGGCTCAAGTGTCAGCTTCTGCTCAGACTAGAGATGCTTCCAGGGCTTTATGATACATCTGGCATCTACTTCAAGGGAAGTCCTATCCCCTATGGACAGATTCTTCTTTCTCTCAAGAGCTCAGACGCTTCCTTTTCATTCAGGCAATAATTCATCCCCTTCCTTCCTTGACAAACTTTTTTTTTTAATGTGTACCAAACACCGTGCCAAACCCCAGGGAGACACTGACAGGTGACTGCTCTCAACATGAGAACCCACTGTTTCATTCAGCAGCGTTGGCAAAGGGGGGGGGTGGTGCCTCTCCTCAACGCCAAGATGGCCCTGAGAGCGACCTTCGGAAGGTCAGGAGACCCATGTGTGAGGAAGAGAGCTCCTTCATCACATATCACTGCTGAAAGAGAAAGGCAAGTGAGTGGTCATGCAGTACGACCACATTGCGCAGGGGAGATGCTTTCAGGGAGCGGGAGGGCCCTTCCAAAGCTTCCGGGTGAGTCACAGCCCAAGCCTCCAGTAGGTAAGCATGGGGTTGCTTCAGTGCTAATATACACAATTGCCTGGGACTTTTCTCTGAACAACAGCCCTCTTTTGGATGTGCAGACGGCAAGCTCTTTCTCACTTCAGGCTGGGAACACTCACACTAGCCCGCCCACCTGCCCAGCACACACCCCACCCCCGATCCCTCCTTGGCTACTTCTTTATTCCTCAGGTCTCAACTAAAGTGTCCCTTCTGCAAAGGACCTCTCCGAGACAACCAAACCATGTCGAAATTTTCTCCCACGTACTTTTCTTCTGTAACACCCGATACTTGTAATTCATGGTACTGATTAAACTTTTCAATGTTTATATGGTTGTAGATTTAGTTGTCCAACCCATGACTCTCCCGCAGACCAGAAAGTCATTGGCTGTCCAAGTGGGTGACGAAGTGATGTTTCTGGTACCAGGACCCTCCTAAAAGATGTCTCAGGTTCTGACTAAGGTAGGAATGATGGAAATTACTTAGCTTGCTGAGACTTAGGACACTTTATTGCTGTCAGAATGAATGCCATGGGTTAATCTTGAAAGGGTACAATTTTGGTCGATTCTTATGTAAGTCAAGAACACAACAGCATCAACTATAAAAATGTTCTACTAATTCAATGATACATAATCCTTCCATCAACAGCCCAATCCATCTACACGAAAACCCGCCAGCAGTGGGCATGGGGTGGCAGGAGGCAGGAGGAAAGGTCTGCCTTGAGCAACCTTGGGTCCATTCTGTGAGTATTGGTCCTCCGTGTTTCCATCCAGGAACTGGTCTTTTCTTGGGTGGTTCTCTGTTTCTTGTGGTACCCACCACCTTACGTAAGCTCTGGAGGGTAGTCTGGATAGATCTGAGCCCTCCAGGGATATTGGAAGTCCCCTCCTGTGACCTGTACCAATGACTCAGATGAATTTCTGTAAACCTTCCATGTCAGCAAGAGAAAAGGGGGAGATCTTAAGATAGAAGGAGGTCCAGGTCATTGTCAAGAGACCCTGTTAAATAGACAAGACAACACAGATGGAGAGATGTCTATAAAAAAGCACAATAGACACAATACTAACCAATGGATTTGACTCCTGCTGCACTTTCTTACCTAACTGGGGGGCCCGTCTCCAACTATGAAAAGTCTCCTCGATGGTGACAAGCCCAGGACACTGGCCATGGTAATATGACTGTGGACTGACCATTCTACTAAACCCTTTCCATATCCATTTCATTGACTCTCCTGGATGTCACCAAAAGGTAGATCCCATGCTCCTATTTCCTGAGGAGACAATGGGGACTCAGAAGCGGGATCTGGTGAAGTATGGAAGCGAGGTGAGGGTTCAGCCTCACCTAATGCCTAGGCGCATTCATTCGCTCGTGCCACAAAAATTTATTTACTGAGCACCTGCCACATGACTAGAGAGCTATTCTAGGCCTTGGGACGATACCATGTAAAACAGAAGATAAAAGTCTCTGTCTTCACAGAGCTTGTATCTTGTGACTGTTCATAAATCTTATGGCTCCCATGTTACTGAAAAGTGAGTCAGAGACAGAGAGAGACACAGAGAGAGAGAACCAATGTACCTGGGCTCCTGGGTTCAATTTTAAACGTCCTGCCTTCACCCACGGCCACCACCCTGCCTTTCCCATCTCCAAAGTGGGGCACGTGGGCCAGAGCAGGACTTAACACAGCACTGCAGACACGGGACCCCAGGAGGGGCCTTGTTAATGTATCACCGGGCTGTTGGCAGCCACAGTCAGGCAGGCCAGGCTTCCTCGCCAGCTCTCTCAAGGTCTCAGAGGAGTTCTGGAGGAGAGGTATTGAGTCCTGGGAGTGTCCAGGGACCCGCCACAGCCCCTGTATTTCAGTTATGTCCTTTCACAATTGCTTACTCTCTGTTTATGTGTGCCTTCTCAGGACAGAAATGACAGGTTCCTGAGGCCTGGGCCAGCCCTGGCCGCCTGCCTCTGGCTCACCGCCCCCATGACCTTGCTCTGGCATCCAGGAACTGAAGAACCACTGGGCTTAGCCCTCCTTCTGACTTCAGCAGAATGGCCCTCGCTGAGCCTCTGTGTCTGCACCTGTAAAATGGGCAAGGCAGGCTCCCCTGGCCCTAAGGGTCTCAAATCGCGCAAAAGAATGTTGACTGGCAGCCGAGGCAGCCTGGCCAGAGAGGTCATTGATTGCGTTTCCTGCCCTGCCTCCTTCCTCCTGCTCCCAGATTCCCTCTGCACACCTCCCCTCCCTCCCTGCCCATCCCCAGCAACTCGGGCCTCACCATATGCTGCTTTGTTTATGCTGAGAACTGTCTGGGGTGGCGGTTCTGACGCTCTCCGCTCCTACAGCCTATTTTTACCCACGGTGCAGCTCGCTGCCCGGGGGGCGGGCACCAGCAGCCCCAGCTGTGAGGAGCGCAGCCCACCCTCCAAGAGTCCCCGCAACAGCCCCGCTCGGGTCAGCCGGAACGTGTCCCGGCTCTGTAGCCAGAGACCCCATCTCTACTGAGGTTTCCTGCGGTTTGGGAGGGAGAGTTTTGTGCCAAGTGAGGGAATGAGGGAAGAAGGAGAAAAATAGGAAAAAGAAAGACAGAGAAGAACGTGGAAGGAAGGAAGGAAGGAAGGAAGGAAGGAAGGAAGGAAAGGAGGGAGGGAGGGAGGAAGGAAGGGAGGAGGAAAGGGAGGAGGGAAGGAGGGAGGGAGGGAGAGAGAAAGGAAGGAAGGAAGAAAGGGAGGAGGGAGGGAGGGAGGGAAGGAAGGAAAGGAGGAAGGAAGGAAGGAATGAACGAATGAATGGGGAAGGGAGAAGGGAGGAAGGAGGAGGAAAGGGAGGAGGAAGGGAAGAAGGAAGGGAGGAGGAAAAGGAGGAGGGAGGGAGGGAGGGAAGGAAGGAAGGAAGGAAGGAAGGAAGGAAGGAAGGAAGAAGGGAAGGGAGAGAGAAAGGAAGGAAGGGGGAAAGGGAGGAGGGAGGGAGGGAGGGAAGGAAGGGAGGAAGGAAGGAAGGAATGAACGAATGAATGGGGAAGGGAGAAGGGAGGAAGGAAGGAGGAAAGGGAGGAGGGAGGGAAGAAGGAAGGGAGGAGGAAAAGGAGGAGGGAGGGAGGGAAGGAAGGAAGGAAGGAAGGAAGGAGGGAAGGGAGAGAGAAAGGAAGGAAGGGGGAAAGGGAGGAGGGAGGGAGGGAAGGAAGGAAGGGAGGAAGGAAGGAAGGAATGAACAAATGAATGGGGAAGGGAGAAGGGAGGAAGAAGGAAGGAGGAAAGGGAGGAGGGAAGGGAGGAAGGAAGGAGGGAAGGAAGGAAGGAAGGAAGGGAGGGAGGGAGGGAAGAATGAGGGAAGGGAGAAGGGAGGGGAGAAGGGAGGAAGGAGGGAAGGGAGGAAGGAAGAAAGGAACAGAAGGAGGAAGGGAGGGAGGAAGGAAGGAAAGGAGGCAGCAAAGGAGGATGGGAGGGAGGAAGGAAGGAGTGAAGGAAGGAAGGAGGGAAGGAAGGAAGGAGGGAAGGAAGGAAGGAAGTGAGGGAGGGAGGAGGAAGGAAAGGAGGCAGGAAGGGAGGGTGGGAGGGAGGAAGAAAGGAAGGAGGGAGGGAAGGAGAGAGGGAAGAGGGAAGAAGAAAGTGCCCACCATGCCCAAGCTTTATGCTATGTATTTTAAATACATCATCCATTTATTCTTTCATGTATTGAACAAATGTTTATGAGAACTTATGCACCAGCCACTGTGACAAGCACTAGGAGACAGTGATGGATGAAAGTAGACATGGCCTTGACCTCGTACTGAGGGAGACCAATTTAATCCTCACAACAAACTGAGGAAGTTTCATATCCCCATTTTACAGATAGGAAAACTGAGGCTCGGAGAAGTTAAGGCACTGGCCTGAGACACAGCGAGGAAGCTGAGCTGTGAGCCCGGCACTGCCCGACTCCCGGGCTCACAACCATTGCCCCACCCCTCCTCCTGTCCTCAAAAATGGGAAAGCCCAGCGGCCAGCCACGGACTTGGGCCGTTAGAGCTTTCCAGATCATCTCACTCAACACCTGCATTGCACCAAAGGGAAAACGGAGGACCAGAAATGTTGCAGCAGCCCCCAGAAGGAGCAGGGAGAGTGTGTACCATGAAAAAATCCCCAGGTCTGGTCACTTTCTCACTGAATGCACCCCGGTGCACCCAGGCCACAACCCACCCTGGCAGAGGGAGCCTATTGGGTTCCGCATGAGAGGTCCTCATACACAGGCCACGGGGAGCCCCGGGGCCGGATAGGACCCAGGAAATCTGCTGCGGTTCTCTGGAAACCTCTCAGGGGAGGCGGGTGTAGCCAGACATGAATGTCCAGATCTGGGGGCTCTCTGCCTTCAGAGTCCGGGTTTCCCCGCAGCCTCTCGCTGCCTGGGTCTGTGTTGTCCTTGCTCCAGGAAAGGCAGAGTTGGAAGGCAACCGAGAGCCATCGTGAACATGCCACACACAGCCCCACCTGTTCACAAATCCAAAACCTGGGGCCCACATCAGGGAGGACCCTGCCCACGGTGACGAGGCCGGAAACAGACGTCCAGGCTGCTGCCCGGGTTCCCTGGCTCTGAGCTCGGCACTCCATCCACAGAGTGGGAGACACTGTCTGGGCCCGTCTCTGGCTCCCTCACATCAGCATGGCTTTATTTTTATTTATCTCCTTTATTTTGGTCCAGACTCTTTTTTTTTTCCCCCGACTACGTGACGGCTAAGAACCCCTCCAAATGGAACCTTCTGCGACTCGCTCCGTCTTCTTGCCTGTCCTTGAATCACCCCGTTCAAAGTGAGCAAACACTTCGCCTGGTTTGCTCGAGCATCCGACTTCCAGGGACAAAATTAAACCTGAAGGGTGAGGTGAGCGCCAACCTGATTAAACTGTTGTCAAAGCCCTGCCCGGTGCTCTTTCTGACAGAGCCCATGAGTGATGTCCCCGTCCAATGAACTTCTACGCCACCCCGCTCGTCTGCCTTAGAATCTTCGGCTGGGTTGCCCTGCCCCTACAACTGGTTGCTTTAGTTCTCAGCCAGCCGCTAGCACTCCAAGAATCACCAGACTTCACCACTAATGATCCATGGATTTAGACGTGATGGTAACTCAAGGCTTTAAGAGTTTTGGTAAGCAGGGCGGGAGGGACAACTGGTCAACCGCTTTGAATATGCCAATTTCTCTGGACCGATATGACCATAGCAGTCGTGTGGCCTGAAGGTCAGGTTCTGATACTCGCTCACATAAAATCACTTAGCTAACTACAAAATCATTCTCATCTAGTTGCTAGGAAAGGAATCCCCGAGGAGCTATATGTGTGCAATTGGGTTAGCTTCCTTTGTCGTGTGTGCTTGAGAATTGACAACCATGTTTTCCATTGCATGATAATCGGGATTTGGGTAATTCTCATCGTCTACATTTTTTTTTTTTTTCTCATGAACAAGCCTTCCACGGAGCTTGCTTTGCCAAAGCTCTGAGCCGTGGTTCAGACAGGCCCAGGTAGGAACTCCGAAAAATCTGGATGCTTATCACAGTGCTTCCCACCTTGCTCTGTGACTCAGGGCAAGTAATTAACCTCCCCAGGCCTCTCTCAACCAGGAAAAAAGGCATAAATGTAGGTTAAATTGACCTCTTAAGGCTTTAAATGGTGGAATGAAGTCATTCAATCAACCCATCGAGGAACATATACACTGAACATTTACAGCATGCAAGATCCTTGGAGGGGATATAGAAGGACATTAGTCACCATTCGTTCATTCATACGAATACCAATATGACTAATAGGTCTCCTCAATTTCAATCACTGAGCTAAGCGCTTGAGACCCAGTGAAGAAACCAAGACAGACGTGGTCCCTTTACTCATTGACTTTATATTCTAGCAAAGGAACTTGATAAGTAACAAGAACACTAATAAATCCAGAACTTAGTTGTGCACGGTAAGACCCTGCAAGGGAAACAGCATTGCGACAGAGGACACCGAGGTGACATGATTTAGCATAAGGAGGCTGGGGAGGCCTCTACGAGGAAATAGCGTTTAACCTGAAACTCGGACACGCCTGGGTGGTTCAGTCTGTTGAGCATCCGACTTCGGCTCAGGTAGCGATCTCACGGTTGGTGAGTTCGAGGCCCCCATCAGGCTCACTGCCGTCAGCGCACAGCCCGCTTTGGATCCTCTGTCCCCCCTTTCCCTGCCCCTCCCCCGCTTGTGCTTTCCCCAAAATGAAACAGAAGTATTTTAAAAATAAATACATAAATAACAATAAACTGAAACTGGGGACCATGCAAAGTTCCAAGCTGCTGGCCGGGAGAAAACCAGGAAATGCTGGGGGCGAGGGTTTCCTTGAATATAGGCAGGAAACGCCCGAAGCCAGAGGCCAGATGTAACGGGGCGACTCCGGGGACTGTCCGCAGAGCCGCGCGGTTGGAGCTGAGCAAGCTGGAGGGTGACCTAGGCACAGATCTGATCCTCAGGGTGTCCATTATCTAGCAAAAATAGGCAAGATACATATGAGCAAAGGCGATTTATGGTAAGGTCCTCAAAAAGGGTGAAATCCTGTGAAAGAAACACAGGTGGAGGGCTGCACCTGCGAGCATGAGGCAGGGCTCAGTCGAGGCCGAGGGAAGAAATGGGGCCGCGTGGCATGGAAGAGGATTGCTCTCGCAGCTACCCCTGGCCCATCACGGGCCACCCCGGAAGTCAGTGGTTCAAAACAACCGGTTGTTCCGCTCCCAACCCCGAGAATCGTCAGTTTATGCTGAACCCGGTTGGGCAGTTCCTTTGGTCTTGGCTTGGCGGTCCGTCGGAGTGCCTCTGCCCTCCACCCGTTCCAGCCTGTGCGCGTTCTCGCGTCCTTCCACCGTGTTCTTAAGTCAAGGCCAGAGGGTCGGCGCAAGGGAGCCGGCAGTGCGAGAGACCGAGCGGAAGGGGATAAGGCTTCCTGAGGCCTAAGCTCAGAATCAACCCACTGGCACCTCTGCGGCCTCTTATGGGCAGAAGCAGCTCCCCAAACCGGCCCAGAGTCAAGCGAGCGGAAATGACGGTCACAGGGTGCAAGGACATGGAGTCAAAGAGGCCACTAGCCGCACCGTCAGTATAATCAACGCATGACGGTGGCTCCACCAGAGGGGTCGAAGTGCCGGTGCTCTGTGACTTGGAAGGAAGTTCCCGCGGTGGGTGATGGGAGGGAGGGTGGCAGCATGGTGGCCGAGAACACGCTGGACTGGAAGACTGCCAGGAAGGGTGCTGTGGGGAGCCCACCGGTGGAGGAAGCGACGTGAGGCGTAAGTAGGTGAGGCTCGAGGAACAGGCTGGGCAAGAGGTCTGGGGCTGCCTGCAGATCCCAAGGCGGATGTCGTTGGTGCCCCCTCGGGTAACAGTGCGTCGTGTGACCCACACACAGCCTTCCTCATCCTGGCCACGGGCCCCTTGCTGCAAGCCCTCTCCCGACGCCATGTCCACATGGCGGGCAGCCTATAGTCTAGGGAAGAGACTCACCAGAAGGTTGTTTTTCCAGCTAGGCCTTGAAAGAGGAGTCGGTTTTAGGCACCAAGTCCGCTCCAGGCCCGTGCGGCGCTATGGCTAACACCGCGCTCATTCTCAGACACAGAAAGGACTGAAACATTGAGACCAGAGGAAACAGAGCTTGTGGATACGGCCCAGTTCCTTTATCTTGGCCATTGCCTACTTTCCTTAACAGCAGAGCCCGTTTTTAAACATGAAATTTTACATGGAACCCTAGAATGGAGACCAGATGAAAGCAGGTGGTAACCACATGCATTTCCTCCCTAAGTTCCTGTTGCACAGCACTCACTTTAAAAGCCACCATCGAAAACGATGAGGCTACTCTGATAAAACAGTGCCTCAGGAGTTATGGGTAAGAGTTACGATCTTAAGACAGCTCGAGCATCTAATACGTTTTGGTATTTTGTTCGGGTTGTGCAGTATTAAGAAGAACCTTCTTTCACACGGGTAAGTGGTGGTACTCGCTTACAGAGTTTTACAGGAGTGGAAAATCACTGCCCTGGGATTGAAACAAAACCCGCTACAGACTTACAGCTTCTAATTAATGACACATTCCCATTTCAAAGGTATATATGGAAAAAAAACAGTATATATACATATATAATATATGTTATATTATATTATGTTATGTTATATTATATTATATTATATTATGTATATACGTACATATATATGGAAAAAAACTATATATATATATATACACACACACACGTAGGTATATACATAAAGGCATATATGTAAAAATATACAGTAAAATCTTGGTTTGCAAGCATAATTCATTATGGAAACATGCTTGTAATCAAAGCACTTGTATATCAAAGCGAATTTCAAGAACCATTCGCTCAGTTGTGATCATGTGGCACTCAGCGTCATGTATTACTCATATCGCAAGGCATCGCTCATTTATCAAGTTAAAATTTAGTAGAAATGTTTGCGTGTCTTGCGGAACACTCACAGAACAAGTTACTTGCAATCCAAGGTTTTACTGTATATATTTAGGTAAAATATAAATGTATCCATATAAATAATAATATATAAATATATAAATATATATATATAAATAAATAAATATATAATTATATATATAATATTATATATTAATATATAATACATAATATGTTATATAATTATTACATAATATATATTATACATTATTTTAATGTATGTTATATATGTGTGCATGCAATTATATATAATATATAATATATAATTATAATATATGATATATCATATATAATATATAACATATGATATATAACATATGATATATCACATATCACATATGATATGCCATATATCGCATATGATATACGATATATCACATATGATATATGATATATCACATATATATCATATATCACATATGATACATCATATATCACATATAATATATCACATATAATATATGATACATCATATATAACATATAATATATCACATATAATATACGATATATATGATATATCGTATATAATATGTGATATGTGATATATCATATATGATATACCATATATCGTATATGATGCATCATGTATAATATATATATAATTGCACGCACACACACAAAAACTGTGGGAGTAAGCTCATTCCATGTATTTCAAAGTCTACGTACATAGACTATATATGTGTCTATACAAAATAAGCTAACTCTTTAGTAGCGATTTTGGCGTGTCAATCAGTGAGATTATTTTTAATTACAGTTTTCTTCTGAGTTTCCACTTCAATTCCAGTTAGTTACCATACAGTGTTCTATCAGTTCTATTAGTTTCAGGTGTACGACACAGTAATTTAATTACAGCTTGTAAAGGAAGCTTTTAGGGTGACGTGGGCCTTTAGGTAGTCACAGCTGCTCTTCCGCATGTGACGTCCGGTGCCCGTCGCCACCACCCACCCCCTCCCCCGCCACGGGAACACAGCTTTGAAAGAACCACGCCCAGAGGATGGAGAAGGTAAAAACACGGGCACGTGTGGTGTTGGGAAAGGACGCATAGAACATGCAGTTTGGGGTCATATGTGCATTCAAGTGCTATGTGTCACCTACTAGCAGTGTGATCTTGGTCACATTCTTTAATCTCTTTGAGCCTCTTTTCCTACCTTTAGTGTTAGTATCACAACCGTCATTTCATCCGATTGTTACGGATCCTGCATGAATGTTACTTCCCTTTTCTCAATCCTGTTCAGTCTCTTTGTATATCAGGAGTGAAAGGGAAAATAGATCTTTGATTAGCTCAAATGTTTCTCTAGATGCCCCCATGTTCTAATAGCATCAGCCTGTCAGGTTGTATCTACGATGTTTGTAATTCAGGTAGCAAATTGATTTTTGAAAGCACTCTGGGCCTGCTCTGTCCATGTCAGATAAGCTCTAAGCATTAATTATGCACCAATATTGATGTTTTTGTCTGACAAGGTCTAATGTCACCATATTCAAATCTTGCTGCTTCCTTGTTAGAAAACCCTTCGAAATGTGGCCTTGGAAGAGACAGCACGTGTCACCTGCAATATTTGAGATATCCCAGAATTGAAGCCCTCAATTAGAATTAAAGACAATGCCCGTCCTTGTTCTGGACCTCAAAGAGAATGAGCTAGTGTGATTCGTGAAAGCAGCTGGAAGCATCACATGGAAGGAGGCAGTCAGATCTTCTGGTAAACTGCGCACGGTGGTGATGTGAACAGTTTGAATACATTTGGATTTGCGGCATATACAAGTCGTGTATTATGGTCTGTATCTGGAAGCCTATCCATTTGCTGATCGGTATGATTGATCATAAACATCCAGCCAGATCTGCCTGACTTCACGGAATCATTAGGAGTAGTGGGGTCAGCTTATTTTTTTAAAGGAGAATTGTAATCACACAAATGCCAGTGTCTCTAACTTGAACCGAGCTTAAATAAGCCAAAGACGATCTCATTCATCCAACACGCAATCATTGCGCTCTGACTACCAACCAGCCAGGCACCCTCCAGGCACCAGGAACACGTAGGCCCAGACAGGCGACGTCCGCTCTTGGGGAGCATTTATTCTAATGAAGCATCTTTTAGACATTCTCCTTCCCAACACTTTGGCTAAGATGCCTTTGCAAGGCAGAGAAAGGCAGCTGAATGAATCTCTTCTATAAGTTTAGGATTTTTATTAAAATGAAAGAGCTTGCTAATTCCATCTCAAGCAACTCCTAAGAAACATACTCAAGGGTTCTAAATATAATTAATGTTTCTTTCACATTGAGCGGTACTACGGATGTTTTCGTCATGTCGGAGAAATTGTAGGAGAGCTCTTACAGGGGATCCTTATTCCACTTGCTCTGCATTTTCTGGAAGGGAATTGGGTAAGACAGTTGTGAGTGTCTATTTGTCCACTAAAGCAAAAATGAAAAGGACCCTCGTTTCTAGTAATGAATAGCTAACTTACGTGATATTATGGGTATCAGAAAATGGGAGGCATGTGTATATTTCACATACCCTAAAATATTTTTCCCTCATTGTCTTCTTTTTTTCTTTCTCCCAACAACGTTTCGAGTGTGTCTTATCCCAGATACTGTATGAGATTGGGAGGATCAGACACCACGAAACATGGTCTTAACACTTAAGAAAGCACAGAGTCTCGTGTTTAAAAATAAAGCCTTTGGAAGAAAAAGAAAATTAAAATTCACAATTCTTCTCTTCAAGTGAAATCCATTTAGTGCAGGACCTATGCTCGGTTTCTTCTGGAATTCATGGGATGGCCACGGTGCAATGGAAGGAGTAACGAACCGGATATCCAAAGATTTAATTTCGAGTCTTTTTCTGTGTCACTGGGGAGGCCACTGACCCCCCTCTCTACCTCAGTCTCCTCATCTGAAGCGAAGGGTTTCACAGAATCAGTTGTGAGAATCATGTAAAATTGTTTATGGGAAATGTGATGAAAGCTATAAAGACCCAAATAAAAGTGATGGGCCATGATGATTACAATTTGTGCTAATTCCTGTAAACGGACACTTTGAGAGATTTGGGAGCAACGGTGACAGTAGTCGTAGCTAACTGGGATTGTACACTCATTTATTCCCTGCATGTGTCAAAGGAATTTATGATTACTAACCAACGCAATATTCAAATTATCCCTAGGGGGTAGGTATTATTCTCACCCCCATTTTTAAGAAGAGGGCACTCAGGTACAGAGATATCGAATGATTTCTCCAAAGCCACGTAGTTCGTGGTAAAGAGACCATATCAGAAGCCAAAAGTCTGGCTCCAGAGGTCTACTCCAACACACTAAGCACCTACTATGTGCCAAGCACGTCACTGGGTATTGTAGGAGCTATAAAGATCAATAATCTACAGTCCCCATCTGAAAGGGTTTGCAGTTTTCTGACATAAACAAACTTGTACTCGATACCATAAGGGTGTTGGGACACGAGGGGAATGGCTCTAGTTGACAATGCCATGAACGGAAAGGATAGATGAAGTCAGGGTGTGGTGGTCTAGCGCCTCATGCTAAGAAATTGGACCTTTAGTCTGCAGCCAGGAATGTTCTCGAGCTGGGGAGTATGTTCTAGAGAAGCCACGGGTGACTAAGAACCGTGAATGGGGGAAATGGAGAGGCTAGACAGCAGGAGACGAGTTAGGACACCGTGACTTTGGACCAAGCCTGATGTACAGGCTCGAAGTGGAGCCCATCCAGTTCTTAGATTTGATCAAATTCTAGAAAGGAAGATGAAATCCAGGCACAAGAACCACTTCAAAGGGGAAATGAAGATGCAAGGTATCGGCCTAAAGGATCCCCGTCGGAGATAAAAATATTGAGTGTGGGGACAAGGGATCACCTCCCTTCCCAGGTCAGAGCCCCCTCTGACTGTCCCCTTTCCAGCCACTGCAGAGTAGGAAGAGAAGCTCTAAGACGAGTCAGAGCCCAAGGCACTGCTTAGGCCACATTTTACTACTGAATCTCCAAGACAGGCCTCATGTTGCACTGGTCGCTTGCACATCCTGCCTCCCACCCAGGCAAGACTTTCCCTTGGGGCAGACCAGTGGCAGATCCGGCTTCTACACCCTCCAGAGAACTCTATGAGGCAGGGTGGCTCTCAAGTTCGGGCATCTCTGTCTGTCTGTCTCCTCAGCATGCTGGCCCCAGAGCCAAATCTGACATGGGTAGAGTGGGAGAATAGGAAGGTTTGGGTGGGCCTCCAGCCTTCGCCATGTGCTCAAATCTAACTTTGATCAGAAAGCCTTTGCTTGGGAAAGCAGGCTCTCATTTAGTTCATGGTAAAGTCTTACCTTAAGTTCTAGTCTCTTATTTCCCCAAATTTATACCTCCTCTAGTCGGGAGCCTTGACAGAAGGAGGGCTGAGTAACACAGTAAGTTCTAAGCCTCTATGGGTTAGGCTGTAGCATAATCTTTTTTAAAAAATAAGAAAGAGAGGGGCGCCTGGGTGGTTCAGTCGGTTGGGCGTCCGACTTCAGCTCAGGTCATGGTCTCGTGGTTTGTGAGTTCGAGCCCCGGGTCGGGCTCTGTGCTGACAGCTCAGAGCCTGGAGACTGCTTCGGATTCTGTGTCTCCCTCGCTCTCTGCCTCTCCCCCACTTGTGCTGTGTCTCTCTCTGTCTCTCAAAAATAAATAAATGCAAAAAAAATTTTTTTTTTAAATAAGAAACAGAGGAGCACCAGGGTGGTTCAGTTGGTTAAATGTCTCTGATTTTGGCTCAGGTCACGATCCCAGGGTGGTGGGATCGAGCCCCATGTTGGGCTCTGTGCTGAGCGTGGAACCTGCTTAACATTCTCTCTCTCTCTCTCTCTCTCTCTCTCTCTCAAATAAAAACTAAAAATAAATACAAAGAATAGGAAATGGAGGTGAAAGATGGTAATTAGCTCACCTAAATTCACACAGGTCACAATAGACAAGCCAGGATTTGAACGCAGAGAGCCTCCCCAGGAAGCCACACGTGAAACCTACTCTCTTGGCTCTGATGCATTTGTACCAGCCAATAAAACACCTTCCACCTCCACCTTCCAATGTCTTCCCCATCGGTAACTCGACAAGCCCCTCAGTAGCTTCAAAATCTGTACAGATACCCTTGCCTTCAAGCAGTTTTGGGGATTTACTATACTTGGGAGTTCTAAGGGCATAAAGAGAAATTACCATGCCTCAAAAGGCCTACAAGCCAGCCACCTGCAACTCTCATTTCCCTGCCTGCTTCCCATAAGCTGACCCCCCTTCCCGTGACACCATCCCTCTGAGACTTTAATGGAGTTGAAGTCAACATCACTCCGCTTAATCAGTCTTTTCCTTTTATTTGTGCCGAAACGGAGCTGTGATGTCAGCAGGAAAGGGGTGGGGAAGGCAAACGTCTGTCTTTTCTCCAGAGCCCCCTCATGCTGTGGGTCAGGGAGTATCCTTCACAGACAAGCACCTGTGTTTTGTAACTGTAGTCATAACCACGGAAGCAATAACAATAAATAATAACAGGCTTACAACCCTTTTTACATCCGTTTGCATACAGTTTGGTCCTTCCCATTGCCCCCCGATGCGGGGAGAACTATGATGTGTAAATGTGGGTGTATATTCATTATATTGATAATAGGTATATTTGCACATATGTATTTATACATGTGAGCAAGTTATGAATGATGTCAGAGGGAGTAGGAAGAACACAGTGTTCAAGTTCAGGAGTCTTGAGTCACCCTCGTTCTGCCATGAATCACAGATATGACTTTGAGAAAGTGGCTTCCCTTCTAGGATCTCTGTTTTCTCCTCTGTACGACAGACATCGTGATTCTCACCACCCAACCTTAGAAGAGAAGACCCAATGAAATAGTGCACCTAAAATGTTTGCAGATGACATGATCGTATATGCAAAAAACCCTAAAGACTCAACCAAAAAAAAAAAAAAAAGGTTAAGAGAGGTGAACAAATGTAAACGTGTAGGATACAAAATCAACATACAACATACAATGGTGTTTCTATATGCAAATAACAAACTATCTGAAAAGGGAATTAAGAAAACAATTCCACTTACAGCAGTAACAACAAGAATAAAACGGTTAAGAATAAACTTAACCAAAACGGCAAAAGACGTGGACCTCAAATATTGAAGAATACACAGATAAATGGAAAGACGTCCATGTTCATGGACTGGAAGAATTAACATTGCTAAAATGTCCATGCTACCCAAAGTGATCTATACAGTTAAGGTAATCCCTATCAAAATCCCAAGTGCATTATTTAAAGAAATAGAAAATATCATCCTAAAATGTACGTGGAACCATATAAGATCCCCATAGACAAAGCAATCTTGAGAAAAAAGAAAAAACATGGAGGTATCACATTTCCTGATTTCAAGATGTATTACAAAGCAACAGTAATCAAAACAGCATCGTATGGGTGTGAAAACAGACATATAGACCAACGGAAGAGAGTAGAGAGTCCAGAAATAAAGCCACACGTTCATGGCCAACTGATCTTTGTCAAGGGTGCCAAGAGCAAACAATGGGTAAAAGATAATATCTTCAATAAGTGGGGCTGTAAGAACTGGATATTCACATTGGAAGAATGAAATTGGATTGTCATCTCATACCATATACAAAAATAAACTCCAAAAGCATAAGACCTAAAAACATAAAACTACTAGAATAAAACATAAAGGAAAAGCTCCTTGTGATTGGTCCAGGCAATGATTTTTTGGATATGACACCAAAAGCATAGGTGACAAAAACCAACATGGACAAGTGGAATGAGATCAAGCTACAAAGCTCTTCCACAGTGGAGGGAATAACCAGCTAAGTAGAAAGGCAACCTACAAAATGGGAGAAAATATTTGCAAACCATAAGGCTGATAAGGTGTTAATAGCCAACATATATAACAAACTCATACAATTCAATAGCAAAAAAAAAAAAAAAAAAAAAAATTAACCTGATCTAAAAATGGACAAAGTACATGTTTACATATTTCTCAAAAGAAGACATACAAACGGTCAACATGAGGAGATGCTCTTGACCTCCCTCATCATCAGGAAAATTCAAGCCAAAATCAAATGAGCTTGTTCCTCACACCTGTTAGAATGGTGGCTATTATTACAAAGACAAAAGATGACAAATGTTGGCGAGGGTGTGGAGAAAAGGGAATCCTTGTGCACTGCGGGTGGGAATGTAAATTGGCACAGCCATTGTGGAAAACAGTATGAAGCTTACTCAAAAAATTAAAAATAGAACCACCATATGATCCAGATATCCCACTTCTGGGTGTATTTCCAAAGGAAATGAAATCAGTATCTAGAGGAGATATCTGTGCTCTTAGGTTCATTGCAGCATTGTTCATGACAGCCAAGACATGGAAACAACCTAAATGTCTGTCAGTGGATGAATACATAGAGAAAATGTGAGATATATATATAATATATAATATAATCAATATAATCTATATAATATAATATATAATAAATATATAATAAAATACAATAAATAATGTAATATTTTATATATAATATTATATATGAATAATAATATAATATTTTATATATAAAATATTTTTATAATATAATAAATAAAATATAATCTATATAATATAATTTGGATATATGTCATATCCAAACATATATTATATGTTATAGATAATATGTTATATGTTATATATAATATGTTATATATTATATATGTTATATATTATATATTATATGTTATATATTATAACATATATATTATATATTATAATTATATGTTATATGTATATATATGTGTATATATATACATTATATGTTATATGTATATATTATATGTTATATGTTATATATTATATATATGTTATATATTATATATTATATATTATATATTATATATTATTCAGCCTTAGAAAAGAAGGCAGTCCATCCATTCACAACAACATGGATGAACCTGGAGGACATCATGCTAAGTGAAATATGCCAGATACAGAAGGACAAATACCGCACGATCTTACTTATATGTGAAATCTAAAATAGTCAGACCCAGAGAATCATGGTTACCAGGGGCTAGGGGGAGAAAGAAATAGGGAGAAGTTGGTCAAGGCGTACCGATTTCCACTTATGCAGGATGAATAAGTCCTGGAAGGTCTAATGTACAGTACAGTGACTGTAATTAGTAATACCATATTATATACATGAAATTTGCCTAGAGGGTAGATGCTACGGGTTCTCACCACAAGAAAATAATAAAATAAAATAAAATAAAATAAAATAAAATAAAATAAAATAAAATAAAATAAAATAGAATAGAATAGAATAGAATAGAATAAAATAAATAAAATAAAATAGAATAAAATAAAATAGAATAAAATAAAATACTAACTATGGGAGGTGATGCATGTTGACAAGCTTGGTCACAATGTATACAAATATTAAAACATCAAGTTGTATACTCTCAACATATACCATTTTTATTTGTCAATTATACCTCAATAAAGCTCAAAAAAATAATTAAAATAATAGAATCCCTACAACAGTGCCAGTTTATAGAAGGGCCCCAAACTGCTGGTTTCCTTCATGCTTTCCTTTAGCATACTATGTGCTCAATAAACACTTGCAGAGTTGAACTGAATTGGTGACCCGATTTATGATAAATATATATATATATATATATATATATATATATTTTTTTTTTTTTTTTTTTTTTTTTTTTTTTTTTTTGGTAGTTCAGTACGTGGACACTGGAGTAAAACCACCTAGACTGGGGGTTCCAATCCTCCACTACCAACAAGAGTAAACCAACAAGTGTTTTCACCACCAGGAGGCTGCCGGCATAGGTAACGGTTATAACAGTACCTACCCTACCTCGTGGGTTTATGATGAAGACAAAACGTGTAGAGAGTGCATAATATAGCCCCAGCCACACACAACTGATATCTGTCAGTCGGGACTGTTAGGGCTTCCCTCTTCCTCCTTCTTTTGTTCAGATGATTACCTTTGAGAGCCGTGGAATTGTTGTGCGATCCGGTCTGATAACCCCACCCCAGGTCATCAGCACATCTGCCAATGCCACAAATAACCAAAAGTAGTATCAGAGGGTGTGAAAGCACTTGGACACTGTTTCCAGTTTCTAAGCAATTGTCTTCTGTCTCTGCGGTTGCCTGGGACGTCAGCAATCAGCATCCGTAAGGCCTGCAGCTGGCCTCTGCTTCCACAGAAATGCCCCCCCATGGGAATCAAATGGATCCGAGGCTGGAAGCAGCTCCTAGAAGGGGGAAGCCCATGTTAAGTGAGACTCAAAGGAACCAGATGGCATCTATATCCCCCTTGATATTTCCATCTTGCTGCTCTGGGAGCTCCCAAATTAAAACATCAAGGCATCAACAGACAGCCCCGTGTATATCAAGCAAGAGACAAACGCAGGACAGAGATACGCAGAGAGAATCCCAGATCCCTTAGAAACCACCGAGCCTTCCCCCATTTTACAGTGAATGACTTTCCCAGGGTTGCAAGGAGAGTAGGGCTCTTTTCCCATGGAGGACCGTCATGATACCCCGGTTCCAGGAGTGCCATTTACATAGACCACAGCGCGGATGGCTCCCCTTAGAGTTGTTGTTTTTTTTTTTATCATCTCTTTTTTTTTTTTTAATATATGAAATTTATTGTCAACCCCTTAGAGTTTTGAATCAATGCAGCCATAACTTTATCACACCTCGTGTTCTCTTTATCAAAATATGCTTAACTTGGGGCCCCTGTGTGGCTCAGTCAGTTAAGTGTCCGACCCTCGATTTCAGCTCGGGTTATAATGACGTGGGGTCAAGCCCTGCATCAGGCTCTGCACTGACAGCACGGAGCCTGCTTGGGATTCTCTCTCTCCCCCCTCCTTCTCTCTCTCCAAATAAACAAATCAACTCAAAAAAAAAAATGTGCTTAACTTATAAATTGTAAATAACTCTATTCCCCTTGGATATATACCTAGGAGTAGAATGGCTATGCCACATGTTAATTCTAGATTTAAAAATTTGAGAAACTGCCGAATTGCTTTCCAAAGTGGCCGCGCCATTTTTCATTCCCGTCGTCAATAAGTGACGCTTCCATTTCTCGACGTCCCTCTTCAACACCTGTTACTGCCTTTCCTTATTATGGCCAACCTAGTGGCATCTCATTGTTTTGATTTGATCTCGGGGTTTTGATTTGCCACTGTCCCTTCTTCTCCCTTCCCTCTGAGGAACCAGCCTGCTTGCACAAACCATTCGCTCAGAAACGCTCTTGGCCATGCAGAAACATTACACTAGACCTGCCCCACGCGAGGAGGTGTTGTGTGGGCCAGTGTTGCAGATGGCTGGGTGGAAAGTCTACCTCGTTCCAGGGTTTAGGCTTAGGAAACCCATTTTCTACTGGTATAAGCTACATCTTCTCCATATGCTAGCATGTATAATTCTATTTTATAATCTATTTAGTTACCGGGCCATCTCAAATTCTCCACCTGGGTCCTTGATGTATATTGTCTTACTTAAACCTCACCACAGTCTTACACCGTGGGTATTTTCCCAATGTCACAAATAAGCAAAACGAAGGTAAAACAAGTTGACCGAAGCCACCCAGCTACAAACGTGATAGAAGACTTTAGCCCGTGTGTGCCTTTTCCCTCCATCTTCTGTTCTTGAAAGCACAGAGGGCCAAAGATCTAATAGAATTTCAGCCGTGGCCCTGCCAGCTCTGTGACAATCCACACATCAGTCTATAAGGAATCTTTCAATCCCAAATGCGGGGAAAGCAAATTAGGAAATAGTCATACATTGAGTAAATCTTTTGCAAACATGTCTGTCTCAAGGGAAAGGCAGGACTTCGCTTTATTTCAGCGGACTTTCCAATCTAATGACCTAGAATTTACTGCTCTGCTTTTATTCTCATCCCAACATGCTGCAGCCCACGTGAAAATGTCTGATAAACTGGGAGCTTCTTTTGATGCCTGGGAAAAGAAGATGTTTTCTATGCCAAGCACCCGTATCTTTTCTGAATATTTTTCTTCATATTCTTCTGGGGGTTTTGATCTCACATTATTTCTTTTTTTGATTCGATGGATGGGGGGGGTGGGGAACGTACAGGATTTTTCAATTATTTATTGCAGAAGGCATTTAAAGCCTCATTTCAAACTCGATTTCTGGACTTCTGCACTCACTCATGAACGTTGGGAAGCCGGTCTGACCTCCCGAGAGGAGAGCTCACTGAAGGTCAAAAGATGTGTCTGACTGACGCATGGGACCTCAGACATTCTGACCCAGACCTGCATCTCTAAGCTGGGGCGGGAGCATCCGTGTGGTGGCAGGGGCTGCTGGTGAACTTGTCCAGCCACCTAGTTCTTCACTCTGGTCTCTGACCTCTACTAGTCTTCCTGCCATGACAAGAGGAATCCATGCCTTTATTTTAAAATATTAGAATTTAATTCAATCCCAATTCAAGCCGATACTTCTTGAGTGCCTACGCCTCTTTTGTGCCACATGTTGCCCTGAAACCTGCAAAGGTGAAAATTATTTGTCATCCATGGGGAAGGAGGTCAAGAGTACCCAGTCTTCAGCCTGTCTGGGTTCATATCCCAGCTCCACCACTTACTGGATGTTTCACGTGTCAAACGGGGACGATAATACTAATATCAACTGTTTAGTGTTTTAATACACAAGGAACACGTAACACAGTACCTGCCCCACATCTGTCCATTAACATGATGAGGGTGGTGTTCTAAATGCAAATAAGCAAGAGAAGTATGGCCCCTGCCTTGATCCTCTACTAGGGAGGCATTAATCAAATAGCTACCAAAACTTGTAATTACTAAAGCGCTACAGTGGGTTATGTTGGTTGCCCTTCCGACATCTATCCTAACCCTCCTAGTTGTGCATTTGAGGGAGAGGTGGGAACCACGCCCAATCCCACCTCTTCAAATGCCTCTCAAATGGTCCAGTCTAATCTGTACCATTCCCGTTCCATCACCACTGTGATTAATTCAGAGGTGGTCACATGACCTAAATCAAGCTAATCAAAAATAAGTCCAAGATTTTTATGTCGGGGAAGGGAACCCCCTTTCTCTGCCACTGGGTAGGACAAAGGAAGTTTTGACCCAACCACAGCCATTTCTCAACCACTAAAGGAGCCAAGCTTAGAAGGAAACCAATATAATGGAAGGCGGAAATAAGATACATAAAGAAAAAAGGTCTCTGATTATATCGTGGAGCCACTGGATCTAGCCTCACCTGAAATCCACAATACCTTAAGAATATTCAGACAAAAATAGTCTTCAATAACAGAGAGAATAATAAGCAATGAAAAACAGGTCATGATCTCACAGTTTGTGAGATCTAGCACTGTCAGGGCAGAGCACGTTTGGGATCGTCTCTCTCCCCCTCACTCTCTGCCCCCCACCCAAATAGACAAACTTTTTAAAACAATGGGCAAAGAATCCGAATAGGCATTTCTCCAAGGAAGATGTACAATTAACTAATAAGCACACGAAGTGATGCTCAATGTCATTAGTTACCAGGGAGATGCAAATCAAAACAATGGGAAATCACTTCATACGTGCTAGGATGGCTAAATTAAAAAGCCACATACTAACAAAGGTTGGTGAAAACAGAGAGGAATCCGAATCCTCATACAATGCCGACAGGAATGTAAAGTGGTGCAGACACTTTGGAAAAGAGCCTAGCATTTCGTCAGATGCCGAAACACAGAATTACCAAATGACCTACAATTCCACTCTCTTCGGTAGAGACCCCAGAGAAGGGAAAACGTCTGTCTGCCAAACACTTGTACGTAAATGCTTCCAGCAGCATTTTTCATAATATCCGGGAGGTGGAAACAACCCAAGTGTCCATCAGTTGATGAAACAAAATGTGGTATATCCGTAAAATGGAATATTATTCAGCCATGAAAGAAATGAAGTAATGATGTATGCTACAACATGAATAAACCTCAAAAATAATTTGCGAAGTCAAAGAAGGTAGTGATGAAAGACCACACATTATATTATTCTATCATTATATGATTCCACTCATAGGAAGTGTCCAAAGCACGGAATCTTTAGAGACAGAAAGACTAGTTAGTGGTTGCTTATGGGGCTAGGAGGGATGCAGGTTGAGGGGGGATGATAGCTATAAAATATGGGATTTCTTTATGAGGCGATGAAAATGATCCAACATTGACTATGGAGAACCATTGAATTGTATATACACTTTAAATGGGTGAATTGTTGGGGCGCCTGGGTGGCTCAGTCAGTTAAGTCTCCGACTCTTGATTTCGGCTCAGGTCGTGATCTCACGGTTCGTGAGTTCAAGCCCAGCACCAGGCTCTGTGCTGACAGCATGGAGACTGCCTGGGATTCTCTCTCTCCCTCTCTCTCTCTCTGTCTCTCTCTCTCTGTCTCTCTGCCCCTCCTCCGTTCTGTCTCTCAAAATAAATAAACTTAAAAAAAATTCAAGTGGGTGAATCGTAAGGTATGTGAATTATAGTTAAAAATAAGTTATCTGGAATATCTTAGTTGGTGTTGAGTTGAGTTGAGTTGAGTTTTAGTTACTTGTGATTGAACACTCTAATGCATTTTCTATGAATAAAACCCCCAGGAACTGTAAGATTCCCTATCTCTGTTACCTTATCTAAGCTGGACATGGGGGACGTTCAGAGGAGGTCAGAGGTCCTGGTGGGTGAAATATATCAGAAACAGTCCGGCTCTGCTCCTTTATGCCAGGCCTTGCCCATCTTGCCCCTTGTCCGTCTGCACAGGCCACCACTGACCCTCACCAGCCGACGGCTCGAGAGTTCATTCCAACGTGAGGAAGGACAGCCAGCGCTCTGCCTGACTTCTCACTCATTTTCAGTGTTGAAACCTCAACACTTTTCTCATCCCTTTACCCCCTTCTCCTTCTCAAAGCCCCATCCTCTCTTTTCCTCCAGCCCCGTGTGCATGATTTCCTAGACGGTTAGCTCAGACCACTTCTGATACTATGTCTGGATCCCAGGTCCTACATGGGTCTGGGCCTTGACTTTCTCTCGTCATTGCCCGTTGCAAAGAATGAAAGAAATTCTGCATGGAAGATAGCTAGTACAATGCCTGCCCTGGTGTGTGCCCAGTAAATGTTTGTCTTCTTCCCTCCTTCCCAACAGACCTTCCATTTGTTTGCTGACTACCCAAGTTCCCAGTGTCTCACATCTTCTGCTTGGCCCCCCCTAGTTCACCTTTTCTTTTGGAATTTTGGGGGAAGGCTCTGTGTTGAATCACCCCCACTATAACCTTGTTCATTGGATAGCCAATTCTTTGACTCCGGTAGGCAAGTTAGTCCCCCGGGGGCCCCTCATCACCTACCCCACCTGGCAGCAACTAAAGCCAGTAATGCCCAGTAAAATAACAAAATCAGTCCACCATATTGTAAACCTGAAGATAAGTACCACAGGGGAGGAGAAGGTCAACCCTGCTCACCTTGTATCCACATAGAGTAGCACACAGACTGGCCCATGGTAGATCCTTGGGAGAGATTTGTTAAGTGGATGAATGACCCTGTTGTACCGAAAATATCGGCGAAACGTCTGTCCCATCTTTCAAACTAGAAGCTGCCATTGGGAAGCACCACTGTCTAATCATCTTTGTTAATTCCAGAATCTAGCCCAGAGACTGGATCAGAGGAAGGCACTCAGTATATATTGGTTGAATTTTTGGCTTCTTCCATAAAGTCAATTACCCAGCTAAATAAGATGTCTGTTCCCTCTGGGCCCTCACGACCTCTGGAATGAAACTCTTTTTGAGGCACTTACAATTCTGCCTTGCACTGAAATGATTTGCAAGAGTGACCATTTGTTACCATGAGGCTCTGAGCTTTTCTGAACGTGGAGGCCCCGTCTCATCCATTTTCTGGGGCTCATCCATTTCCTGGTGACACCAAAGAGAAAGCAGAATAGAAACTCAGAAGACACACTTGTTGGGAGGCACCTGGGTGGCTCAGTCGAGTGAACGACTTCTGCTCAGGTCATGATCTCACAATTCCTGGGTTCAAGCCCCACATCAGGGTCACCGTGGTCAGCGCAGAGCTCACCTTGGATCCTCTGTCTACCTCTCGCTGCCCTTCCCCCCCCCCACTCCTTCTCTCTCTCTCTCTCTCTCTCTCTCGCAAATAAATAAACATTGAAAAAAGAAAAATGCTTGTTGAATAGCAGGTGGATGGTGGAATAAATGCAGGTATAGGAGAGGGAGAATTACTTGATGGAGGGAGTGAAGCCATGATGTCTGGAAGGCTGGTACATGGTCTGACCCGTGCTCTTTCCACTAAATTGCAGCGATGCTGGGACGGAGATGTATCGGTAGATATCTTGTTTGTTTCATCATCTCCTTTTTCCGTCAGGCCGTAAATTCCGCAAGACCAGCACCCATACCTAACATGCTCGCCACTGTTAAGCAGCAACCTCCCTGCTTAACACATAGTATGTGCTCAATAAATGTGTTAATGACTAAATACTCACCCACCCGGGAAATATGCCCACCCCCCCCAGACCCAGTCTTCACTTCCACCTCTCCTGCCTTTCATCCTGCAATAAGCCTCTGGACTAAATAGGATACAATCACAGTGGTGATGAGCCTCCTTCTGTCACCCCCCCACCAACTCCCTACCGCTCTTAGACTTTTCCAACTGGCTTGAATAATTTAATCTGCAGTTAATTCAGAAGTATCCAAGCCAGGCTCTGATATTCAGATGATCAAGATAGATGGCTGGAATATTTTTATGAGTAAAATCTCTCCAGATTTCAGAACATAAATCATTTGTGGCAAAACTGCTCTTTGTCTATAGGCAAGGCTCTAACGTGAAAGAAAATTCTATCTCTTTATGAATCAAAAGTCAGGGGATTAGGAACAGTTTGAAGGAAAGAGACTACAATATAAAAATAAGATTTATCTCTTAATATTCTCCTTACATAGATCCCTCCACCCTTCCCTTTACTTACTTTTCAGCACAGAATAGGAATTCAATTTCATGTTTGTTCCACAGAATCACAGGGGAGAAAGCAGATCTTAACGGGCAGAATTTAGGGACTGCTTTAGCTCCATACCAACTCAAGCAATCCCCTTCAAATCTCAGGTTAAAAGTCACCTCCTCGGGGAAGCCTTCCACGATGACACAGGCTCAATTAGAACCTTCTATTAGTCACTCATGGCATTCATTTGTGTTGTTATTATTATTGCTTTTGCCACAGTTTTAATTCTATTTATATATTTACTCATTTGCCTGCTTAATGCCTCTCTCCCTCAGTAGGCTGTAAATTCCTTTCATAGGGATTATTGTTATATTTGTTTTCCACTGTGTCTCTAGCCCCTAACACAGTGCCTGGCATAAAGTAGGAGCTGAGCAAACATCTGCTTTAAATAAATACACAACGAGAATTTTCCCAGCTTTTTTTCTAAGTTAATCCAGAAAGCCCACCACAGGAAAGGAAGCACTATTTAATTCTTTCAAGCATTTTACATTTGATTGACTACACATGAAATTGTTATTTGTTTAATAAACTAAATATATGTTTATTCTGTGCAGGCCATCGTATATGTTATAGCATAGCCTCAACAACGCCAATGTCTGGCAAAATAGACATCATCCCCATCCTAGTAAGGAGTGATTGGTAGCTCAGGAAGCTTCAGTGATTTGTCCATTGTGTGCCAGCCGGTAATGGTAGAGACGAGATTAGAACTCACTTATTTTAACTCCCAGGCTCAAATTCTCACCACCATGTTCTACACTCTCCCTCCTGAAAGTCGCTGGAATTCAGAAGGAATGTATTTCCTGGCAGAAACTCTTTTCTCCTTTCTGGCTCTCCATCACTAGAAGGAACAGAGGCAGGAAAAACAACAGAAGACCAAAAAGAGAATTATGTTTGCCTTTTCTCTTTAAAACTTGCAGAAAATCAGCAGACAAGCAGACACGATTCTGGATATGGTCAGTGTTTTTTGAACTAGACTGTGCTAGCATCTGCCTGCAAATGGGTTTTTCAGACAACCTTGAAGGATGCCAGCCCTGGGGCCAGGCCCTCTTCTACATGAGATTCATCTTTTGGTGCATTGATCCAAAAGGCCACACTTCCAACAGAATCTAACAAAAGCACACGGACATTGAAGCCTACCCACACCTGCCCATACATACATAGGCAGATGCATGTGAACCAAAAGATATGCCTGCCGAGACTCACAGCTGTGCTCGTGCGTGTGTTTTCACCCACAACCAATGCACTGTTCCCGTCACCACCATGAATCTGATGATTTGCACTAACCCAAAGGCACAGAATCTGATGATTTGCACTAACCCACACATGTCTGCACACAAATGAATCCTCGTAAACATTTGGTAATAACCTAGGTCAATACACCATTCTACAACATGGTCTTTTTGTGTCCATTTTCCCCCTTTTCCTCCTTTAAAAAAAAAACCCAACTACGTGTTATCTGTTGAAAAAGACATGTCAACCAAGTGGTTTAAAAGGGGTTTTTAACCTGACCCTCATAGGATGGTTTTCAGAAGGGGTCTGACCTTCTCTGAAATTGGGTGTGGGTACCTTTTTTTCTGGATGTTAGGGGACCATGGATTTCACCCTTATGGACCTTCCTCCAAAAATGGGTTTTAGACCAAGTTGCGGGGAAGGTCTCCTTAACCTGAAACTAAAGATACCGATCAGCACGAAGTTTGTCAAGGGCCCTTCCTTCCATTTCTTCACTTAATTCGCACATCTGCAACCCTGTGGAGTTAACCCAGCAATTACGACTTTTTGATAGACGGAGACCCTTGAGAACAGACACCTGTAAGCTCATACCATCTCACACCCACTGACTTTGTCCCTCCCCACCACTTTCCTGCGATGGAAAACGAAGAGAAACTGACCTCTGAGCCCATGGCCCTCGGTAGAGAGTTTCACACGCTTCCCCCACTTACCTGAGCTGTGAGATGACATATAGGTTATTCATATGAAATTAACTCAGGGAACTGCAAAGCAACCATTTCAACCAAAATTTAGTTTCTTACTCCACACCAAGTCAGTGTAATTATTTTGAACAAATAGAGGACAAAGATTCTCTAAAAGATTACCCAGTCTGTCTTTAACAGCCCCATAAACAGATGTCCAAAGAGGCAGGGAATTTTCTCTTCTCCTTGCCTGGAATGATGTCCTTCCAGATATACATACACACAGCTCACTCTCTCTTCCTTCGAGTCTCTGTTCAAAGGGCATATGAGAATTCACACGGTCCCTGACTGCCCAGCACGCTCCCTATCGCACCCCACAGGGTCCTGGCACTTGCTTTGTTTTCCTCTTCAGGACTTACTGCCCTCCAGTGTGTTACGTATTTATTTGCTCATGTGTTTAGTGACTTGTCTTCCTGTGCTAGAATGCAACCTCCATGACGTGGGGACTTTAGCCATTTAATTTGCTATTCCAGAACCCAGGAAAGACACTCAGCAGTTCTTGGTTTCATGAGTGGACGCTCAACCAAAAAACTACAGGAGTATCTGTAACCTCTTCGGGGAAGGTAAGTAACTCGGCTAATGTCCCTCCTCTGTTTACAGAAGCGTTCAGCTAGGGGTGCCTGGGTGGCTCAGTCAGTTAAGCGTCTGACTTTGACTCAGGTCATGATGTCATGGTTCATGGGTTCGAGCCTCACGTCGGGCTCTCTGCTGTCAGCACAGAGCCCGCTTCAGACGCTCTGTCCCCCTCTCGCTCTGCCCCTCGTCTCTCTCGCACTCTCTCAAAAAAAAAAATAGGCGACCAAAAAAACCCTTTAAGCTGAGGCCATCTTCTAAGCCCTGTGTGTCTGTGACACCACGACTGCCTTCCAAATGTGAATTTCATAACATCTCTCTTTGGTTCACTTCCATGAGTGAGAACGGGCCCCAGATTAGGAAAGGAAAATCTCTTGATATTCCAAAGTGTTGGTCACTGGCTTAAGGTCATTCCAGGAGAGTCGGTTGAGACCCCAGGCCTGCTGACCTGCAGGGATCTTTTTCCAACCCAAAGAAAGCACAGGGCATGGCAAGCTCCCACCCAGGGCCGCAAGGCACACGGGGTGGGGAGTGGTCTCCTGGGCCCTCACGCGGGCCGCCTTCCCGCACACCTCGCCGCTGACCCTGGCAGACGAGGTAAAACTCTCTTCCTTTGGTGTTTCTGGCAGAAATGCCTCACTATGGACCAGAGCATGTGCTCTCCTTCCTCCGTGTGGGCTCCTCCCGGGAGATGCTCCAGCATGGACTACATTTCCCAGACTTCCTTGCAGCTGGGTGGGAACACGTGGCTGGTTCTTGCTGTCCCGTTGTGAGTGGAAGCCACGCGTGTCACTTCTGGACGAAGGGATTTGATGAGAGGACACGCCTTCTTCATACACTTGCTTTCCCCTTCATGCGCCAGGTGCAGAGGGACCCCGAGGACCCAGGGGATGGCAGAGCCTCACGATGGAAGGGACCTGGGCCAGCGAGCCAGAGAGAAACCGGTCGACCGAGAACACCCACAACACCTGTTACATTGGCGACAAGAGGCTTATTTGTCCCAGCAGCCGGCGTTACCCTGAACGACACAGTGTCGGTCGCAGGCTGCTTACTCAGACTACCTGAGTCTATGTATTAAGGTCATCGTCATCTGCTTTCCTATTTTATTGGGGAGGAAGCCCTGTCCTGAATTTCCTGAACCATCAAAGGGACTGTGCTGCTTGTCTGCCTCTCTGACTGATCTCCCCTGACCCCGCACTGGCTCCTTATTGTCCCCACCACTGGCCTTCTTTTCTGTTCCTCAAACCCGCTGGGCATATTCCCACGTAGAGGTCTCCATTTCTGCTCTTCTCTCTTTTTTTGGACGGCCCCATCCCGAGATCTTCCAAGTTTGTCCGTTTCCTATTTATTGAATCTTATTACAACACCCCACCTCGTGAGGTCTTCTCTGGCCACCCCATCGTAGGCACTGACCCCATCTCCCTACGCCCATCGCCTCACATCGTACACGTGGTCGCGGTCTGCTTTTCTCAAGCCCCAGCCACTACCTAAATTTATCTCGACCATTTATTGGTTTACTCCATTATCGTCCCGACACACTTTTCTTTAGTTTCTGCTCTGTTTCAGGAAACAGAAACTCAGAAGGGCACTGTGATTTCTAAACCCGCTAAGTGGTGGTCCTGGGATTTGAACCCAGATCCGACTGATTCTACAGCCTCGGCCGCACGGTTCTCCTGACAAAATCGTACTTGGCTAGCTCCACTTATTTCCTCAGGACACAATTTTGATCCCCGATCCCGAGGCAGGGCGGTCTAGGGGGAAAAGTGTGGATTCTCGGGTCGGAGCCTGGTTTCGTATCCTGGCATTGATGTCTTACATCGTCTAACATCTCTGAATGCCTTCCCCACAAAGCAGAACGAATGTACTTACCTCAAAGAGGGAATGTGAAGGGCGCCCGGGTGGCTCAGTCGGTGGGGTGTCCGGCTCCTGATTTCGGCTCTGGTCATGATCTGGTGGTTCGTGGGTTCGAGCCCCACCCCAGGCTCTGTGCTGACGGTGCAGAGCCCGCTTGGAATTCTCTCTCCCCAGCTCTTTGCCCCTCCCCGATTCATGCATGCTCTCTCACCCACTCTCTCTGTCTCTCTCAAAATAAATAAATAAACTTAAAAAAAAAAATCAGTTCCCAGCCCTGTAAGAGCCAAGTCTCCAAGGGTGAGGCTTCTATAGTTTTAAACACCACCTCTAAGTCATTCTAATGATGAGCCAGGTTTAGAACTTCTGTCCTGACTCCCGCTTCCTCGCTGTGTCCCTAAAACCTGTAGTCAGGGCAACTCATCTCTCTTAATCCAAAGCCGACCCGGAGAACACCACTTGGTGCCTTTGGAGGGATCCGGACATCGGAAAAGATGCGTACGGAACCCATCTAGCATTTGCACACGGCGGCCTTCCTTTTTCTCTAGAAAAGACGGCTCGGGCCGGGCGTGTGTTTCCGCTTGCGTCTCAAGCAAAATGGAATGGCCGAAGAAATGAGCAGAAAAAAATCCAGCAACAGGAAACGCTAAAAGGAATCCCTTGAAAACGATTTACAAGGACGTAAATGGCCCCCTTCTTTTCAGTAATTATGCACTATTATTCATTATTTGGCTTAGGAAAGACTGGTCCACGTAATGACTTCTTCCACGAAGCCACCAGCCGTGTTCTCAGTCATTTGGGTCTGCCCTGTGCCAGGGACCCCGGGAGAATATACAAGTCTTTTCATCCACAGCTACTATCTACTGCGGCTTCCCAATTATCTCAAGTTTTCCAGATGCTCTTTCTTCTAAGAGCATTAGCACAATAAGAAAGAAGGAGCCGGAATGTAGTCATTAGGCCTGACATTGAGTTGACTCTGCCATCAGCCCAGTTAGTGACCGGGTCGCCTAGTTCAACGTCTCTGAGCTTCATGCTTATCTTCGTGGGGATAAAAGGCATGTCCTAGAAGTTCTCAAGGAATCGCTGAAAAGATCCGTGAGACGCCGTCTATATCTGTTCGTGCTTCCCGTGCAGGTTTGCTAGACGGCGTTTTCATACTTGGGGTATAAGGCTCACCATTTGGCTGAATGATAAAACCCAAACTCCTTGACTCAGCTTTCAAGAGCTTTCAAGAGTTGCTAGTGACCTGCTTGGCCAATGTCATCCTTGTCGTTCATTCATTCCACTAATGACAATTGAGTACCTGCTGTGTTCTGGGGCCCATGCTGGGCACTGGGAAAACAGTGGTGGGCCTTGTAGAGCTTGTGGGAAAACAGAGATAGATGTCACAACAGTTGTGACATCACAAGAGTTAGCCGCAGAGTGCAACGGGCATGTCCGATGCGTGGTCGTAATTTCTGCTAGCGGGTCAGGAAGACATCCCCGAGTGACATTTAAACCTAGTTGCAGTTAGCTAGACTAAGAGGTGGAGGGGAAGAGAAGCTTCCAGGCATAAGGATCAACACAGGTGAGATCCAAAGGTGATCTCCAGATCAGCCAAGAAACTGAAGGCCTTTGAGGCTAGAAGTAAAGAACAAGGATGAGAGAGAGCAGAATGAGCCAGAGAGGTAGCTCCAGGCAGAGTGACAAAGTGAACAGTTAGTTCCCTGTTCGCTTAGCACGGGACACAACTCCCTTCCTCTTTGCTTCTCCTCATACAGACGCGGGTCCGTGATTGCCAGCCAATTCCCCCACTTCTGGCCTACACGCTCTCCCCTTCAAAGTCCAAAGCTAATGCCAGCACCTCGTGAAACCTGCCCAACTCTTAGAAGGAGCTGACTCCCCTCTCGTCCTTCCTCCCTGAGTCACTGCCCGGAGCAGGCAGGTGTTCTCAGCCCTCTGCCCATTAGACCCATTAGGCTCATTGAGGACAGGGGTTGTGACATCCTCAATCGGGTCTCCTTAGTACTCAGCTTACTACACCCTTGATCCACTTTTTTTTTTTTAATTTTTTTTTTTAACGTTTATTTATTTTTGAGACAGAGAGAGACAGAGCATGAACAGGGGAGGGTCAGAGAGAGGGAGACACAGAATCCAAAACAGGCTCCAGGCTCTGAGCTGTCAGCACAGAGCCCGACGCGGGGCTTGAACTCATGGACTGCGAGATCATGACCTGAGCCGAAGTCGGCCGCTTAACCGACTGAGCCACCCAGGCGCCCCTTGATCCATTTTTTTAAGAACATCTTTGATCTCCACGTTGGATTTCTTTGATTATGGCACACCCCCGACGGGAGTTCATCAACGTCTCTTGGGTTAATCAAGCAATGGGAAAAAGAAAACTATTATCTGAGAAACAGGGGCTCCCCGAGAGGAATAAGGCCCCAAAACATCTATCAGCTGAATGCTGCCATCTAACTACAGTCCTTGCTGCTGGGCCACGAGTCATTTCTTGAAGGAAAGTCTGAGCGGCTGCAGTCATCATTAGCCAATGCCCGCCATTCATCAGTCAACGCTATCTGTAAGCTTGGGGACATTGGTTAGATGTGCAGCAGGACATTGCCCGTCTCCCTGGAGCAGTGCCCCAGGGGATTTTATTATTGTCACAGGTATTTCCCAGCCCAAGCCCCAAGTGAGAGCCATGCCTGTCTCACAGCGTCACCCTGTTATCAGCCTCCGGCCCGGCCCTTCTCAACGGCGGCAGCTGTTGGCACCCTGTGGACAGCCACGTCCAAGGGACGTCTGCCTTGTTCTGAATTTTGTCAGGGAACAACCCCTCTCTGACCCCACCAGTCCAGAAGGTCAGGCTGATGTCATGGGTGCTCCGTGGCTCCTGTCACCACTGAAGATTTCTTCAAATACTGGAAGAGAGACAAATGAAACCAGCCACCCGGACCTACTCCCCCCACGTCTGATACATCCCATGTGCTGAACAGGAGCCCAGCCTCTTGCCTAACATAAGCATTTAATTTTGTAATGCAGATTTTAAAGATACAAAATTATATGCTTGGTGGTTTCTGGAGTTGGAATGCGAGTACAAGTCGGCCATTTGAGAACCAGAAAATACACGTTTGATTTAAAAATTTTTTTAATGTTTATTTTTGAGAGACAGAGGGAGACCGCATGAACAGGAGAGGGCAGAGAGAGAGAGAGAGAGGGAGACCCAGAATCGGAAGCAGGCTCTGGGCTCTGAGCCGTCGGCACAGAGCCCGACGCGGGGCTCGAACCCACGCACTGTGAGATCACGATCTGAGCCGAAGCCAGACGCCCAACCGACTGAGCCACTCAGGCGCCCCGATATGCATTTGATTTAAAGATCTGATACCCATATCGGCTTTGTGACCACAGGCAAGTCACTGCCCACCTCTGACCTTCATTTCTGTTCACACAAGTGTGCTAAGGAAGGAGCCGATGATTCCCAGTAGAGAGTAGATTTCAATCTTTCCAGTCGTCTTTACATTCCCAACAAAGAAACTGCAGGTGATGGTGGGGCAGGGGGGAGAGATTTTTCTGAAGTCACACTGATACAAAAGGCAGCACTGAGATTAAACCCAGGTGGCTGTGCTCTTACAGTATCCTCCTGACCTCAAAATGATCTCCATGCTCCTGTGAAAACACCCCTGACAGCCACTAGAGCCTAGAGTGTCCTGTGTCTGTCACCAGCAGAAGGAAGGAAAGGAGATTAAGCGACAGAATGAGGGTCTGCAATTGAAGTGAAAAGAGAATACCTTGAAGGTGTCCAGGAACCAGACTAGAAACAAGGGCAACGCCATTTTTCAAGACATAGATGCCCATAAACCCAGAATGTTCGAATCTAGTCTGGGCGGGACACTGAGGCATAGATGAAGAGATCTGGAAGCCTCTTTTCATGCCTGAAGGGAAGAATAAAGTTCAGGAACAAAGATCAGCAGGAATTTGAAAAACAGACCTGTTCAGGGGTCCTTGGGTGGCTCAGTCGGTTGGGCGTCCAACTTCGGCTCAGGTCATGATCTCACAGTTCGTGGGTTCCAGCCCCGCATCAGGCTCTGTGCTGATGGCTCGGAGCCTGGAGCCTGCTTCCGATTCTGGGTCTCCCTCTCTCTCTCTGCCCCTCCCCCACTCGCAGTCTCCCTCTGTCTCAAAAATAAATAAACATTAAGAAAAACAGACCTATTCATGATGCTCTTTATTCTCTTAAAGCTTTTCTCGATAAACTAAAAACCTCCTATCTCTTCATGTTAGGGGGTCTATTTTATTTAAGGAGCTGTTTCCTTTCTGTGCCTCACATAATTTGCGCAAAAATTATTTCCATTAGGTAGAAACATCATTAACCACATTATGTATATGAGAAAACTAAGACAAGCAAGAAAAGATGAAATTAGACAAATTTCCTCCTGATCTGCAGATTCATAGCCGTCATACCTCAGTGACGTGGCAGAGACAGCTGGTGGCCTACCACAGAGCCACGCTCCCTTTTCCCTTTAGTAGCAGACTCCAATATTATTTGGAGCATCAAGGCATCGACCAAAAACTGTATTTCCAAACCTCCCTTTTAATGATGGTTGATCATGTGACCAAGTGCTGGTCACATGATCAGACAGAATCGTGGGATGATTCCAAGAAGACCTTCTCATGGGAACTGGACCTACGAGGATGGATCCTATGTGCCCCTCTCTCCTTCTGGTCATCAAAAGCTAACACTCCATCTGCCATCTTGGGCTGTAAGGTGCCCCAGAGGACACTGGGATGGAAAAAAGCTGAAATAATAATGGGAAACCTGGAGCCTGAGCAGGCCAACTCCAGCTTGCCTCCCTCTGGAATTCTTGTATGTGAGAAAGGAATACATGATTTTTGTAAAGCCACTGTTATTTGGGGAGCGTCTTTTCCATACAGCTAACCACGATCCTAGCTGTTACAACCAGATAGCTTAGCATGAAAAGTGATATAGAAAGAAGACGCTATCCACGGCGAGAGCCGGTTCCTTCATTTGGGTCATCGGATCACAAGAAGGAAGGAATACCGAACGTCACATAATTCATCCGATTGCATATGCCACCCATCGCACGATACACCATCATTTCGGTATCACCCACAAAGAACAAATGTTGTCAATTAAACTAGGACGTGCCCCCGACTGTAAGATGCAAATCCATTTCAGAAATGTTACAATGAAAGGAAACGACAGCTTATGACCTACGCGTGCTGCGAAGTTCGCAAAGCACAGCGCTGAGATTTAAAGGTGATCAGATCAACACATCCCTCCCATCCCTATTTTGGGGAGGGGGGTGGATACCCAACCCAGCAAGGGGCAGTGACGTGTCCAAGTTCAGCGATGAAATCGAGATGAGAATCTTGACTGCAAATCAAGGGCTCTTTACCAGGTCCTGATGGAGACTCCAATTTTTTGCCGTGTTACTTGGACTGCCGGTGACATGTTTATTTAATCAACCACCTGTTCCTGTTTTTACCTCTAAGATGTGTGCCACCGAAGAGGCAGGGACAAAGGCCCTCGCCGCTCCCACACACACGTGGGCTCGGCCATCACGGGGTGGGGGGGAGGGGGGGACGGAGGCAGATTTCACAGCCAATTCACACCCACACGTTGCAGGGCTTGCTCTCTGGTCAGCAGCTCTCGGGCAGATGGATAACGCCAGGTGGCCGCCGAGCACCGCAGGTAGGAGTCTTCTGGAACACGAGCCATTGAGGTGGCACAGCAGCAGATGATGGCTGGGACCCCAAGAGAGTTCAGCCTGCGTCTGTGTTCCCTCCGCCTACACAGTGGGGAGACACCCTGGTGAGTGAACGGTGCCCCTCCCAGGGGACACCGGCCATCTAGACCCCCAGGTGCTCAGAGACGGAAGGAGCCTGAGAGATCCATCACGCGTCGATGCAGCCTTCAGAGAGACAGAATTAGTTCTCGCCGCTCACAGTTTGGCTCAGGTTAGAAAGACGGGCGCCGGTACCGGCATGGTTGATTCCAGAGGCGAAGAGTACAGTACGCAGACCGCTTCAGCCATCCCGACAAAGGATTCCAGGGTCCTGTACTAAAACCGTGATGCTGGAAAGAATAAGAGGGATGATCCAAGCGAGTGCGCCAGTGAAACTTCTGAAGCATCAAGCTTCTGAAGTCATTTTCCTGTTGTTGTCGGTTGTTTTTTTTCTTTTTTTGGTACCAATTTCCCCTCTGCTCCCACACTGTCTCACTCTCGACACCCTTCACGGCAACTCATCCTTCTTTTGGACTACGCGTAAGTAAGGTGTGAATGACTCCTACCAGCATAGATGGCCGATGGTGGCTGCGTCCCTATAGGGGACACAAGACATCATATGCAGGGTGCAGTTATGATGGCAGAATGTCCACATCAACTTGGGGATGGAGAGACACCTGAGTCATCAAGACTTCTCAGTACTATCGACGTCCTCGGGGGTCCTTCTCGCACTGAGCACGCTCACAGTCATGTGATGAAGAAGCACGGTTTCCCCGATTTTTTCTAGCAAAAGAAAACTCTCAAATCTCAATATGTGTGTGTATGTGTGTGTGTGGCAGCATATTCAAATCAGTGAAAGGGGCCCCCAGTAGGACCCTGGAGAGAGAGGTGAAGAATTCCTTTTGAAAATAAACGTCCGCACGGATCGCACTCACACACGGCACAGGACAGCAGAAATGTCTAGGGGGCTGCTCTAATGAATACAGAAGAATGGTCTCTAATTAGGGAAACTTTTTTTTTAAGTTTATTTATTTATTTTGAGAGAGAGAGAGACGGCGTGAGTAGAGGAAGGGCAGAGAAAGACGAGGAGAGAGAGAGAGAATCCCAAGCGGGCTCTGCACTGTCAGCACAAAGCCCGACGATGCGTGGCTCCAACTCACGAACCGTGAGGTCACGACCTAAGCCAAAGGCGGATGGATGCTTAACCAACTGAGCCTCCCAGGCGCCCCGGTCCGGGGAAACTTTTCAGCGTCACCACCTCCCATGATCTCCCAGAACACACCTGGGAAGTAGCTACTGTCCTTATCCCGGCTATACTGCTGAGAAAACTGAGGTTCAGAGAGGTTGGGAACTTGCCCAAAGTCACACAGCAAGGAGGTGGCAGGACCAGATCTCAGACCAAAATGTGGTAAACACCAAGGGCCTGGCTAGCTTTTCTCCATCCAGAATTTTCCCACCCCCGGTCATGAATATGCATTGGGTTTATTTGGAATAATAACACCTTCCAGCTCCTCTGGAGAGAAGAGAACCTACGGGTGCCTTCAATCTGGATGGATATTGCCTCGCCAGAAATTCATTTATGGAGTAAGCAACAGTCTCCCTCTCTCTGTAAACCTGCATTCCGCCAAATGAATATATAATGAGGCTTGGGAACATTGAGACATTATTTTCCAGCAAATCCTGGACCATTTAGAAGGAGATCAGACCTTGCTTTGCTTGGCAAGGGAGCTGTGTTAGTGAGTCATTCCAAAGCATAAAAGGGCAGCACAGAAGCAGTCACTGGGGAGGGGGAAAAAAAAAAAAAGAAAGAAAAAAAGTGTCAGAGCCAAGAGCAGAAGGCGAGGTCAAGGGTGAGAGGGGAACTAGGGAAGGAGGAAGGAGAAAGGAGGAGGAAGCAGTTGCCCTACGCTGCACAGAGATGCCCTTGAAATGCAGACACCAGGTCAGATCTCAATATAGCACCTGGTCCTCAGCTCCTAGGAAGGGACTGGAGTTAGCGCTTCTGTCTGGCCAGAAAGGCAGCTGGAAAATGGAGCTAAAAGCACGGCCACTCATTTCCCCCCCGACCCCCCCCAACACACACCCCAACACGCACAACTTTGAATGCCTCCAAATGCCGGGGAGAGAAAGGGTGCTGGGTCCAAAGACAGGGGTGGGCCGGAAGGGGGAAGCGGCCGGAAAGCCGATCAAAACCACTTTCAAGTTCAGATTAAACTCCGCAGATTGCGGGAGGCCAATTTAATGGGAAACGTTCCCTGTTCTCCCTGTCCCCTCCCTCTGGCTTCCCAAGGGAAGGGGACTGGGCTGTGATGTTGCTCATCAGAGAAACCCATGGGTACCAGATCTTATCCAAATGAGCAGCTGTGGAAGGCTAAAAAGATAGAACTGGGGAAAAAAAAAAACAGTTTACCAAGTGTTGAAAGGGAAAGGAGGGTGGGAGAGAGGGATTTTAATTACCCTGCATCCTTCCTGGGGAGGGGCGGGACACCCAGGGACATTTAAAGGCCATTAGCTCTGAAAGATGAAGCTGGTGAGACATGGGTTGGGGAGGGGGCCCTCCGGCCTGGAAAATAGGGTACAGCTCAGCCCCTTTACTTTTGCAAGCCTCAGTTTCCCCACATGGAAAACAGGAACGGGGTGACACTGATGCCACAGTGCTCTCCTGAGCCAGCACGCACAGTGGCTAAGCCTTAGGAGCCTGTTCAAATCACTCCTCTCCCGCCTATAAGCTGCGTGACCCTGACAAGGGCCCTGACTTCTCTGAGCCTCAGTTTCCTTCCTGTGAAATGGCAGCCATGATCATTCCCACCTGTCAGGAGTACGGTAAGGATTACATGAGTCCATCTGAAGTGCACGAAATAGCATGTGGCCCACAGAATCCACCAACGTAGAAGCTACCGTCGTTCTCAAGAGGCGAGCCAGAATTTTCTTGCAGAGCGTGGCGGGATTTAGAGGAGAAGGACTCCGAAAGACACAGATTCAAGACCTGGTCCTTCAGGTTATTGAGCTTATCCCTAAGCCTCAGCCTTTTCATCCAAAATCAGAAGCTTGGGGGGGGGGGGGGGGGGGCGTTAGATGAGGCATATGCTCTGTGACCCTGAGGTCAACAACGCTGTCGTCTGTGGTCAGTGGGGCTGGGGAGCTATTTTCAGCGGGTTTGAGGTTAGCAGTCATGCAAGATGAATGAATTCTAGCGATCCGCTGAACGACATATCGCCCATAGCTAACGATAGTGGGTCGTGCAACGTTGTTAAAATTGTGAGGTGAGTTAACTCTCCCGTTAAGTGTTGTTACCACAAAAGAATGAAGCACGAAAAGGGAGGGAGTGGGGGCATGTGGAAACTTCTGGAGGTGATGAACATGCTTATTATCTTGGCTTTGGTGAGAGTGTCACAGGCGTATGTAGAAAGATACACACATCGCGTTGCGTACTTTAAGTAAGTGTGCTTTGTGGGGCGCCTGGGTGGCTTCGTCGGTTGGGCGTCCCACTTCGACTCCGGTCATGATCTCGAGGTCTGTGAGTTCGAGCCCGGACTCGAACAGCCTGAACAGGCTGAACAGCCTGGAGCCTGCTTCGGATTCTGTCTCTCTCTGTCTCTCTCTCTGTCCCTTCCCCCCTCACGCTCTGTCTCTCTTGC